>NW_022146937.1:0-12624 GCF_002938485.1 Sitophilus oryzae | reverse complement strand
TAATTTTAGAAAATGCTTTAAATTGACTTACATAAGCTCACAAAATTTCACTTCAATACAAACTTTTGTTCTCCTTGCAGAAACCGTGTCGTATATGTCGCGCCACCCTGTATAATTCGATTTCAATCAAACTTTCAATGATTAAAATATAAGCAGAATAGGTGTAGCTTATGCATTAGATTTATTTACCTCAATAAATTTACTTAGAAAAAGAAATTAAAATAATCAAAAAATTAAGAGAAGGAAATATAATTAAGAATTTACTAAAATTACTAAAATAAAAAATTAAAAGCAACGGAAAAAAAATGGGTAAACATTTTCACAGTAATTGAATTCCGAGGTAAAAGTCTCTGGGCACTCCATATACACCCTATACAGGGTGTCCCAAAAATAATTGCAAATATTTTAACTGGTAGAATATTTCGGCCTCAGAAACACGCCCATGAGGTATTTTTTGCAAAAAAAAAAAAATTTAAATTTGGAATTTTTTGAAAAAAATTTTTGAAATTTTTTTAATTTTAATTTAAAAAACATAATTTCTTGATAATATGGCAACATAGGTGGAAGCTTAAATTTACATGAAAGAAAATCCAGAAAAGATCCAGTGGTTCTCAAAATTTTAGCAAAAAATGATTTTTTGTGGAAATTTTCAAAAAAGTAAAATAACTCGGTTATTTTGGACTTATTTGAAAAACGGTAAAGAGAAAATATGTTTCTTTTGACCAGATCTATAACCCCTTAAAATATTTGCACTTATTTCTGAAACACCCTGTATAGATCAAAAGTTAGCTGTCTAGCTCCTACCGGTAACTAACTTTCTTGAGGTAATAGGAGAACCGGTGTTAGGATTATTTTGAAAATTTGGATTTTTATATAAAAGCACCTGCTCCATCTATCTAAAATATTATTAGCGTTTCAGTGTTACCGGATTATTTGAAAAGTGATAGCATCTTTGTTATTTTAAATGGAACATCCAATATATTATTCCATCTTTGGAAACTACTCTCATATCTCATAATTATAGTTTATAGTTATTTAGTCTTATAGTTTTCGAGATAAAAAATAAAATATGTGTAAAATTGACAAAAAATTATTTTGAATAAACAACGGTAAAATCATGAATTGAAAATTTTTAAAGTTGATATTTACGTCGTTAGAAACTAGAAGTCGTTAGAAAACTAGAATTAATTCATTTGATATTATCTGACTTACGATAATACAAAGTTCATGAATTATTGCTAGTCAAACTTCTTTAATATTGTTTTGAATGATAGACCGATAGACCCGAGAAAAAAATAGGAGGATAACCTACAAAAAGAAATGAGATCCCATCAGAAACATAGAACGTAAAATAATGCCAAGTCTCGCCACACTATTCTTCCACTATAAAAAATTGTGAGATCTCTTGTAAAACCACGTCACTTTATTTTATTTAGTCTCTCTTTAAGCACCTATTCGACAATTTTGTTATAAATTGTAAATTGTTAGTATCAATATTAGTCATCTTTATTTCTGTAATAATTATAATGACTTGACAATTGCACGACATAATATTCTATTCTAATTAAAAAAAAATTATTTTTAAGGACACTGTTTAGATTTACTTAGTAATTGAGATGGTAGACTATTCTTTAATAATTATGGTGCTGTGCAATTTGCCAAATCAATATAATTATTACAGAAATAACGATTAGAGAGACTAAATAAAATAAAATGACTTGGTTTTACATGAGATCTCACAATTTGTTACAGTGGAAGAATTATTGTGTTGCGAGACTTGGCATTTTTTTACATTCTATGATTTTGATGGGATTAAATTTACAAAAAAGAAAACCCCGAAAAGATCCAGCGGTTGGTTCTCAAAATGTAAGCAAAAAATCAATTTTTTGGAAATTTTAATTAGCCATATCAAGTTTTATTAATTATTAAGTTTTTTAAATTTTAATAAACTTTCAACGATATATATCATGTTCCTATATCTATAAACCTTCTGGTTTGTTCAGTAAAGGCATTTAAAAGATAATAATTATTCTATTATAAATGTTTCGTTTAAAGAAAATCTTTACCGTGACAAATTATTCAAAATTTATATTATGTATCAATTAGACTTTACTTGCTAAATTTCTAAACTTGTTGTGGTAACCTTTGATGGTAACGAAATTCTTGTGTGTGTGTGAAATGTATATAATATAATAATAGAAATGGACTAAATATAATAATAGAATTATTCATTTTTAAATAGCTCTACTTAAAAAACGGAAAGTTTAGGTATAGGAACATGATATATCGTTAAAAAAACAATTTTATTAGTCTTTCGATTTTTAAAAAATATATATACATTTGAATTAAACATAACAAAGATTTGATAAATATATAACAAACAGAAATATATATATTTTTTGCTCTTCCTGTGTAATATATACAAGGGTAATATCGAGTCGGTTGAATATATCGCCTTTCGTTAACTTACAACCTAAATTACAAATTTAAATTATGTTCAATAATTCATGATCTTACTAATGATTGAGATATGAAAGTAGTTTCTAAAAATGTTCTGTTTAAAACAACAAAGATGCTACCACTTTTCAAACGATCCGGCAACACTGTAACGCTGATGATATTTTTAGCAGCAAATTATCTTGGTAAGAGATTTTAGCGCCGGCGCCGCGCCGCGCCGTGCAAAATATTTCTTATGGTAACCCTGTGAGGTAACCTAATATTAAACATATAGTTACAATATCGATTTTCTATTAACTAGAACCACAACTAGAACTACCTACTTACTTTGAACTCCAGAAGCTTGTTTTACCTCCTATTTTAAACTAGGTTTAACCGCCAGCATTTGATCAAAACTAGTTTTAATCATCTGCTGGTGATGCTAACATTGCTAACATTATTAAAAAAACGCGAGTTGAGGCACGGGAGTAGATACTTTATTTTTCTGGGAGAGGTAGAGTAAGGGTTGTCAGATATTTTAATTTAAAAAAAAATAGGACACATGGGCGTCGGCGTCGGTGTTTGATTGAGATTTTGTAAAGGAGTGACTCAGTAGGCAACATTTTTTTTGGTAAAACTCAAAGTAATTCGAACTAGCCTGATTTTTTTTGTAGACATAAACTACTACAAATCCAGAGTAGCTTTTTTTTTTAATTTTGGTAAATCATTTGTAGCAAATAGATACCATGGTGATTATTTAATAAAATTTAAATTGTTTATACCAATATAAACCTTATTAATAAAACACTGAAAGGACAAATCTTAATATTTTTTAGTTTACCTAACAAAATAGAAACTTTATTATTTTTTAAGCCGCTATGGGGGGTAATTACCCTACCTCCCATATCTACGCCCTTGAGTAGAGGGCATAAATTGTTTTGATGTTTTGTGGTGAATTTTATTTTTCTGTTGTAGCGCCAAATGTTTCAACTGCTTTAATATTCCTCTAGGAAATGCGAGACCTTGCCGTTGGTGGGGGAGCTCCTAGTCAGGTGTTGGGGGGAATCCCCTCTGGCACTTTGGCTGGGTCTAAGGAGCATCTCATTGGTTGTCCCTGGCTGTAGTGTCGTGGCCAGGAAATTGCACCAAGACGCATAACGATGCCGGATGGGACTACCCTGTCCATCATACCAGGCACCCCCTACTGTCCGTGGTCACGTATCACGGGCAGAGGGTGTGGGGGGTCTTAAAAGCCTGGACCAAGAGGAGACAGCCTCACCAAAAACCTAAATCCTATGATGGCACAACCAAGTCAAAGGGATGCGTGCCTGGATATGAGACTAGCCTCTACTGGTCTCAACCTTGAGGCACCAGGGGGCATCCCATTGTATTCTCGTCTCCCTTTTACTTCTACAGGCGGGGCTCTGTAGAAGTGGACCAATAGTTATTAGACTAACCCTTGGTGTGTAATTGACTTCAAATCCAAAGAGGTAATAGAGAAAGAGGGATATATCCTCTACTATAGATTCGGGACAACACCGGTATCAGGTTTAAGGAGAGACCAAGTTAATGAAGTGGAGACAATGGAGACAGATCCTCCAGCCTCCACCTCACGGGTATCTCAGCCGGAGACAAGTTCCTCGACTGTGAAGGGCACAGAGGGCTAAACCCCAACCGTGGAAGGGTGTATACCCTCGTAGGAGGGAGCGTATACCTATAACAGGAAAATCCAAATGTATGATGAGTTATAGACTGTATGATGAGCTATAACTCAAGTGAGGGGGACACAATAGTTCTTTAAGGTTGCGGTGATTACCTCCCCCCCTCCCCTCTTACTCACTCTACATTCAAAATTTCCATGAATACAATAATAAAAAATCCATTATGGTTTTACATAAAAAAAAGTTTTTACATAAAGAAGAATAGACATATTTTTTTGTATACAGGGTGGCGCCTCTCATACGCCGCGGAGGCTCCAAGGAGAACGACAGTTTGTATTGAAATGAAATTTTGTCAGCTTATGTAGGTTAATTCAGAGCACTTTTTAAAAATATAGTAAGTTCTACGGGGTGTACCCAAAAAAAGTTACATATCAAAGTTGTGTTTTTTGTAATGGAACACCCTATATATTAAATGATTTTTGGATTTTGGGAGAAAAATAAAGGTGAGTTTTATAAGAGAAGTATATGACTAAAATGTAAGGTTTTTGACATATTTAACATTTTCTAAAAATATAGAACAATTTTTAAATTACAATAAAAGCTACCTAAATTGCAATTTACGCGGTATAGCCTAATATGTAGTTAAATTAATTATTGTACCTACATTAAATCAAATTAAAACTTGATCCAAAAAGTTATACAGGGTGAGACAAAATTAATATTGAACATTGATCACCTTTAAAAGCATGTTACTCTTTTATTTTAAATAGAACACCCAGTATATTATTCCGATACTGAATGGAGAATTCATGTCTCTTCAAAATACTATTAAGGTTGCTTACCCCTCCAGCAAATATTTTGCTAGATATTTTCATTTACATGATTTGATCTGAGTAGATCTTTATTATTTGATAAAATCTAGGTGAAACATGTCTATACCTATGTGGCAGATTCATCTCAATGTCTCAAATCTCTCCAAAAAAATCCTATATGGGGTTTTCGCCACTACAAGAAAATTACAAAATAAAATAATTTAATTTTTTTTTGTTCGTTAGGCAAATTTGTATATCTTTAAACCTAACTTCTGACAAGTAGTTTCCGTTTGGGATTAACGCAGATGTGTTTATATAAAATAACTATTTTATTTTGTAGATTTTCTTGCGGTGGCGAAAAACCCATATAGGATTTTTTGGAGAGAATAATCTAGGTGCCAAAATTTCATTTCGATATAAACTACCGTTCTCCTTGCAGCTTCCGCGGCGTATGAGGCCGCCACCCTGTATATTCAATAGAAAATCGTCAAACATAATTAAATATTTTTTTGACATAACGAAACTCATGCTTTATATATTTTTTATTTTAGGGTTATTCAACCGTCCAGTTCAGCCAACATCGTGCCCATCTATTTTCAGTCAGTACCCACAGACCAACAGGCAATTCCTCAAATACGGGGTCCTTTCGATTTTATTGGTCAATGGATTCAGCAAACACCTTGGCTTCCAATCCAAATCAACGTGCCCGATATATTTCAGAATATCGGAAACGGAATAAATCAAGTTGGCACGACGGTATCTCAGTTTTCTCAAAATGTTGGAAACGGGGTATCGCAATTTTCTCAGAATGTCGGTAATGGCTTAAGTCAGTTCTCACAAAATATAGGTAACGGCTTCACGACTTGGGCTCAAAACGTGCCGATTTTAGAAAATTTTATTGACACTAAGAGAAAACCGGTAATGACAACCAATGGACAACAAATAGGTGTACTGGTACCGATAGAATATCCAGGTGGACAACAATTGGTCTTGGCTAACGAGGCTTTTGAAGCTTTTCCATAGTTGTTTGAATTGTTTAGAAAATAAAGTCTGATTATATTATTTTTTTTATTATGGCGCGCTCAGACGATTCGTGTAGGTACTTGACAAACATTTGTATAAAAAATTGGTATACAGGGTATATAGTGTGCATAGGGCATCTATACCTAGAATTTCTAAGACATTTATTATAGTACCTACGCCGCACTCTCGCCGGACCCTGTATGCCAATAAAAAATACTTGCCAAGTACACGAGTCGTCAGAAGGTTCATTCTCACAGCATCAGAAAACTGCCTAGAATAGTTAACCGAATTAATAATCTATGTTTTTTGTTTACGACATATCTATGACTTGGTGTGATCAACTACATTTGACAAGTTTCTGAGACTGGTTTGGATGCTTGTGCGAACAAATCTAGGGTCCGCCTTTGCAGATACGGAGATATTTATTTAATATTTATTTATTCTATTTATATTTAAACTGTGCTTTTAAAATTAATAATTAAATTAACTAATAGACTGAAAAAAATTCGATAAATGATAAATTAATCCTTTATTTCTTTTTTATTTAGGTTTATTCATTTACACCAAAGTTTGTTTTAATAAAGTGGTGTATTTGATTTCTTTCGAAAATCTATTTGATTGTTTTTTTGTTTGTATGAAATTAAGATATTTTATTTTTATTTATTTGATTTCTTAAACTACTCCTTACAGACACTAAAATAGTTATTACAAGTAAAGAAACTTTTTAAAACAATAAATTTAAAAATAATCATCTGATCTGATGGGCTATGAGTTTCCTTATACTATGCTATGAGCTTCTCAAAAATACTCTATTTTTATTATGCAGGGTGAGTCTTAAATATTATAAGTACAAATATTTTTAGAGGTAGTATATTTCGACCCCAGAAACACGATAATAGGATTTTTTTTCGCGAAAAAAAATGAAATTTTTTTTGGGAATTTTAGCTTTTAGTTAAACAACATAATTTCTTGATAATATGGCAACATAGGCAGTAGATTAAATTTACAAGAAAGGATCCCAGAGGATCCCAAAGGATCCCAAAGGGAAAGAAACCCAGAAAAGATCCAGTGGTTCTCAAAATTTAAGCAAAAAAAACATATTTTTGGAAATTTTCTAAGTAAAATAACTCGGTTATTTTGGACTTTTTGAAAAACGGTAAAGAGAAAATAGGTTTTTGTCAAAACCAAAACAAGCCTATCATTATTTATATAGAGCAGAGAGAAAAAAAACTAGACAAGCACTGGACATGTTTTTAAAAAATAGACATCTTCGAAATTTATTTGGACTTTCTCAATCAGATCGATTGCATTCCGCAGTATCATGCTTATAAAAAAGTTCGTCTCCTTTATCTGCGTGAGCGGTTTCTTTATCGGTATTTATGCATTTTTTTAGTGATTTTTTATTAATATAAAACAGTACAGATTTTTGTCAAAATAAATTTTATTTTTCATGTCGATTTTTTAGAAAATCGAAAAAATAATACAAACATAAGTTCTCATAGCCATTATACTATATTAGGGCTATTTGATAATATTTTTAGATTTTCAAATTACCTAATATAGTTTCTTAGATATATAGGCCAACTTATTTTTTTAAAGATGGACCTGCATTTATTATTTCAGGTTTTGAAAGAATTCAATCTTCTGAGTACTGAGTACAACAATATGCCACACTTTATATATTTTTTTTGTTTTGTGTACTCAAAGTCAGACTCTGATTTTTTAAATTATTTAACCTGATTATATTCATCGCAACAATATTGATGAGCGATTACCACTGAATAAGGAAAATCGAGCCAATTGAAAGATTCAAATAAATAATATCCAGGTCAGCAATTTAAAGATATTATTTAACTTCTTTTAGCCGACCATACCAATAGGTATGGTAGGCTATTAGGATCGGCAAAAAGTTTTTTTAATTTCACTCAAAATGAGTTACTTGGGTTCATAATGACCTAAATACAAAATATTTTCATGGTGTCTATCTGTCTGTCTGTCCGTCTGTAACACGATAACTCAAAAACCGCTGAACCGATTTTAACCAAATTTGGCACAAAAATACTGTGGCACCCGAGAATCTGGCCATTAGTTTTTGGTGGGGGTGGGGAGTTGGTAAGGGGGTATGGGAGGGGGTAAAATTTTTAAAAATCGTAACTCCAAAATTACAGTAGCTAGCGAAACGCGGTTTTCAAATTAAGATTAGGAATAATATTTGCAACATCAAAATCAGTCAAAGTCGCAGTTTTCGAGATATTAACATATTTTAGTATGGGCGGCTATACGTGCCTCCCGACGCCAATTTTTTTATTATGAATTTTAAATCTCAATGTACGATCTAATAATCTAATATGCATAATATTAATCGTAATTATTATAAATAAATCAACTTCTATAAAGTAGTTTCTAATGTTCTACATGTTCGAAAGGATTGTCACCCCCTACTTTTATTATATTATTTTGATTTCACTTTTACAAATGAAGTCAAGTAATGCCCCCCCACCCCCCGCACTTTTGCGACAGTCCAGGAACCACGCTGGCCATTATACTGATCCATTTCCAATCCATCTTCCGGGGAAATGATTTTTTTTTGTTGAGGACGAGGGAAAAAAATCTTGCATGAGACACCCCCAAAGGATAGTGCCGGATTCCTACCGGCTAAAAAACCCTCCTCTGCCCTGCCACAGAACCGCATTGGAATCCGCTTTCGCATTTCTTCAATCCGGCCGTTGTCCTTAATCTTCTTCTATCAGACTTTGTGCATCATCTGGGACTCCCTTCTCTTTATTTTCAATAATATGTCTTATAATCATTGTAACTTTGTCCCAGGCATTTTTCCCGTCAAATGAGCTATTTGGTACATTTCCTATGAACACTTTTTTTGTATCTTGCAAATATTGACTTCTAATTTAATCCCATCTAAGGCATTCAAATAAAGTATGTTCTGCGTCATCTTCGGCATGACAATATATACACTGAAGTGGGGTCTTTTTTTTCGAACAAAGAGATATTTACCCAAGCACCCATGACCTGACAACGCTTGCGTTACGTTAGTAGTCTACTTCTCAGTAGCCTCTAGTAATACACTTTTCAATGTTCGGGATAAGTTTATGTGTCCATCTACCATGTTTACCATTTATTTTGCCACTCAGTAATCATTTTACTTCGGGCTTCTTGCCTTGGCAACCCACAATAAGGTGCATGTCTTTCTTTTATTAGAAGCTCTATTGGAGGAATTCCAGCTACAACGCAAGCACCTTCACCAGATGTATGCACAGAAAACTCTGATTCATATTGTTCTCTGCACTCTTATAAGTTTTTGCAGTTGTTTTTTATTCTGCTTTATAATATGCCATGCCGGTGCTGCATACAGTAGTTGCGAATGTACCACACTTGCCAGAATACGCCTTTTGGAGGGTTTGGGACCCCTGATATTCGGCATGAGACTAGTCAATGCCGATATCGTCTTCGGCGCTTTAACAGTTTTGTCAATATGTGCAACGAACGTCGGTTTTGAGTCCAGCCATACACCAAGACATTTAATGGCACTACTTAGATTAACTATTGTTTGCTCTACATTAAAATATAGTCTAACTATTTTTCTCTCAATCGTTAGCAGAACTGCTTCAGTTTTATGAGGTGCAAGTTGAAGGTTTTGCCTCCTCATCCACTTTGTCCGGTGTCGGCCAAATTCATCAACGATTCCTCACTACTAGCTGTTACAACCATGGCGATGTCGCAGTGCCATAAATAGCCTTTTCTGCGCCCTGTGCGAGCTTCTATAACTGCGCCCTTGTTTTTTAGATAATATAGGTACCTTAGAGCAATGCTATGTATAGGCCTACTTTATTTCATTCAGGGTGATAAAATAAAGTTGATGTTGGTGGATCAATTATCTAATATTCTGTTTTTTTTAAAGAACTGATGTGGGCAAACAAGCAGACAAGCCATTTGATGTGGACCCTTCGTCTATTCTATTATACCACCCACTGTGTCTCACTCACTAACTCACTGCGAACACATTATCTACCGTCTCGCGAATATTCTAAATCTGCCTTTTTAATCCCTTGATTAATTCAGAGGCTTTGTCGATAGCAATAGTTTTCGATTGTAAAGCTATGTTCATCCTATCAACAGACTCCAAAACTTCATCCCAAATTTGCAGAATACATATAAATTTATAGTTTTATACACAAAATGCTTTCAACTGTAGCTATTGTTTCTGCATTGCAATAGTTGGTAGTTAGTACGCACCAGATATGGGGCAGTTGCATATTTAAAGTTTTAACGGCTCTAGCTTTAGAAGCCTATCTCGGCGTGTTTCTTTAAAGAAATTTTTAAGTATTTCATTAAAGTTTTCCATCTGAACTCAAAAAAACACAAATATCTTCTGAATTGTTCCAAAAAATGTGATCATGTTGAAAAAAACAACAAGTCTGCTTGGTCTGGTCATTCTTGCGCCCCCCGGAGTCTACGCCCTATGCCTGAGCACCGGTGGCACCGCCCTATTTACGGCACTGCGATGTCGTCTGCAAAACCAACGAGTGTAATTCCATCTGGCATGCGGGTCTCTAGCAAACTATCATACAGAATGTTCCACAAGGTTGGGCCAAGGACCGATCCTTGAGGAACACCACCATAAATTGACACAATCTTAGTGATCTCACACGATTCAAGTTTTATTTTTCTTTCACTCAGATATAATATTATTTGTACAAGATGCTCATCGATATGTCTAGTTCTCAACTCATTTAAGATTTTATTCCACGGTGCACTATTAAAAGCGTTTTTCACATCAAGTGTAATCATAGCACATAGTTTTCTGTTTGCATGTGCAAAACCTGTAGTGCACTTGGCAATTTCTATAACTTTTTTAATTGCATCTGTTGTCTGTAGACCTTTTCTAAATCCTAATTGTCTTTGTGAAAGACAACCAGTTTGTCCAATTCAATTTGTAATCTGTTAAGTATTAGGTGTTCGTACAGCTTACCTTCCACATCCAGTAAGCTGATAGGTCTATTTTTGATTTAATTGTTTATATTACATTTATGCTATATTGCTTATAGTTATAGTATACATAGTTTACTTAACCCCGAAGCCCCCTCCACCGTGGATCCGCCACTGATAAGATGCTGTTTTTATTTGTCTTGCCACCTTTAATCTAATGGTACTAAAGAGGTTTGAGTTTAATAAATCATTAAGGAGGTACAATCATAAGTTTTTATAAATAATTTAAGTTTTTATAATTTTATAAAATAAATTAAAATGAGTACAATGGGTAAGCAAAAACAAACAAATTAACAAATTTAAAACTGAGATTGTGAAAGATTCTCAGTTAAAAATAATTAAGAATAACATTCAAAAAAATAAAAGTTCGATTTTGTACTGTTAACATGGTAACTTTTTAATAAATACCCGTCAAACAACACAATTACAATACTGTTTCCTATGTAGGGTATTTTGTCTTTTTGCGGTCAATGCTGTTTGATTAATGTCTTAAAGTGTCCGGCGTCAAACACTTGGACTTAAAATCGTAGATATGCTGAACTACTCTGACGTTATAGATAATAGAGAGAAATCACAATTTTGCAATTGATTGTGATTTCTCTGCGTTGTTCAAAAAAATGTTCTTTGTCATTGATTGTTAAAACAGGAGTGCTATCGGCTGCGTCCGTGGGAGTGCCTTTTGAGTTTGCTGATATTGGAAATAAGACATGATTTGGGCTATGTCACTATATTGCTTGGGTGGTTGCACTACTTAATGGAAAATCAAATGTTTTAAAAAGAGATAAAAATTGGATCGACACATTTCTTCTATACGGTATTGCCGGCTTTCCAAATGTATGCGGGATATTCCAAACCGCACAAGTAGGCGTTTACGAAAAATGTTGCATCTAGGGTTGGAACTTTATTTTTTAATATTATTTACTTATTTTACTACAGCTGTAAAATTACTCACTTACGCTTGCTATAGCGGTTATATTTAGTTTAGATATATTATAATCATTTCAGTATTGTACATGAAAGTTTTTAAAATATCTTATAGTTTTCTACACACGTTTTCCTACAAAAGTAAATAAACTGGCAACACTGTATGCCGCTTTTGATTTTATCTCTCTGTCTGTAAACCGGTCATTTATATGATTCTCAGTCACACTCATTAAAATCCAGACTGCATAAATTAGATGACCAGCAGGGTATGTAAAACTGTCTGCAATGCACTTTTATTTTATCGTTGATGCAAATGTATATTTTATTTATTTGCTAACATATCGATTTACTGTGCGATCGGCCAGTTTGCCTTCATATGCCCTCGGCTCGAACACATCCGTACTCTACGCCCGACGATGTGAGGACTGAAAGTAATGGTGACTAAAAATAATGGTGCATAAATTATTTTTAATTTTAATTATTATTAAAGGAATCAACTAATACTTACCTATTTTAATATATAATATATAATAACTATATAGTATATAGTTAATATATAAATATATTAACAAAATATTATCAAATTATAATAAAACATATTTTGAAGCTGCACATAATTTTTATTACATAGAGTATTAATATTTACTTAGTACATTTTAGCATACAATCTTATTTTTATCGAAATGCTCTGACGCTAATATGTTGCCAGTTTCCCTAAAAAATGCAAATAAAATAATATTTTTTATACAATATGTATTATTACA
>NW_022146936.1:0-3273 GCF_002938485.1 Sitophilus oryzae | reverse complement strand
TTTCAATAATTTTTTTTAAAATAAACACTAAGAAAAAGTTTCAGCGCTTATTTAAGGGACACACTGTATAGATTTCCTTAGGTACATTTTCTGTGCTGTTAGGGTTAATATTTAGTAAGATAAGTTATCGTCTTTGATGGCAGATACCATAAAATGTTGGTGTTCAATAATATGTCTTTATATAATAACTAAGTAAACGATTAAAAATAGTCTTGTACATAATATACCGTATGTTCAGAAAAAAAACGTCGTCACAGTGATCTTTGAAATGACAGTAAATTGTATTTTTTTTGTCGGGATTTTCTTGTATTATATAACGTTTTATTTTTTTATCCAATTAAAAAATAATTTTTGACGTGAGTCCGACGTATATTATTATCGATTGTCATTTCAAAAGTCACCATGACGCGGTTTTTTTTCGATCGAATGGTACTAACTGCATCAGATAAATTTCTTTTTACCTTTTTTCGCAAGATGTCTATTTTATAATTTTTCGTTATAAAAGAATATTAAAAAAAAGTATGTATAGTTCCTATACAAAATTGAAGACTTTGGTGGTGGTATTCAAAAACTTTGTATTTAATTTGCTAGTGTCCATTACTGTATCTACAGGTTAGAACTATTTTTGGAAACTAATAATTTTGACCTTATATTTAAGAAAAAAATTATCATAAGGATTTCAAATATACAGGGTGTCTCGATATTCCGTTATTTTTGGAATCAAAACGATCACAATTGACCTCTATACAAAAGTACTTTGATTGTCTGCTAGAGGGCATCAAATTTAAAAAAAATTAATACTTCTGGTATTCCAATTTGAATAAAATTTACCGTGTGTTTATGTTATACAAGGCAATTTAACATTTTAATTTTACCAATAAAAATAAATAGAAAGGATACGAAAAAGATCAAACCACTACAAAAATTCTAGCAGAAATATTTTGCAACTAATACGA
This sequence comes from Sitophilus oryzae, assembly GCF_002938485.1. Classification (NCBI taxonomy): domain Eukaryota; kingdom Metazoa; phylum Arthropoda; class Insecta; order Coleoptera; family Curculionidae; genus Sitophilus; species Sitophilus oryzae. Next base: position 2,317 of record NW_022146936.1, on the reverse strand, counting down.
CGGCATTTTTTTTTAAGAAAAATGGTCCTTTTATATTTTTTGCATCTAGTAAAAAAACGCAACTTTGCATAGTTTTTGCGAAAAAAATGTCGTTCCGAACACAATCTACGAAAATACAGAACTATCGAAAAAAAACGGCGTCAGAGAGGGCTTTGAAATGAAGATCAATGTCATTTTATATGTAAAATTACATGGAGAACGTCATAGATCATTATTTCTAAGCCAACTGAACACCTTTTTTTTCGACCATACGGTATTTTTGGCACATCGAGAGTTAAAATGTAGTAGGTCATAATAATCTGCAGAATATGCTGCTTTATTTTTCCAAATACAATTCGGACCACCCTGTAGAGGCAAATGGTGGCCAATTAATCAATTTTGATTTTAAAAAATACTTAATAATTTTATGTCCAAGAAATATTGGGACACCCTGTACAAACGGGAAAATCTGTCGGGCTATAAATCAGGGAATTACTTAAGCTAGGGGAACAACACCGCCGCATATCAGCATCGGCGTCGTTCTCTATTTCTTTGCGCCCACATTTTTGGCACGGACCACCCAGCTAGAGCGTTTACTCTACCAAATTTTTAACCTGATTTATACAGCTCTGAGTTAGAGCCAAAATTTCACGCCAACTCTGCGCATCGGGTCGTAAATAAGTCCCCTTTTTTATCCGGTACGTCTTTTGTTCTTATCTTGGCTCTGGCGATATTTTTACGTCGTTTTTTTGGTACGTACAGCTTTGGACAGTAAAATAATATCTGGTTTTTCAGAGAGTTGATGTGAGAACTGTATTAACAATACAATACTTTATACAAAATGTCAGTTTAATACTGCTTAAAGCCATGTCTACATGTAACGTTTTAACTACTTTTTAAGTCGAGCCGAGCGCTGTAATTTAAACGTACGTCCATAGTGCACCTCGGAACAACTGTAAAGGTGCGTCCACATTGCTCGTGATCCTGCGCGCGCTCTTGCTTCTGATTGTGCTTGCGTTGCTTCTTGCGCTTCCTGTTTGTCGTGTTTCTCAAGATCTTTCGGCTCGCAAGCAACGGCGTCCACATTGTAATGTAGTGTTTGCGTTCGTGCTGTTCGAACATGGATGATACCGATTTTTTTTTAATAGCGGCTGCTAGTGCGATCATTATTGCGAAACAAAGGAGACAAAGAGAAAAAGAGGCGGTGTTGGATGTCTAATAATTTCAAAAGTAGATCCCAGCACAGTGAAAGTAAACTTCTACGCGATTTGGAAACAGACAGAATGTTTTTTAATATTTTTTTATCGCATCCCCGCTACTGATTTTGAAAGACTTATTAACTTAGTTGGCCCCCGTATAAAAAGAAAAAAATACAAAAAACTAAACAAACAGCGCAAACAGCTCGAGCGCCTCGAACCGCCCTAAAGTATGCTCGCATGGCTCCGAAGCGTCTCTTTGATGTACCGCGATAGAGCCGAACAGTCGAAACAGGCATTTTATGTGATGGCAAGCACGTGGAGCACCGCGAGCGCCTCGAACACCTCGCTCCGACTGTTTGCCATGTTTTTCGTGTTTCACGTGTTCGTTCGGCCTGCTAGCGAGCAATGTGGATGCAGCTTAAGAAGAAGATTAAACGAAGCAAATCTTATATCAAGAAGGCCTGCTTCGGGACCACGACTTACTAGATCTGTTGACTAGGACCAAAAGCAAAGGCATGGTTTTAATTTAAAAATTACGAAAATGTGTCTTCTTCAAAAGCAAATATCTCTATCAAAAATAAAGCTAATTGAGAGGAATCAAAAAACAATCTATCGAGAAAGGATATATCTAGATGATAAAGTCATTTTTAAATTCCTTACTGTCTTAAAATATTCCACAGGGTGTTTCAAACTTTCACCAAAATATCAACGTTTTGTTTTCTCTCGTATAATTGACAGGGAATTTTTATTTTTAATTTAGAAAGAGATAGGTACTAAAAAGATAAATAATTTAGCTACATATTGCTCAGTTTTACTGCCGGCAGTTCTTTCGGGCAGACAAAACTGACAGGTAAGACGTTACGTGTAGACAAGGCTTAAAAATGGCCTATTTGAGTAAAAAGGCATTGATATATAAAATATATTTATTTCTGCACTTTTTTGTAAATCCTATTATATTATTTATTGCTTATACGTTACGTTACCACAGATAAATAATCAACTACATGAAATAGAGGTGCTTGGCAAATTGAACGAACGGTTTACGAGAAGATATATAAAATAAAATAAATTGAATCGGTTGTTTCAGGGATCAGGCATTTATTTTATTGAACGTTGTTATTGTTTATTTATACGTATAT
>NW_022146935.1:0-6267 GCF_002938485.1 Sitophilus oryzae | reverse complement strand
TATTTTATTTAAAAAAATGGTATGTGTTAATACAAAATAAACAAGAACAAAACACCACATACCATAAAAGTACTTACTTTCAAGTTTCAAGAAACTTCCCGCATTTATTATTATATTTATCAATACAACTTATGTACAAATACAATTTGTAATATTCCACAGGAATAAATAAAACAACATAAATAAAACAAACTATTTTATTAACACTTACCAAATTTTATACCTTAAATATTGAACTTTAATCTTAATTTTTTTAAACCAGTACCTTTTGATATTATTTTTCCGCTGTACTAAAATCAATTATTTACCTATCGTGTGATGTTGATATTTTACAGCTACTCCAGTTTTTAGTACATGTTTAGTACGATTTTTGTACCATATACGACATGCACTTATCTATGACGAGATGGTATACAAACTTTATTGATGGTAACTTTATTGGTATATAAGACTTTCTGCCTGGGCAGCGTGTATTAACTATAAACTGTGCTCTGGGTCTACAGTTAATTTTCACTCGATTTTTCCTCCACTTGACTTCAAAAAACACAAAACACACGAAATAACACGAAACAAAATGCATCATCTTCCAAAACGCAGGGTATTTGACATAAATTGACACAAAATTCTAACCTATAATTTGGCAAGACTTTGACAAACCTCAAAAATCTAAAGGCGAATTCAGGCATCGGCGTCCGTTTGTCGTTCATCGTTCCGTCAAACCAATAAAATTGAAATATGATCTGTCATTTTTGAAATAAACCAATAAAACTGGTTAAAAACAAGAGACGACGCATGAAGGATTTATATTTAAACCCATCCATAGTTACCTTAAAAAATATTAGAGACTTATTTTAGTAAAATAAATAGATTAGTATGGGACGTCACCTTCTTTTCTTCTGTCATCGTCTGTCGAAATCTTACCTGAGAAAAAGAACAGAGACTCCGCCTGATTCCCTTTACCTTGCTTTCCTTTTTAAATTCTTTTCCAGAAATTTTCATTTTTTTCTTCATTCTATTGTTAATTCTAAAATTACTTTCTCTAATTTTCTCGCTTCTTTATGCCCTGCTTTTTAAATACTTTTTCTTTATCTGCCTTACTCTTAGTGTTCATTTTTTATTTAATCTCGAATTTTGTTGGTTTAATTTTCTTCTGTTAAAATTTTTGAACTTTTTGAACAAAATTATTTTAAAAAATGTCTATACCTATGTGGGCGGATTCATCCTTCCAAAAAAATCCTTTATGGGTATTTCACTATCACTTAGATCCATTTTATCACATACTAAACCAATGACATACGTAGACCAACAAACAAAAAATGTAATATACCATATACCCTGGAATGCGATAAATTTTACATTGGTGAAACATCTAGACCCATAAATGTCAAAATTAAAGAACATAAAGATTATTTAAGAAAGGGAGATTTTTACAAATCTAAGATTTGTCAGCACTCTTGGGACACAGGGCACAGAATACATTTTAATAACGCCAAAATTATAATGAAAGAAGCGAAAGCCTCTAAAAGAAAAATAAAAGAGGCTTTTTTAATTCAATCTAATAAAAATAAATGTATTGCTCATGCATCTGTAGATGTTAGTAGTGTATGGCAATCGCTTGTTTGATTTTAAAGAACAATAGATACAACATGATAAATAAACATAATATACGTAAAATTTAAAAATAATCATACAGAAAGTTTGGGGCTTTTTGGTTTTATCATGGTATATATTAATTTTGAAGTTTAAATATCAAGTTAAAAATGTCATTTTAAGAGAACGTCAACGGTTTCTTGTAGACGTATCTGTTTTAAAAAAGTAAAGTGTTCTCGAATAGTTGAATTTAAATATTTTAATGTTGATTTAAAATTGAATTTATAGTTTTTTTCTTTATTCTTTGTATTTTTTTTGCTTCCGACGACGGAAAGAGATAACTTTCCGAAACGTTAAGCATTTGTTTTTCTTTGTTAGGCAAATTTTTATTACTATAAACATAACTTCTGACAAGCAGCGTCCGTTTAGGTTTAACGCAGAAGTGTTTACAAAAAAATAATTATTTTATTTTGTAGATTTTCTTGCAGTGCAGTGGCAAAATACCCATAAAGAATTTTTTTGGAAAAATTATTTTACTTTTTTCAATTGTTCATATTTTACTTTAGTAAAAAAAGAAGAATACAGTTTCCCTTTTTTGTGAAACAAGCTTAAGAGGGTGACCACCCCTTCAGCAAAGTCCTCTATCTCTGTGACTAGCAGAATAGCGCTTCACTAACGGTTATTCTGATTGAACATCTGCCATGTTATATTGTACACCCGGTTATAGTTTGCCTGCACCAAAAAAACACGGTTATTTTGGTGTACCTAATAAGGTTAGGAATTTATGTCTTTGGATTTCAGTAATTATTTATTTAGGTCAGATTTTTTTAAATTTAACAACGAATAGTAGCTGACCAGTAAATGATGGCATATTTGAGATTTACATAAGATTTCACGATTGTGTTTTAAAATAAGGAGCCAAAGACTGGTACTCTTCTTCATCAATATAATATTTTAGTTAGGTTAAATAAAATTAGTTTTCTTGTTTTGTTATTAACTAAGATAAAATATATTGTTATTTTTCATAATAAATACACTGATCTGCACGAAAAACGGCCACCTTAAAATTTTGATGTATTTTAAAGTTCAATATACTGCACATCATTATAAGTATACTATTCTGCACATCAAAATAAGTAAAAAAGTTCGTATAAACACATACAGGGTGTAGAAATTGTAAATTCGATATTTGGGTGAAAATTAGTATCTGGGCGTTTTTAACATGAGAAATTTGATTTCGATATCAATATGACTCTTACCTGCTTTGAAGAATAATAACGTTTCTTCCGTCCATGTAGATATTGTGCCTTTTTCTACGTATAAAATGTCTCTTGGAAAAAACCGCTGCCAACAACCATTCTAGATTCATTCTAGATTCTAGAGATATTTGGATTCTTAATAATCATACTACATAGTCTTAATCATCAATACAACATGTCATCATTAACAAAAAGTAAAGAATTTTTTACTAAAAAGATATTTGACTGAACTAACAATTTTCCAAACATTTTAGTATCATAGATTCAACTGAAGCTGTTTTAAAATATTACTGTAAATTTTCTAGGAACATTTATTAATTTAAAAATAAAAGGTATGCAAGGCAAGGTCAATTCTATTAAATTTATTTAAGTACAAATATATAGTTTTTCTCGTCATTTTTACGTAAAAGATATCTTGCTAAAATTTACAACAAATAACCTATTAGACGGCAATTTTCTAAATGGCAAAAATTTTAGGAAATTTATGATTGAAACATGATTTTGGTTGAACCTTTAGTGAACATGTTTAATTGTTGTCGTTGATGGCATGTACTGATTAAATCCAAATATCTTGAGAACGGCTACTCGCAACGATTTTTACCAAGAGACATTTTTTTACGTAAAATAACGCGTAAATGTATATTTTTTCACTCAGTAATGTGATACAGGGACGGACGAAAAGTTATTACTCTTCAAAACAGTAAAAAAAGCATGTAGATGGTGCCCCCTACAAGTAGGAGTCATATTGGCATCGAAATCAAATTTCTCATATTAAAAAAAAGCAGATACCAATTTTCATCTAAATATCGACATTAGTTTAAAAATTATTTCGAAAAAATCTAAATAAAAATGAAACTTGTAAAAAACCCTGTAACTGCGAAACGAAGCATTTTAAGACATAAGTTTGTATGAACTTTTTTACTTATTTTATGTACAAAATATGCTGTCGAAGTTTCCGGAATAAAGTTTGGTATACCCTATATTATTCCAGACGGCCGGCTTTGTGTACCTAATTTTTTGTCTTTCTATTCAAAGGAAAACAAAATGTTGTTATTTAGGTAAAATTTGAAACATACTGCGGAAGGGTTTACCAAAGTAAGGAATTAAAAAACAGCTTTATCCTCGAGCTGGTACGTTTTTTTATTTATCTCAATAGGTTTTATTTTGTTGGAGATATTCGGTTTTTAAGCATTAAAATATTACCAAAATCTGTCTACCATAGGCCTAGTATTATAAGAACATCTAAAAGAATCAAGGTTCAGACAAACAGAAATAGGTATATCTAAATGTCGTGTGTGGCGTGAAACAGCTACAATAGCCGGGCTATTAGATAGCAACAGTTAGTTGGCTTGTTAATATTTTACCATAGCTAATACGCCTGAATTAATTATGTATGCCCAATTGGCCTATAATTGGCATTCGAGTTCTATGACATGACACTGCAGTGTTTAGGTAATATTAATTCAATTTCGGTCTAAACATTCGTATTATTACGTATAATCAAGCGGCATGTAACGATTAACGATAAACGATTCCTTTCTACATATCCGATTTACTTTATTCATTTGAATTCTTTAAAATTCTTTAATATCATAAAAGAAAAAAAGAACATTTAAAAAATCCTGAAAAAAAAGTATACCGAAATAAAATTGGCAACACCGCTTAGTTCTTTTTTCTAAAAATCATACTACATACATTTACAGGTTTTATGTTTAATTATTTATATTCTGAAAATACCAAATATACGACTGGAAAAGAGGCGTGTCAAAAAATTCTGTGAAAGGTAAATCTCCACCATTGCAATGATAGTACCGTATGATCGAATAAAAACGGCGTCAGCGATGGCTATGAAATGAAGATCGCTGTCATTTTATGTCAATTCATATGGGAAATGTCATCGATCGTCATTTCCCAGCCAACTGGAAGTTCGTTGTTTAGAAAAGAAATAAACAGAATATCCCTTAACATTTTGTCAGTCGATGACAAAAAATATCAAGGGATATTCTGTACATACCGGGTGCGTCTCAAAAGTGGCTCACCCCCCATAACTTTTTTATTTTTTCAGATAAAAAAACGAGATTTGGCATGTTAGTAAATAATAATAATAATAGCTCCCGTGGTATAGCGTTTAACGCCTTGGGAGTAGCAAGGTACAGCTTGCCATACTAGAGCCGTTCGGTATACAAGGAAGGTAATGTGGCTAGCACTACGCTTCAACCACCTATTATTACCTCAGGATTGTGAATCCCAAGTACTCATTTAAGGCTGAGTCGACCTAGGTACCCAAACTATTTTTATTTTAATAAAATTTTATATTTTAATAAAAATTTGGCCACTTCCTGTTTCATCGGAAATGACTAAAACTTTTGATTTTTAAATGACACCCTCGGTATATTTTTACTTTATTCGATAGAAAATGCCACTCTGAATAGAATGACATATCATATGTCAACTTTTGATATTTTTGCATATGGTTTATTTGAAATTGTAATATGCGGTTCATAATGACAATTTGTCTCGAAATACCAAGTCTGGGGTACCAAATTATGCGTAAAAAATACTTTTTCCAAATATGCTAATCAGCTACCCATGTTCCATTTGAAAAAATTAAGATATGATTAAAACACGATTTGGACAATCCAATCTATTTTTTCAAGGTTCCTTGATTAAAAATTATTGTTTTAACACAACCATGGCACTCTAGATTGAAATTTAAAATACGATTTTTTTTAAACGAAAATGTCAAAAGTTGACATGATATGTGATTCTATCCAGAATGTAATTTTCTATCGAATAAAGTAAAAATATACCGAGGTTGCCATTTAAAAATCAAAAGTTGTAGTCATTTCCGGTGAAACAGGAAGTGACCAAAAACAATTATATACTTCAATCAATCCTAATTTATGTCATATACTAAGGTACCAAATATCGTTTTTTATCTAAAAAAATGATAATCATAAACAGATGAATTGTGAATATCACTCTGTACAATTGAGTTCCGGAAATCCGTTCGCAAAATTTTTTTCGGGAAGTTTTTGTCATATCTTCTGAGTTTCCCCTGTTTCAATATCGTTGATAAAATATCAAGCGATATTTTGTACAGATAAATAAATAATTGAGATTCATATACTAATAAATTGTGTATTTTAGTAACAAAATTTTGCACATTATTCAAGTTTTTATAAAAGTGTTGCTACTGCTATTTTTACATTATCTACTTATATTTACTAATTTTTCCTACATTTTTTTAATGTAATATAATTTTGATATTCCAGAGAGTTCTACTATATCCAAATGGAGAAATATGCCAGACAAGCAGTTTCAGAAGGTGTGAAAAATGCGGATGATCTTCACGTAGGTGGCGATTCCGAGCTATACCGAGTGCTCAATCTACACTATAACAGAAACAATCACATCG
>NW_022146934.1:0-3200 GCF_002938485.1 Sitophilus oryzae | reverse complement strand
TAAAAAATATTGACTCAAAACTGACAACTAAAGAGACAGCTTTATTTATTTGTCAAATTACATAGAAACCAACACCAACCCAGCACAATATTTTTTCTACTCGTAATAAATTCCTTGAAATAATAATTTCTGAATATTTTTTAAAACGTAACTCGCTATGGAAAAAGATATTGTTTTATACACGACGATAAAATTGCATTATCGTCTCCCGAATAGTTTCGGTCAACTATAAAATACCATTTTATCGTCTTGTATAAAAAATAACTATTTTCTACATCTATTTTTTCACTTTAACGGTGTTAAATTAAAGATGCCTCAATTTAAAGCAATGTTGCTGTCAAAAAGTCCGCATTTCGAAAGATTTTAACATTTAACAAAAAATAAATAGATACAGTTTTATCTTTCAACACGTCTTATTACACGCATACCATAACTAAACCAAAGTTCTCGATTTCAAAAAGAAATCTAATAATCTAATAAGTTAGCTGATCATGGTGTCTTGCACGATTAATTATTCTCGGTTCAAGCAGTCATTGTCAGCAATGATTTTTTTGAAACATACTTTATAAAACTGCTGTCGAGTATCTATCACAGCATTTTTAATCGTGTTATTTTTCTACTAAAAAGTTTATTTAAGTAGTCCAAATATTACCAGAAATAAGTTCTAAAAAATTCTCCTAATTATAAAATAGAATGCGAATACGAAATGTGTTGATTTTTCACAAGATTTGGAATTTTTTGTGAAAATGAATGAATATAAGTAGAAATTCGCCACTCAATTTCTGGCAACACTGCAGGGATCTATTATTCTTGACGAGCTTATGATACATTCATATATCCCCAAATAAATTGAGTAGTTTCTTACAGATTTTTTACTAGAAGCATCATGGACGTCTACAACTCCTGTTTTAGCAGTATTTGCAGACGTGTTTTAATGTTATACCCTCTAGCTCTGCTTAATAAAATATATGTCCATTTTCCGAAACTCTAATATCTTGGTTTGCTGCAATAATTTCTATCACAGATTCCTCTTTCATTTTGTATTTATCCATATTTGTTGTATTGGGTTTTATAAAAAAATATACTGTATTGTATTATAAAAATCTACGTCCCTGGCTTTATTACCATTAACTCCATAAAAATGCAACACGCGATATTCCTGAGATCGGAGATGCATAAAACATCTACTGTAGCAGCTTAAAAATGTGTTTAACATTATGAGAATTTTGTTTTTGCACTTTTATTAGTATTTTGTTGGACAACCATAAATTAAAAATATATTAACTTATAAACATAAACGTTACTGACACAGGGCATTGCAATTTTTTCTAATATCTTGTTTTTTGTTTGTTTCAGGTATGAATGACTTTTTAGATTAAAAGCTGAAATCGATGGTCTTGAACTGTAAGTTATAAAAAACCTAGCATTATTTTAAATTGTCACACTACATAAATTTTGATACGTAAGTATAGTTGTTTTATTAAGTATTTTTCACGTAAAATATTTTCATAGAAGATAAAACGAATATTTTATTAAAATTAAGTATTTATATTTTGCTTAATAATAATTTATTTTCGATATTTCTAGTAATTATTATTTTGTAATTAAAAAATTGCTCTTCATATCTGATATATGCAATATTGCAATGCTGGACAATATGATGCTTTTTGCGATAAGATTAAAATATTTAAAATAAATAATTGCAATTACTTTAATCTAACTGAATATTATCTTTAAGTACATAAACAATACCTACCGTATGATAAAAAACTGGGTAATTAATTATTCTTTATACAGGGTGGCCCATCGAAAACGTTCCGCAAGGCATAAGGGTATTTTTTTTTCAGAAAATTCAAAAACACTTCAATTTTGTTTGTGAGGGGGACAACTTTTGCCCCAAAAATCATTGCAAAATCTTCAACCCTCCAAGCGGGGGTGTGATCCCCCAATTTTTTTCCAATGGAAAGGGGGGTCAAGTGGTACCGCAATGAAAAGGGCTTTCTATTCTCTATACTTTCCCGCTTCGTTTTTGAAAATTGGTCGAGTCATTCAGAAAATATGAAGGATTGAAATTTGAAAAGTTTCTTTAAACATTTATCAGAGTAAATGATAAGGATAAATTCCTTCGACCAATTTGCTGTTTTTTCTTAATATTTCTAGATGTTTACGAATTTTTTCATTTGCCACAAGGTTGAACGATCAGGTGCCAGATGCGGTAGTTGCTAGATAACTGTTCGTTGAAGTTCTTCTCAATATCGTTAAACTTTTTAACAATTATGGTGTACTCACTTGCAGAAAAATATGCGAACTTTATTTTAAAAATAATGAATGTGGCAATCGGGTTGCGCAGATATTCAATGAACGCCATCCTGATAAACACCTTTATAACAAAATTGTTCGCGAGTTAGTTGCAAAATTTCGCGAAACTAGTTCCGTTATGAATAAAAAGAGGCAGAGGGAAAATCCTGTAGTAAATGAAGCTATGGTGGTATTCGTATTGGGCCAAGTTGCCATGGATAGTACGCTGAGTACAAGAAAATTAGCCAATAAGACCGGCGTGAATCGTACAAGTTTCCAAAGGATATTAAAAAACACAAGTTCCACCAGTACAAAATTCAGTTGGTACAAGAACTCAACGAAGACGATTTGACGATCGAAACTATGAGTGAACGAGTGGCGAATGATAATAATTTCCTATTTAATGTGTGTTTTTCGGATGAGTGTACTTTTTTTTGAACGGTGTAGTTAATCGGCACAACTGTCGGTACTGGGCTGAGGACAACCGCAGGGATTTTCACGAGGTGCACGCACAAAACCCTCAGAAATTGAACGTGTGGGATGGTATTTTTAGAAATTCTATTGTAGGTCACTTTAACGATATTGAGAAGAACTTCAACGCACAAGTCACAGAACAGCTATCTAGCAACTACCGCACCTGATCGTTCAACCGTGTGGCAAGTGAAAAAATGCGTCAACATCTAGAAATAATAAGAAAAAACAATCAAATTGGTTGCAGGAATTTATCCTTATCATTTACTCTGATAAATGTTTTAATAAACTTTTCAAATTTCAATCCTTCATATTTTCTCAATGACTCGACCGATTTTCAAAAACGAGGCGGGGAAATATAGAGAATAGAAAGCTCTTTTCATTGCGGTGCCACTTGACCCCCCTTCCCATTTCAAAAAAGTTAGGGGATG
>NW_022146933.1:0-13439 GCF_002938485.1 Sitophilus oryzae | reverse complement strand
TATTATTTTGCATTATTGTGACATTTCTTAATGGAACATTAAAATCTGGACGGACTCAACACTGGATGTAGTGAAAATCCGGACATGCCCGGATTAATCCAGACGGCTGGTAACCCTAAGTAAGATCAAAACCAAGACTGGGCTCTGCAAGACCAAGACCGAAACTACTTATTAGACTGCAAGACCAAGACCAAGACTCCTTTGGTCTTGGTCTATCTGCATTTGTTCACCATCACCTTCCTCCACCTAACAGAACAGAACAGATAATAACTACTACTCCATTTACAAAACCTTTTCATCATACAACATTTTTTTAGCCAGCAAATATGCTGTTAGCGTAATTGAACCTTATCAATGAATAATGAATTGCCTTATTCTTATATCCTGCCGATGGAGACTTTCGATTAATAGATTTATGTTGATTTATCGCCGCGGACTAAATTAATTGTTTAATTGTTGTTGTAGTGTATGTGTGTGTGTGTGGCGCAAACGACATTACCGAACGCAACGGTTCAAACAATCGTACTTTTAGTCAAAAGGTTATATGCAAAGCAGCCGCGCTGAGAGCTGACTGACTGGGAGAAATATGCCGGATCTCAAGGTTTTCGAAATTTCTCAGCCGCTCTGATATTTAGCCGGCGTATCAATCGTGAATTATATAACTGCGATGATACACGTTAAGTACTCAACTAGGCGTTTGTTGAACCATTAATTACGACAAAGTTATATACGATAGGTAAGTACAGGGCCGGATTAAAACGATACAACCAACGACCCTAAAAGCTTTAATAATTTAATAAGGAAATTACCATATACTTTAATTAAAAATAGATTAAATTTGTAGTGCGGTGACTACTTGTAAAAAAGTGTATAGCACGCTATTAGAAAAATATATAGGGCCCGAATTCTGTAACTTTGAAAACGCTAAGCGCTTTTAGACGCTCAGCGTATATGACGTTAATTTTCGCTGAGCGCTCACTTAAATAACGATTTGGGTATTCTCGTCTTATGCACTTAGCGTCTTTACTGATTGCTCTAAGCGCTTTGAAAACGGTTACCTTAAAGGATCGTTTTGACAATAAGAATAATGACATATCCATAGAAAAATAGGTTGACATAACTCAACAATAGGTTATGAAATTCACGTAACATTGACATTTTTCATCGTGTAAAACATTTTCTTGCATTTGACTATTAATAAACTACTAGGTACCTGAGAAATTTCGATGCGGCCAGTGGATACGCTCAACGCGTATCTGGATGGATGGATACGCTCAACGCGTATCCAGAAAACGATTCGTATGGCAACAAGAATACCAATATCGACTGCTTGCCGTTCCGCTAATCGAATAATTTTGCTTGCCGCTTTGAAAGCGTAACATTTTTATGTCAAAGTTCCAGAATGGGATCCCTGCACCTTTAAAAGTTTTTATTTTATTGGTGTGGCTCGGCAATTCCCAACAAATTTTGTACCCCTGCCCTCGTTGGAAGACATCCCTAGTAGTTTTTCGGCTTTTTACCTTCCACCCTTGCTGTTAGGATTTAATGGGGACAATGCAATGAGGGGCTCTGAAAATGACTGGCGTAATGCGATAATATCTATTTATCACATAATATCTTTTAATTAGATGATGCATACATGTCTATTTAAGACTTCATAGAGTCTGTTTAATTTAAAACATAACAACTTGGATATTACCTGGATGGTATTTTAACTTCTACCACCTAACAGTGATAGTTTTGAATGATCTAAAATGATGAGACCAATCGATTTGACAGTTATTTTCATCTATTTTCTATATTTTTGTCTACATTTCGATTCAAGTATTTTCTATATTTTTCAATATCTTTCTAGGTTTGAATATGTCATTTTTCCACTATGGCCGTTCAATTTCTATTCTATAATGTCTAGCTCAGTCATGGCAAACCTTTTGAGCTCAGTGTGTCAAAATTTTGAAAAAAATCAAGACATAATTTTCCTGGTGTGCCACACATCACACATGTAAGGACTAAAAAACTAGAAATATTTATAATCATTGTCCATGTACTTGCACGTCCGCTTTCAGAATTAAATGATTAATTCTTAAAAACTAAATTAAATTATTAATTAACGTACGCAATATTATTATTATTAATAACCAACTGTGATTATGAAATTTTTTATCTGATGCGTGTCACCAAATATGAGCTCGCGTGTCATAGATTCGCCATCACTAGTCTAGTATGTCACTAATCTACAGTGGACATGCATCAATTATTATTTCAAATAAATTATAAGTACACTGAAAAAATTATCTCTCAGTCGAAATGAATATGACTTTGACCCAAAAGATTGGCGCTTTTCAATAGGGCCAAGAACGACGTTTCTTTACCCAAAGCATTAACTTTCATAAGCTTTAAAAAATGACTTTAGAGAATAGAAGAATCTATCAGTCCACAGTATTTCACTCTTGACCCAAAATAAATATGCAAAGAAGTTCTTGCTACAAGAACAATAGTCTCTTTGATTCATGCAAAAATTCTTGATTGAAAAGAGACATTTCTTGATTAAAGAGACACTTTTCTTAAACCAATCTTCTTCTTCTTTATGTACCCTCTCCATATCGGAGGTTGGCTATCACCATTGCTATTTTGACCTTGGAAGCTGCGGCCCTAAATAGGTCAGATGACGTGACATTAAACCATTTTCGCAGGTTTCTGAGCCAGGATATTCTTCTCCTTCCAACAGATCTTTTTCCTACAATTTTTCCCTGGATTATGAGTTGTAAAATCTCATACCTTGGATATCTCATGATATGGCCGAGATATTGCAATTTTCTTTTTTTCACTTCCTTGAGGATCTCTACGCCCTTCCTCATTCTTCTCAGAACCTCGACGTTGGTTACATGTTCTGTCCATGGTATTCTCAACATCCTACGGTATGTCCATATATGAAGGCCTCCAGTTTCCGCTCGCAAAGCTCGTTGAGGGTCAAGCTTCCATACCATACAAAAGGACTGGGAATACATAACATTTGAGCATACGAGTTCTCAGATCTAGGCTCAAATCGCGGCTACAGAACAGCTTCTTAATCTTCACAAAGGATGCACGGGCCTTCTCAATGCGAATCTTTATTTCTGAACAATAATCCGCGGTGCAGTCGACACTTATACCCAGGTAGTCATACCTCTCTACTCTTTCGAGCTCCTCGCCTTCCGCGTACAGATGTTCATTAGGCACTCCAGTTTTAGTGACAATCATGTATTTGGTCTTCTTAACATTGAACCAATAGCGAATACTATTGACTCGACTAAAATTTATTTTGATCTAAGAGAAGTCTATACATCATATACATGCATATTACGAGGTATATTATTTTCTGATAAATTTAGGTTTTCCTGGTCTGTAGTAAGTAAAGTGATATTATTTTCCTCGATAGTAGTTATTTCTGCTTCTTCACTCCTTGGTACTTTTTGGGGTGGTTCATCACTCTACAAATTAGAAAAAAATGTTACATCACGATTAATCAAAGTAAAGCAAATAAATTATTAAAATTAAAAGCTTTGGTCACATTTTGAATTTTTTAATACGACGCGACGACTTGAAATTCTAAAAATTTTGTAGTTATTTGCATAAAAAAATCGATACCTATATTCTTATTCTATCTATAGTCACGCATGCATTATCTAAACAGGTGCATTAGGTAAATGTCTCTTACCTTCAAATATAGCAAATAACTGCTCAAATTTCCATTTTTTCAGAAGCTCCTCTAAAGAATCCATATATCCTAAAATTTGTCCATAAAAAATGACAAATGCATGTTAATAACGATCACTAATTTGTTATACGATATACGTTTAAAAAGCAAATTATGCAAAATTCCAAGTGGAAAATTCCAAGCAACAAAACCCGTGCGTACTATGATGTGCGACCTATGAAATGCGACGTGCCACTTATCGGACTGCCGACTGATTGTATATACCGTCCTTCGTCATCGTCTTTGCGTGTCGTTATTATTTTTCATCAAAAGAGTATTTAGCTATTGGAAAAATGGCCATGTTTCTTGAATGAAGTACTTCCTAGCGTATTTTTCTTATTATCTTAAAACAAAGTAACTTGCACTTGGTTGAATGAAAATAGATTCAAGAGAAATTTTCGAATTTTTCAAGAGAACCAGTTTTCTTGAGTTAAGAGTTTTTCTTCAGGCAAAATATTTTCTTTTACGCTAAAATAAATTCTCTTGTCACTAAATTTTTTTTTTCAAGAACGATGACGACTTTAGTTCAAGTCTATCTTTTTTATCAGTGTATGCGTGACGTGAGCTGTCAATTGCGGAAGATGGCGTAGTTCCAAAACTAATTTATTTAAAAATCAATTTTGTATATGATTTTTTTGGGAATTTTTCGGATAGTCTACTACTAAAATCGATGCATCGCAATCTTTAAACGCAAGTATCTTGAGTACTGTTCACCTTTTCGAACTAAACGAAGAGCACCTATTTTACGTAAGAAAGTTCGAGCTTTTTATATCATTTGGTGAAATTAGTGTATCTACAAGAATAAAAAACGTACCACCAGTTAGAGAAAGTACCCTTTCAGGGCGGAATTTTTCACAATCACCATTCGTTTTGGCATTAAAATGTGTGTTAGAATACCAAATTTCAGAAAAAAAACGGTTTACCAGTGTTCTTAAAAATAAACAAAATATATTATTTTTATTTAATCTTTCGAGAACTTATTCGGGAAGCATTTTAGGGCATATTTTCGTTTTATTATTATCTGTAGAATTCCCACCAAAGTTAGCTACGCTATTTTTTGACACCCTGTATAGATTTATGAAAGTCCGATTTGTAAAAATTAATGATACACGGGTACTGTAAGAAGTACCAACACGTATTTTGGAACTCCTTGAGGCTTACTTACTTCTTTGCGTTGTTAATTATTATTGATTTTTTGCGATTTTTTTGTACACGATTTCTGTAGTTATTCCACATATACTCATGTACCGTTACGAACATCAAAAAGCCAAACCAAAAAAGAATCATTTACATAATTTTTTCGACTCGAAATCGATTTCGTATGCACGTCGTTCGATTCCTGTGCAAACAATGGATCGATACACACCATTCCAATTGACATCCTCAAGTAATGCTTATATTATTTAAATGTAACACAGAAAAGGCCTGTCGCTTATAATATTAAACAAGAAAAATACACCTATAAGATGGTAGAGGATGAAGCGTCAATGACGTAGCTTTTTTTAGGGTTCAATCTTAGGTTCGACATTTTTTCTGTTAGGAAATTAATTTAATAAAATTTGAACAATAAAGATAAGTAATGCTTAAACTGATAAATATTGAATAAAAAAACTAATGAAGTTTATATTCAGACATTACTAAGATGGAAACTCAACATAGCAACCATTTTGAGACTTCTATGTTGTCAGTTTTTTTACATTGCACTTTTCTATGTTCTTTCTTTTATGTAGTTTGTTTTTGCCCTATTTTATGCAAAATGTATGTCCTGTCAGGTCATTATGCCAAGATATATTTTTTCTGCTACTGTGGCATAATAGCCCTGGAAATAAATCTGAGGGCACGGCAATACCCCCGCCAAGTCGACCAAAGCCGTACCATCCTTTTCTCGAAAGTATTAGCGGCACTTTTGACCACACTCGTTGTGGATAAAGCAAGAATATTAATTTTCACTACACATAAAGACATACTATAGCTAGCTAGGTTACCAAAATATCTAGTAATTATACCTCATAGTTTATGAATTACCGCTTGTCAAATTTGTTTCATTTCGACATTGATCACACTGACAGATCATCAACATTCTAAGGTACTTCTAGATGTGTCACAAACTTCAAATTTTGAATTTTAGGAATAGTCTATAAAATGAATAACTTTGAATTTTGACCGTTATTTTTTACCAACATGGCAAATATAAAATCCCTCTGTCAATAAAGTTACTGATATTCTTTAAATTTAGTGACTGAACCAATCAGATAGATAACTCTTTTTACTTTCGTGAAATAGAAAAGGAAAATTATAAAACAAGTCACAGTTCTGCCTCTTCTTGCAAAAATCAACATGAAATGGCATAATTGTCAAAAGTCAAATGTCATCAGCTTTTGACATTTCTAAATATCAGACCAATGCCGTCCCTAATAGAACAGCCTCCGAGCGAGATTTATGACGTCACGCTAGTTAGATACTACGGATTAATAAATATGTTGTAGAATACATGGAAAACATAATTATTCCTCGTGTTTTTGGTTTGTACTTTAAAAATTATATAGTTTACATGAAATATACATAATATACAGTTAATAAATTCAATATATTATATACCTATTTATAGTAATAAATACCTTGGCAAATAAACTATGAACCATACAAATGCAGCAAATGTTTTACAATAGAAAAATAATGAATAGGTACATAAGATAATGGGTAAAATGTAAAATATATTTTAAATGTTGATTTAAAAATCGATTTAATTTAACAAAAAAGCATTCCATATCTTCTAATAGTGATGTATTATTATTTGTATTCACAAAATTTATATGTATATTTTGCAAGTATCAATGTTCGAAAAATTATATTTGCAAATAATACAATATCATAGAAAAAAAGGCGTCAGCGATGGCTATGAAATAAAGATCGCTGTAATTTTATATTATGTAAAATTATTCTAAAATTTGGGATTTAGGTTCGGGAAAAACGCTGATTAAGTTTTCATTTGGTTTCTTATTTTTGTTGGTTTAAAATGAAAAAAAATTATATGACACAGCACTGATTAAGGCTATAATGTTAGCCGAAACGTTTTTTTTTAAACCAAAAAAAATAATGAAAAACCAAATGAAAACTTTCAACATCAGCGTTTTTATTTATTAACTGTATATATATATTTTTATATTAACTTATTTATATTATCTGTATATTATGTCTATTTCATGTAAACTATATCAATTTAAAATACAAACCAAAAATGCGAGGAATAATTATGTTTTCCATGTATTCTACAACATATTAATCTGTAGTAATGTAACTAGTATACAATGGACACTGAAAGTTCAAAGAGAGATGAATCGCCTCGAATCGTTCCGAAACATGGATATATATCGAAGAATGCTTAAAATTCCATGGACAGCCCATATCACAAATACCGAAGTCTACAACAGAATAGGCAGAGAGAGAGAATTGCTCAATATAATAAAAATAAGAAAAAACATCATACTTAGGGCATATATTGAGAAATGAAAAATACCACGTCTTACAATTGATAGTTAAGGGTAAGATTGAGGTCTCGGCAGGAAGAAACTATCTTGGTTGAGAAACATCAGAAACTGGACTCACCTAACTTTTGAAGAACTCATAAGGAAAGCCGAGAATCGTGAAGATTTTGCCAATGTGATCGCCAACCTCCACGAAAGAGACGGCACGTAAAGAAGAAGAAGTATGTAACTAGCGTGACGTCATAAATTTCGCTCCAGGGCTGTTCTATTAGAGACGGCATTGCGTCAGCATGGCCGCAAGTTGCTAACCTAATAAAATTAACACTAGAAAAGCCCGCGGGAACTGTCAAATTCAAAGTTATTCGTTTCACAGACTATAGCTTTAAGCCATAGACAAACAAATAAAAAGAGACTGGCAAATTAAATGGCAAAGAGAGGGACAACGTTCCCGTAGCGCAACTCAGAACGCAAAATTTGGTTCAATTTATGTCGATCTGCGCATTGCGTCTAATGGGCCTGCTATCTCTTTCTAATATAACAAGAGAGAAAGAAGCAGCCATATAAAACGTAATTTCTAAATAGAAATTAGAACAGTCGCCTTTCGTTTTCGTCATCATGACAACCAAGATAACAACATCATGACAATTCGTTATGTTTGTTAATTTTTCTTTTCGTGATTTACCTTTTTTTCTAAACTCTCCATTTTATTGACTTATGAATATGGATAGGGAACAAATTCCTTTGTTCCATATAGGTATTTATATTTTGTTACTTATAATTTTAGTTTATACTATTTGTTATTTTATTTGCTGCAGGAACCAGTATCATCTATTTTTTATATGTATTGGTACCCCCTTTCTCTGATAGATATGTTAAAGACACCCGGTAAAATAAAAGTAAGTAGTTATATTTATCATCTTATTAAGAAAAAAGTAGAAGTAGTAGTGTCAAAAATATTTCGAACCTCTCCTAAAATAACAAATTAATACAATTATTTTTTATCATTTTTTGGGTAGGGAGTTTATAGCTGGTTTATAGTAACCAGAAACTTTATTAATATACCTATTTTACTTTTGTTTTAGGATTAAAAATTAAAACTGGACTTGAAAATGGTTGAGGATCATGATTCTCGTAAAGTCTTCTTTGCTTGGATATTCACTTTGTTATTGCAATTAGGCAGTTGCTAAAAAATGCTTATTTTCCTTTTTGTTTTATGATTATTTATTCATGTATAAATAAATATGTGTGTTTATCTACAACCGTTAAGTTATAACGTTTTTTACATCACTATTTTTTAGTATTTCAGTTTACATTATGAGATTCAAACACAACTAGTGGTGTTATGAATCTATAACACAACTAGTTTTTATAATAATGAAAAACGACTACGAACATCTAAATATATTAACTTTTCCGGCAATAATGATTCCGTGGCACGTACTGCGGCAACTTCTACATCTGAAGGGAGACTTTCGGAATAGCTCATCGTAATTTTTAAAATGATTTTTCTGGGCAAAAAGTTCTGGCGTTTACTTGACAGGGCAAACTGACCATAAACTGACTTTTCAGAAAAAAATGTGACAAATGTCATAGTTAAAGGTGGGCGACTAATAAACGAAAATTAAAACAGCATTTTCTTATTTTTCGGTTGTAGATAAAACGTTGTACATGACACGTGCTTTAAACATGATTACAACACTCGTGTGATTAGAACGACTCGGTCTACGACCTCGTCGTTCTAATCGTTCACACTCGTTGTAATCATGTTCATAAACACACTTGTACTGTAAATAACTATTATAAAACAGTACAATTTTTGCTTTTTTATAATTTCCCTTATAATACTGGTATTCTTTCGTTCTGAACGAACTGAAAATTTTCACTTAAACTGATTTATTCATTAGACCACGTAAAGGGAATAAATCAGTTTAAACGAAAATTTTTAGTTCGTTTAGAACGAAAGAATACTACTAATGCTAAAATCTGGCTAGTTTAAATTTCCCGCCAGCCAGAATGTACGATAATGTTTTATACTTATCTCTTTCTTTTTCACATCAAGCACACATAATCAAGTAAGACAGCAATAAAAACGTACGTCCTGCCATGGTCCTGCCAATTGGTTTCAAAATTGTTATTCTGAGTTGCGCTACGGAAACGCGGTCCCACTCTTTACCATGGGATTTGCCAGTCTCTTTTTATTTATTTGTCTATGGTTTAAGCTTATAATGGAAGGAAAAAATGAAAAATCTCGAAATATCCTTATGGATTAAAATTAACAGTTAGCTGTCTAGCCTGTAACGGTAGGTAACTGAATTTCCAGCCGGGGAAAAAGTAGAAACCTAGAATTAATCCAAGCGGTCTCTTCTGATTTTATTTGTATATTAATGTACCAACAATAATTCAAGGATTATGATTTTTTTCTAGTCAAACTTCTTTAACTTCGCCAGTTACTCACTCGCCGATATCAAAATTCTAAGGTAACATCTAAAAGTATGTGTCACTAACTTCAAATTTCGAATTTTAGGTAGATTTCAGCCTAAAATAGATTTCAGCCTTTTTTATAATGGAAGGAATGAATGAAAAATCCCGAAATATCCTTATGGATCAAAAGTTAGCTGTCTAGCCGCTATCGGTAACCGACTTTCCGGCGATGGTAAGAGGCGGACCGGTGATAGGATTGTTTTGAAAATTTGGATTTCTTTTTGAATGCTATATTACCCTAGGAAAAAAAGGAGGATAACCTACAAAAAGAAATGAGATCCCATCAAGAACACAGAATGAAAAAAAAATGTCAAGTCTCGCAACACAATTCTACCACTATCAAAAGTTGTGAGATTTCATGTAAAACCAAATCAATTTATTTTATTTAGTCTCTCTTTAAGTACCTATATTCAACAATTTTGTTATAAATTGTAAATATCATTATTAGTTAGTCATCTTTATTTCTGTAATAATTATAATGACTTGGCATTTGCACGATATGATATTCTATTCTAATTAAAAAACTTTATTTTTAATGGCACTGTTTAGATTTACTTATAGTAATCGAGATGGTAAATTATTCATTTCTAATTATGATGCTGTGCAATTGCCAAGTCATTATAATTATTATAGAAATAAGAATGACTAATATTGATACTAACAATTTATAACAAGATTGTTGAATAGATGCTTAAAATAACTGACTTGGTTTTACATGATATATCTCACAACTTTTTATAGTGGAAGAATTGTGTTGCCAGACTTGGTCAAATTTAAAATGTTATATTTTTGTTACTTTTAGCCCTATTTTAATATTTTTTTTAGCAAACTGTATACAGGGTGCTACAAATTCGAGGTACGAGCATTGGTATCTCGGAAACCATAATAGATACGAACACGGTTAAATTGGGGCAAAGTTGCACCTTGGGCTGTTTACCAAGATGCCATCAAAAAAGTTTTAAAAATTTCAAGGATTGCTGAGTTTTTTGGAAAAAAAGAGATTTTTTTTTCAATTTTATTTTTTCCTGTTATTACTTTTTAGAAAATCCAAAAACTAATTACACATTCCCATAGCCACTTTATTAGGGCTATCTGACAATATTTTTAGATTTCCAAATTAGCTGATAATTTGTGAGATACAGAGGCCAACTTAATTTTTTTAAATACGGACCTGCATTTTTTATTTCAGGTTTGGAAAGAACTCGGTCTTCTGAGTACAATAGCATGCCACACTTTATCCTTTTTTTTGTTTTGTGTATACCTTAACAGCAACAAAACTATTTAAAATAATTTCAAGTCCGCCTCTGGGTTTTCAAATTATTTAATCTGATTATATTCATCGCAACCATAATGATCAGCGCTATTTAACATTGAATAAGGAAAATTCAGCCAATTGAAAGATTCAAATAAATAATATCCAGATCAGCAATTTAAAGATATTATTTTTAACTTTTTATTATTATGAATTTGAAATCTTAGTGTACGATCTATTAATTTGCATAATAGTAATCGTAGTTATTATGAATAAATTAACTCCTACAAACTAGTTTCTAACGCTCTACATAATCTACATGTTCGAAAGGGTTACTACACTCCCTATTGCACATATTTATTTTTCGTTCAATTTTATTTATAGCTCTTTGAACAGATCTTATACTTCCGAATGCATTTTGTACTCTTTATTGTAAATAATGCTGAGATTTCACTGATTTCACTTTAACAAATAACGTCAAGTAATGCGACAGGTCCAGGAACCTCGCTGGCCATTCATTATACTGCTCTACCATTTACAATTAATCTTTCGGGGAAATTATTTGATTATATTTATATTATTTTTTATTATTTTTTTTTATTGCATTTGATTTTCCGTATTCAACCCATGTCATTGTTAAGTTTGAAAGCTTATCAATATTGTAACGATGAATATATTAAATATAAAAAAAAACAGAGTCGGACTTGAAATTAGTTTAAATAAATTGTGTCCAAATTTCCGAAACAAAAAAAATTAAGTGTGGCTTATAATTGTACTTAGGAGTTCTCTGAAAACCATAAATAAAAAATGCAAGTCTGTAAAAAATTAAGTTGGCCTCTTTATCTCACAAATCAGATAGCCCTAATAAAGTGGCTATGAGAATGTGGAATTAGTTTTTGAGTTTTCTAAAAAGTAACGACAGGAAAAAATTAAATTGATTTTCAAAAAAATTCGTTTTTTCCAGAAAATTCGGCAATCCTTGAAATTTTTAAAACTTTTTTGATTGCATCTTGGTGAACATCCCAGAGCGGCAACTTTGCCCCAATTTAACAATGTTCGTATCTATTACGGTTACCAAGATACCAATGCTCGTACTTCGAATTTGTAGCACCCTGTATAACTGTATCAACTTTAATTCGTAAACAAATTGTTTTATAAACTTTAGTATTTGGCATATTATACAGGGTTAATCGAGGGGTTGTTTTTTTACCTTAATTTTAAAACACCCTGTGCAATAATTGCATTTGTAAATTTTCCTAAAATATAATTTTACGGCCAGAACCATGATCATTTTGCTTTTTGATTCATGCCAATACATGCTTTGGTTAATTTTTAAGAGCGAAATGAACTGATCACGATCAATTTGCAACTTTTTCAATTATCATTACTTTTTGATGTAATTTTTTAATGACGAGATGGTTTTGGTAACCATTTTGGTAACGTCATATTATTGCTACATTGGATAATCTATACTAAATTTAAAAAAAAAACGTTAAAAACTAACGATACAGTCCTGGATTTAATAAATATTCATAGCGAAAACAGAACTAACAATATTAAAGAAAACATCTGTATTATTCAAGTATACAAACGGAAGAAAAAATTGTAAATAATGCTAATACTTTATATTATCTCCCTTGGTTGCGACAACTGCCTGTATACGTCCGTTAATACTGTCATTGAGACTGCATATATCATATTGCGTTATGCTTTCCCATTTTTTAAGAACCAAGCGAAGTTCATTTAATACAGCTGGTACTGCCTCGCGACCTTTAACCCTCCTGCCAAGTATTTACCAAACGTCGAATATGGTTCACAATAATCACCAAAACTACCTCGCCATATTGAAAAATAACATTGAAAAAATTGCAAATTGTTGGTGGCAAGTTCATTTCGCTCTTAAAAATTAACCAAGGCATGTATTGACATGATTCAAAAAACAAAATGCTCAGGAGACATGGCTCTGACGGTAAAACTATATTTTAGGAAAATTTACACACGAAATTATTGCACAGGGTGTTTTAAAGTTGGTAAAAAACAACTCCTCGTTTAACCCTGTATAATATGCCAAATAAGTTAAGTTTCTAAAAAACTGAGTTTACGAATTAAAGTTGATATAATTATATACAGCTTGCTAAAAACTTTATGAAAATAGAGCTAAAAATAACAAAAATATAACACTTTAAATTTGACCAAAAATTTCTCCGTTGCCTTTTTTTTGCCATGTCCTTTTGCCATGCCTCCATGTCTATGGTGCAGACCGTCCATATCCGGCGTCTAATTTGGTAAAAAGGCAAAACGGCAGCGCATCGAATGGACGCGAGGGATGTTTTTTTTATTTGGGGGAAAGAATTACGATCTCATTACGATAATTGACGGTGCGGTTGACCTCACGGCCGGCGTTAACCCGAAAAACAGCTGTTAAAAGCCTATTACCACGGCAGGATTGCGAGTTTTTCGACCATTTGGACGGCGCGTCGGTCAT
>NW_022146932.1:0-4205 GCF_002938485.1 Sitophilus oryzae | reverse complement strand
GTGTATTGATAGATCCTTTATTCTATAAATTTCTTATTTTTATTTTTAGAAGTTTTTCACCTAGCTTGAATCAATATTCGAATAAAGCGATTCAAGAAATAGGTCTGACTCGATTGTACAGGGTGTTCCATCAAAAACTTTAAAATGGCTTAAGTTGACTATTATTTTACCTCAGAAGTAAATATTTTGTTTTGTCAATTTCTGTATTTTGTCTGTCGAATTTGTCACTTCTTTGACCGGACAGGGTTTATTCTAAGTTTAACGAATATTTTCTCAGAGAATTTTATTTTATTTTGTTTGCTTTTGGCAACACTTTGTGATTCAAAAATATGATTTATTTTTTATATCAGCATAAAAGTCCGTTTCTGGTTTGTTTCGTAGCTATATGGGTTCAAGTCTTTTTTTTTTGTTTATTATAATTTCTTTCCAAAAAAGTTCCTTTAGCGATTCTAATGATATTTTGAGGTTGAAAGTTACTTCAAGTATAAAGATAATTTAATGCTAAAAAAGTGTGGACAGATTCACCATCAGAGACATGCATAACATGGGCAGTCACTGGAATCATTTTCTAAAAAAAAACATGTACGCCACTGCCTTTTTTTCTCTTGTTAGCAAAATTGTCTATCCATTTAGTGAAGATTAAAAGTTGTATCTTGATATTTTTCGATTTTGATCTTGATGCGATTAACGTAATAATAGTATTAATTTCAATTAATAAAAAAATAAATTATATATTTTATATAATTTATTTTTAAATTCAATTAAAATTTTATAACGCTGATGTACAGTTCTACCTACATCAAAAACAAAATAATAGTATATTGTTTTATTAGGAGTAAAAATGACACTTTTTGCGACGAGGCTGGACGTTTGACATAGAGCCGAGGCACAAACAGTCATTTTTACTCCGAATAGAAATCCTTAGAAAAAAAGAATCCTTACAACCTAACCACAAATAATTTTTAAACAATTTCAAACGTTTCAAATAATATAAAAATATTTAAAACTCATACTTTGCATGTAATTATATATCGAGAAACTATGGTTACGCTCTGTACCAGTGACGATTGAAAAAATGTATTTTTGTGATAATTACAACAGACCTTTTTTTAAGTTTTAACATACTGTATCTTTAAAACTACTTATGCATTTCCTCACCCATATTTAGAGAGATTTTTTCACATTTTTTGATGAGGAATCATTGCGTACTTATTTAGCAATAATCTTAATTTTAAAGGTTGCAATTAGATTTGGAGTCATCAAGGAGATCAAAATCGACAAAATATCAAGAGACAACTTTTAATCGACATTAAACAGCCTACACAATTGTGCCAACAAGAGAAAAAAGTCAGTGGCGTACATGCCTTTTTTTAGAAAAATATTCTAGTGATACGTCATATGCACGTCTCTGGTGAATGGTGAAAAATCTAGCTCCACTTTTTTAGCAGTAAAATATATAGCTTAAAAAATAAATCTAATTTTTACCTGACAGGAATCTCTCAACGAGAAATGGCATATTTATGCTTTTTGGAACACCCTGTATATAATTATAATAGTTAAAAGTTAAATCAAAATTAGATTATAGAAGTGTATTAAAATGTATTTTGGGTCCATTTGTAAGTACCTTTCATCAAAATAAAATCTGAAGTATTATTGCTTATTTTCAGCTGTATTTTCTTATATTATAGTACAATATAAATAGTTAACAGGTTAGTTTAGCGTTGAAAATTTTTAGCTTTTAAGAGATATTTTTTGTAATGTAATGAAAAATAAAGCGTTAAATCAGAATAAATATAAATGTGTTGTTATATGTGTTTTATTACTTTGGGGAAATTGAAAACGAAGTAGGTACAATATATTTAAAAATATCTTGGAAAATGAAGACAACAATTTTAATGATAATTTTGTCGTTGGTAGTTATTTTATAAGCTTTTATTATACAGGGTGGTCCGAACTGTATTCCGGAAACTTCGGCAGCATATTCTGCAGATAAAAATACATCCTGTGGAATGTTCTAATAATGCCAGGAAATGAAAAACCACTTTCAAAGAAAAAAAGAAAATATGTCTTTGCTTTGGTCCTCATCATCACCCCTATGATAGTGGTTATTGTTTTTGTAATATCGCTGTCATTGAAAAGGCATATTATTATTGTTTGTTGGTATTAAGCACAGAAGATTTACCTGCTATTGTTGCTTTAATTGAATATGTTAGAGATGGACTTAAAACCATCTCTTCTAGAGTAAATAGAAAGTAAAAGACTAAGAATACTACTCTTTGCTTATAAAGAAAACAATTATAAATAAATATTGTCAAGGTGTATGTGGCGCTAAACTGTATTACTGGTTGCCTACCTTACCGCAACGCGTCAAGAAAAATGGCACATTCGCAAGAAAGTAAAAGAATATTACAGAATTCTTTAGAACGTTCCAGAAACACTTGCCAGAGAGTATATAAAGCCCGCGCTTGGCAGTTGGACAGTTTTGAAGTTTGAATATACCGCGTTTTAAATTATTACGAATCGGACAATTTGGTGAAGGAATTTTATAAATAGTTAGTTGTGTGTTATAAGTAGTAAATTGTGTGTAAATTAAGAGAAAAATAAATTCGTTAAGTATTTTATCGTGAGTTTAAATTAGTGGACCCACGGACTCCGTAACAATATGTTAAACTCTAAAATTAATTTTTATCAAACAACAGTTAACTTACTTAAATACAGGGTGAGTTTCCTACGATGTTCTGTTGATGGGAATCTCGGAAACTACTGGAGATAGAGGTTAAATGGTTAAGAGGTTAAAAAAAAACAGAATATTTAATTACAAGGTTCAAGAATAATAAATTTTCCAAGAAAATATATTATTTTACGTGAAAAATTCGCGCGATGGGAAATTATTTTTTTACAAAATTAATTCCCCATCGCGCTCCACCTAAGTTTGTTGATATTCCCCATCCTTAATAGTTTTATTCAAAGGTACAAACATGGAACATTCTGCCATTCTGCAATTTGAAAACTCGACTTTTTTATTTTTTTGTCCATATCAATCCACAATACATCAAAATAGTTAATATATTTATTTGAAATTGACAAAGAAACAACAGTTAACTTACTTAAATACAGGGTGAGTTTCCTACGATGTTCTGTTGATGGGAATCTCGGAAACTACTGGAGATAGAGGTTAAATGGGGAGAGAATTGCATTTTTGTGGGATCATAAATATGCGCCTTTCAGATTTTTGAAAAAGTTCATGGCTTACTAGATATTTCGAAAAAAATAAATTTTGGCCATTTTAAAAATTGTCCCTAATTCCATTATAATCTACTTGAGACAAAAAGTTTTCAGATAAAAGTTAGTAGTTAATCACATCCCTAATGAGTTTGTGTTCTCCGATTTTTTCTAAAGCTTGTAATTTTTGACATATGACACTATGTTTTTTTAAATGGAAACCATATATAGTTGGCCACGACTTCATAAAAAGCGCCATTTTTTAAGCTTTTTAGCGATATAAGCTATACCTAATATGTTTTTTTTCGAAAAATTACTGAGTTACAGCCACAGTTATAGCCAATTCTTATAATTTTTAAACAGTTTCACTCCAGTTAGCCATGGAAACAAAATCAATCGTCGTGAAATGTGAAACTGTGACTTCCAAACTTTGTAATTTAAAATAAACAAAAATTGTAAATATGAATTTATCAAATGAAGAGAAGCGTGGAAGATTATTGGTTCAACTTTTCTTGGTCGAGGATACGTTGACCCGTGAACGTTACTTACGTTTTTTAGAGAGCGGTTCTCAAGATATGTCAGAAAAGTTAAATTTAGATACTCGCGCATCAATAGAGTGGTTTCAACATGACTTTCATTATGACACCCTCCCCCATAATAAAAAAAATGTTAAAAATTATTTATAACATAATTATGCAAAGTCAGGGATAGGGGGAGGAGGACCAATTGCATTGGCCTCCTCGATGACCTGACCTATCTATTTTAATTTTTTTATGCGGTATGGTTAACAACAAAGTTTACAGGAGGTTTTTAACAAGAGGTTCGACCGGTCGTTCTGTAGTAATTCAGTTTTAAAAATATGCATTTATGTAGGTACTCAAAACAATGGTGGATTTTTTGAACATTTTCTAAAATAACTGAAAGTGTATGTACTTAGTGTAGTTACTTTAAATCTTAGTTTATGTAGTGTAAATTGTAAAGAA
>NW_022146931.1:0-2248 GCF_002938485.1 Sitophilus oryzae | reverse complement strand
ATAGCGGCTCCAATTTCGTTAAGTTTGCGCATACCACCTGTGACGTCATACGCCATACAAAAAAATATCCATATTGTACAGTTGCCACTAATAAAAAGAGACCTAAAATAGGGAAGAATTAGGATATAATCCCAAAAGTTATGTCAAATCATCGAGCTTGACATTTGAAAAAATATTTTCACATTTTGACACAATCAAATTTCACAGATGACACAATCTATTTGACAATTTGAAATTGGCGCGCAGAGCTTGTCGACCAATGGTGCCGTTTATCACCTGTGACGTAGTGACCAACCTGCGCAATATCATACCTTGTATTCTTTGTATCATGACTGTGTGTTGTTATGTTGGTTTCTGACGAATTTTAAGAATGAAATTATTTTGTAATATTCTGGAATAAGATAAAATACTCTTAAGATTAGCTATAGTAAACGCCACGAATGTTTGAGAGTGATTCATCGGTCGCTACCATGGTACAAAGAAAACAAGGTATGATCGATAGCGGCTCCAGTTTCGTTCAGTTCGCGCATACCACCTGTGACGTCACTAGGAAAATCAGGAATAAATAAAAAATAAAGAAAGTTGACAGGAGATCTGCATTTTTTGGGGTTATGGTTAAGAATTGTTTGTTTTTAAGACTTTTTAGTTCATTTAATTTAATAATTACTAAAACCAGTAGTTCCAAAAATATATTTAAAAATAAAAGACAAAAATCCAAAATATTAATTATCTATTAACATGGATTTGGACGATAATAGGTAAGAATACTAAATTTATTTCTATATTAGGTATAAAATTGTTTATTAGGTTTTTAGTTTGCGGTGTTTATGGTAAATAATTTTCATGTTCATTGTCTCTGAATTCACATGAGGACAGAGGTGAGGATATCTATGGAAAAGTAACCACAAGAGGAATTGTTACATCATTTAAAAAATGTTGGGAATTTTATTGTTTCCCATCGAAAAGTAGAAAATGCCAATGCAGATGAATGTATTGTAATTGTGATAGAAGTAATTCCAAGGGTGAAGTTTATTATAATTAGTGACCTGTGCTTCTTTTTATATGTAGATGTTTCAAGTTTTGAGAATAAATCGGTTGAACAAAACCCAAAATTTAGAGGAAGTACCTATTTGCATACCCAGAATATGCCCATCAAGGATTATAGCTCAAATTTCCTTTAATGGTAGGCAATTATTCAATGCAAATTAACTTTTTAAGTGACTGAAATATTAAATAGTTTACAATATGGTATATCACTGTAAAAATATATTACTTTTAGGTACAATTAGGGCCCGATACATTTCAAAAAGTAGAATATTATTTTATATTAAATGAGGTATTGTACCAACAATCAATTTATATTAATACCGGAGATTAAAAAATAACAGAATAAATAGTTTTTTTTATACTACAAAAATAAACTATAGAATACAACAGTATTTAAAAAATTAAATAAAAAAGTTATGTCCCGGCTGAGATTCGAAATCCGGTCTCTCGCTTCCTATCCTGACTCTTTACGCACTGCTCCACAGTAACTTGCTTAGCGTTAATTCAATGACGGTATATAAACAAAAAAAAAACAAGTTTACTACAATATCTTGACGATTTGAACTGGCGCGCGGAGCGTGCTAACCAATAGCGCCTGTTATCACCTGTGACGTAGCGACCAACCTGCGCAATATCATACCTTGTATTCTTTGTACCATGGGTCGCTACCATGATACAAAGAATACAAGGTATGATATTGCGCAGGTTGGTCACTACGTCACAGGTGATAAACGGCACCATTGGTCGGCAAGCTCTGCGCGCCAATTTCAAATTGTCAAACAGATTGTGTCATCTGTGAAATTTGATTGTGTCAAAATGTGAAAATAATTTTTCAGATGTCAAGCTCGATGATTTGACATAACTTTTGGGGTTATGTCCTAATTCTTCCCTATTTTAGGTCTTTTTTTTATTAGTGGCAATTGAACAATATGGATATTTTTTTGTATGGCGTATGACGTTACAGGTGGTATGCGCAAACTTAACAAAATTGGAGCCGCTATCGGGGAAACGTTTCCCACTTTCCAGCGAAAGATATGAAATAGAAAGAGATTACATTAGGAATGTAGCTGAGTGTAATGGATATTCTCCTTCACTAGTTGATAAATTAATTAGAAAACGTAGGTATAGGTTAATGATTTCTGAAAATTCGACTTTTCAAGTGGAGAAAGATACGTCTAAATATTTTTCGATACCGTTTGAT
>NW_022146930.1:881286-884174 GCF_002938485.1 Sitophilus oryzae | reverse complement strand
TTTTTTATATTTTTTATCAGTGTCGAGGTTAGTTGCGTTGGTTAAGTTGGTTATTTGGTGGGGTGGATAGCGTTGGTTAGTTCTTATAAAATTTCTATATTTCATAAAGCCGTCAAGTGCGTCACATCAACGACGTCATACCTATCAACGGCATTTTAGTTAGCTACCGTTTAACGGCAGTTTAAGTACAGCCAAAATATTTAGTCACTTTCGGTTAAACATCCCAAAAAATGTTAACGAAATAAATTAATTAAAAATATATTTTCTTTGTCTGGTACTGATGCTTATCATTTTAAAACAACGAATACAGTCCTGTCGAAAGTCTGTATAGGATTTAACATACTAGGCTCATATTTTTCCACTCGAAAACCTGCTTTGTCTCTTTTCTCTTCCCTAATCCTGCGAAGTACATATTGCTGTTGTTTTTCGTGGCGTTTTGCCCTCTTCCTCTCTACACCTCCCTTTCCCGTGCACATACACTTGTCACAAAGCACAATACTGCAAATAGCAAGATTCAAGGGTTCTTTTTTGAAGGAAAAGGGAAGAGGGTCCACGTTTTTGAGTCCTGCCGAGATCTCGCTTACTTTTGCTTTATTTAAATTCTGCTTTCAAGCAGATGTCTTGTTTTGTTTATGTCACGATTTTTAAATATATGAAAATAATAAGAATTATAATAATATAGTATTTCGTATTTTATGTGTGTATTATCTAGAAGTTTTAATATTCCAGTTCTAATTATTTTTGCGGTTTGAATTCGGGAAAAAAATGGATATTTATTTTGTAGGTATTTTGTATTTTGCGTCATATTATTGGCGTTGGAAGTGTTATTATTTGGTTTAAACGATTTAATAAATTTTTGTTATATTATTTATTCTTATTTAAATCAAAAATGTTCTGTGATTTAAGTAAACAATTAAATAAAAAATAGTTAAAAAAAATTAAATAGTATTATAGTTAATAAAAATCTTCGGATTTCACGGGGTTTTTAACAGGACACTGTCTCTTCAATAAACATCTCAGTAGATTAAAGATAAGAAACAACGGCGAATGAAGATTCTGTAGGGTAAATGGGGAAACACCAAAACACATCATCACTGAGTGCACCGAGGCGACAGCCATTCGAGCCATAAACTTCGGTACGACTGATATCGGAGATGGAGAACTACCCTCTCTAAAACCGTATCAGATATTGGCTTTTATCAAAACCCTTAGACTGTATGACTAGTTATAACTCAAGATTGGACACAATAGATCTATAAGGTCCCGGTGATTAACTTTCCCCCTCCCATACAATCCACATCTACATCCCTGGGGTGGCACCCAGAGTAGAGTCTCTATAAATTGTTCGTATCTTTCGATAGCGTAGATTTCTGCCTGAAGGATGCTAGGGTAGGTGCCTATTGGTTTAAAATATTTAGTTATCGGCCCAAATACTCCTAAGCCTATCCTGCTTTGGTTCTGGAAGCATCGGTATATCATATTATGGTACGGTCTTTTAACCGCTGAGCAGACGTTTCTCTTTTCCAATTCTTTTTATTGCTCCATATTACAGTGAGGAGTTTGTCAAAGTTGTATATTCTTGGTATGTCATCAATAGTGTGTATCTAAATTCTATAAAAACCCATAAGTATTCCTAACTTCTAAATGTATACGTATCAAATTCCAGCTCTACTAATAAGGTATCCAGTCGCAAACCCCGTAGATAATCCATGCGATTCTGTTGACCAGCATGAAGGCATGGACGAAAGATATAGGAGAGGTGCGCCAACTGGCAATAGGTTAATTGAAAGCGTAGATAAATAAGGGTATTGGAAGTGGCCGTACGGCCTTCGGTTCAAAGGTCTGTGCGTGAAAATACTAAAATATGAATGATGGCGTTACATCGGATTAAGGTGACGTGATAAAATACGTCCGATAGATGGTGGTATTTGATAAAATCGACGAGATTCGTAAGAAAGACAAAACTACACAACTATGGAAATGAAAAGGTACTCATAACATATGTTTCTAATTTATCCGCTACTTATAAGCCTTCGTCTCTTTGGGTTTTCTATCGAATGATACGTACTAAGATATCTATTAAAATGAATATAGATATAAGCAAATACACTAATTTAGTAGCCCTTCTCAAAAGAAAATCAGAAGGTTATCGGTCAAAAAAATCAAAGGTGCTAACAAAGGCCGATATTACTAAATTTCTACAAGCAGCAGATGACAAAAAATATATATTTAAGGAAGTTGCCTTGATTGTTTGGTCTCGCAGCGCAAAAATTTTAGGCGAGACGGGAGGTAGTTATGAAGCAAACATTAAAAAAATAAAACCAAGTAACCCAGAGCCCTTTCAATTTGCCACGGCTAGTCATCAGAATCAGAATTTGAATATATCGAATACAAGTTCCGGAAATGTAACTGCTTCATCAGCCATTTACTTGAAAAATTGTTCAAACTGTATCATTAACATTTATAATAAATAAGTTTTCATGTTTTTATAATTTTTGTCAATAGAACAGTTTATTTGTATTTAGTAGGTATTTAGTGCAAAATAAATGTTTTACAAAATATTTTTTTCTCCTTGGTAGTCATCTAAACAAGGAGTGCGGTAATGAAATTGCGTGAGTTAAGAAGCTCTTAGCTCACTCAAAATGCGTGAGTTAAGAGTTCTTAACTCACTAACGTAGATAAAATTTATTATTTAATTATTCTAAAAGTCTTAGCATGTATAATTTGTGAAAATTCTAAAAATAAAAATACAAAAAAAAATATTTTGATATCCTCAGAAGGTTTAACTTGTATTATAATTTATTATTCCAGTAAAAAGAAACTTTTTAGATGAGGTCAACTACTGCAGCGAGCATAGTTTTAATCACCGGTTTTGCTAGTGGGGCATA
>NW_022146930.1:448248-880479 GCF_002938485.1 Sitophilus oryzae | reverse complement strand
TTCTTTATTAAAATTTTACTTAAGACATTCCGCAAATAAATATTTTACCGGATAGTGTCGGATTCTTACCGACTAAAAAACCCAACTTCACTAGCATTACTTCATTACAGTGGCGTTCTTAGACACTATGTCTCACGTTCAGAAATGTTTGTCATTATGATATATTTCATAAATCCCACTGCATTCTGCCACTCTTGTTCACTGCCTACCAGACACATTACCAGTTCTGCCACACAAAATTGATTTCCTTTCCTATTATAGAACATTTAATGTAACCATCCGAACAAACTATTATATATTCAACCGCTGAGAAAATAAGTACAAAAAATTTCATTGCCTCCTTGACTAGTAGAAAGGAGGAGTAGGATCTACCCCCCAGTTATTTTTGTTAATAAAAATAATATAAATCACTTCGGAATAAAAGGAAGGACTATAAGTGTCTATTTCCAATTTATACTATACTTTGAATGAATATGTAACAAAATAAAGTTGAAATTTTAAGTCGTTTTAAATTCCAAATTAATAGAATTATTTATTTTACTGTCCTGTCTTCATCCTCCTCTGCATTTCCATGTTTATGGGGCAATTTATTTTGCAAGATCCCTGCTGAAAAGGGATTTTTGTTGGAAACCTTTTGTAATATGATTCTAACTTGTTTGCATGCATAGAAGAGAAAATAACAATTTAAATAAAGCTACATGGATGGACGTCATCCTAAGAAATTATTTATGTAATAATATTATCCCTTACTTTTAGTGCTAGAGAAGCTAGTATAGATATATCTGAAGTACAAAATATCAGTATAAACCTTTCTAAATATATTTTTTCGAAACTATAAATGTAGTTGTAAGAGTTTTTTAGTTTTTTAATTTTTCTTAATTGTTTTTTTTTGTTTTCAGTTTCTTTCCTTGAAGGAAGACAAAATTCAACATATCCTGACATATCGTCATGTTAATTCCTTGGTTTCTTAGCCTTTTCATAGGCGTAGTATGGGGTAAGTAATAACATATTTTAAATTAAAGTTTTTATTTTTGTTGTATAAGTTTTTATCGTCTGGTACTTTTGTTGTATATGGAAGTCTAACATATTATCATTAAATAGCACTAGAATGTAGAATGTTTTGAAAGGGGGATGGTTAATCACCCCGACCTTACATATCTATTGTGTATTCCCCTATTTTGAGGTATAACGAGTTATAACTCATCATACAGTCTCAGCGCTTTGACAAAAGCCAGTATCTGCGACGACTCTACAGAGGAATCAGCTGTACCAAATTTATGACATGAACGGTTGTTGTCTCGGCGCACTCAGTGATAAGGTGTTTCCCCATTTTCCCTACAGAATCTGCATTCGCTCTTGTTTCTTAGATCAATCTATTGAGGTGTTCGTTGAGGAGACAGATAGTCCTGTTAGAAACACACATAAAGTAAATGTTTAACATAATTTATTTTGTTATGATTGACCACTGCTTAAAAAGTTAATAAAATAATTGATACTTGATAGCCAACAGCAGTAATGAAGGTCATCCTAGAGCTAACACCACTGCACATTGCCGTAGGTAGTTATGCCAGTACAACAATGCTTAGAATGGTCATTGACGAAACAATACTGGGAAAAAAATTTCAGGTCAGGGGCTTGGAACACCCTCAAAAAGGAAATCCCACTTCTCCAACTCCCAGTATATGATGTACCAAGAATGTATAACTTTGAGAAACACCTCACTGTAGTATTGAGGAATAAAAGGGATTGGAAGGAATAAACGTTTGCTTAGCATGTAAAAGACCATACCATAACGTGATATACTGATGCTTCCAAAACCAAAGCAGCGACAGGGATAGGAGTATTTCGGTCGAAAACTAAATACTCCGAATGAATGGGCTGAGAAACAACGGCGAATGCAGATTCTGTGGGGAAAATGGGGAAACACCAGAACACCTTATCACTGAGTGCACCGAGATGACGACCGTTCGTGCCATGAACTTTGGTACGGCTGTTGTCGAAGATGGAGAGATGGCCTCTGTAGAACCGTCTCAGATACTGGCTTTTGTTAAAACCCTGAGACTGTATGATGAGATATAGCTCGTTATAACTCAAGAAAGGAGAACACAATAGATCTGTAATGTCGCGGTGATTAACTCGCCTCCTAAATATTCTACATTCTACTTGATAGCCCCGAAAATTTGGCTATGCAACACCCTATATTTTACTATTATTGAAATAGATAAAAAATAACAGGTTAGTCGTGATTGACTAAGTTAAGAAAATCAAAATTTAAGCGAGGATGCAGTCAATAATCACCACACAGGCTAATAAAGCTACTTTTTCAAATTTTTCAGCTTTCGAGAATTTTATTCCCATCATCAGGACAGTTTGACTGAGTCAATTAGCAAAAAAACATCCTCTGCACAAAAAGGCCTTAAATCTAGTCTAGAGTCACTGTTTAATCGAGCTCGAAACAACAATGTAGAAATTAGTTTAGTAATTTTTTTTTTGTTTTTTGTTTAAAGGAAAGCAATGTCGTTGGATATGTATTTTAATATTTTATAAAGGAAATGTCCTTGTATTCCAATGTCATATTATGCTAGTTTTAAGGCCTTTTTGTGCAGAGGATGTTTTTTTTTGCTAATTGACTCAGTCAAACTGTCCTGATGATGGGAATAAAATTCTCGAAAGCTCGATAAATTTGAAAAAGTAGTTTTATTTTTAATTATTTAAAAGTAGTTTTTTTAGCCTGTATAGTGATTATTGACTGCATCTCCACTTAAATTTTGGGAAATAGATAAATATATCTCACACCAAAAAATACAATTCTTCAAAAATGCCCTTAACATCGAGGAGATTTCCATATTATTAAATTACACCCTTTTACCTGATGTTTTTCGCTTTCTACACTTCCCAAAGCGGGTTCCAATTCCTCTTCTTTTTTCGTCTTCTTCGTTTTATCCCTTTTTCGTACATAACTGGGCGAAATCGAGCTTTTCCGTCTTGACGAGCGATTTTTATCGACAACAAATATTTGCCAATCAATCTGCAGAGCAAATAAAAGCCGGGAGAGAAAGTCGACTTTCGGATCGGTAAGAAACGTTGAAGGGCGAAGAAAAAACGGAAATAAATAAAATTTATGGAAAGGTTTTTAGGATTGACGGGCAACCTTTTAATAAGATGACCCTTAATGGCTTGATCTGTGACGTATCCTTGGTTGTTCAGGTTTCTTTAATCCATTAACTTTGATTTTTTTCTTTTTGTATTAAATGGAACGTTTTCTAATCGGTAGAGGTTGTCAAGCAATGTTTTTCTCAAAAAACAGTGCGGTCTTTAGGCTTTTTTTGTTTGTCCATTTTCTGTGTTTTCTGTTTTCATGTTAGCATCATTATGCTGATGATATTAAGTTTATATGTATTTTATTGTATATTCGATAACTTTTTTTACTATTTTTTTGGAATGAAACTATTTCATGATACCTTAAGAGTCTATTAAGCTGTACTGTTCGGGTCGCTCTCAGGGTTAGACGGGTGTCTAGCCGAAGGAAATATATATTATACTAGCGTGTACCAGCGACTTCGTTCGCGTCGAATTAATCATTTGTAATGGTGATGATAAAGCAAAGCAAGAATTTCCATGAACATACAAACTGGATAAGATTTTCCCACATTTATGTCAGCATGAGAAAAAACAATATGGCGATATTATTATATATAACTTGGTAATTGAGGGGTAGTTTCATCTCGTTGGAATTTGACTTTCGAAAAATCCGTTTACCAAAAACAAGCTTTTTACGTCAAGCAGTTTAAGCAGAATCGTGGTAAGAAATTACCCAACTTTTTTCGAACACCTGTATGATTTTTTTAAAAAATTCAAAATATGTAAAAAACAAATAAATTATGCTTGTCCAAGCGTTTTCCCGAAAGACTAACCGTTTTTTAAATAACAAATATTGTAATATTTGAGGGGCGTTTTCACCCTCTTGGAATTTGAGATTCGAGAAATCCCTCCTTCTCCAACCTCTATACCCCACAGTCAATGCGTTAGCCAAAAATCAGCTTTAAACGTCAAGCAGTTTAAGCAGAATCGTGATTACTCAGTGGTCATATTTTATGAAACACCCTGTATAAATTTATAAAAAATCTTAAAATATGTAAAACAAAAAAATCAAATATACGTGTTTAAAAGTTTTCCGCAAAAACTCACCGGTTTTTAAATAAAAAATATTTTAATATTTGAGGGATAGTTTCACCCCCTTAGAATTCGAGTTTCGAAAAATCCCTTCTTACCGAACCTCTACACCCTAAAGTCAATTCATTTTCCAAAAATCAGCTTTTTACGTCAAAAGCGCTTTAAGCAGGATCGTGATTAATCAATAATCATCGTGTATACATTTTTAAAAAATCTTAAAATATGTAAATAAACAAAATAAAATATACGTGTTTAAGCGTTTTTTCGGAAACTTGACCGTTTTTAAATAAAAAATATTGTAATATTTGAGGGGTGGTTTCACCCTCTTGGAACTGGAATTTCAGAAAATTCCTTCTTATCGAACCTCTACACCCTAAAGTCAATCTGTTTTCCAAAAATCAGCTTTTACGTCAAGCGCTTTAAGCAGGATCGTGATTAATATAACCATCGTGTATACATTTTTTAAAAATCTTAAAATATTGTCAAGAAAAATGGCCTATCCGCCAGAAATTAAAATGTATTACTGGTTGCCTGCACAACCGCAACGTATCCGCCAGAAATTAAAAAGACTTTTTCAGGCGCCATCTTTTAGTCAAAGTCGAGAAGTAAGGAATCAGACAATAGAATTGTCTGGTATGAAGAAGTACGCTTTCAGAGAATTGGGGAAATTTCGAGAAACAGTCAATAGAGTATATAAGCGGAGCCATCGACAACTGAGAGAGTTTTTGAAATTTGAATATACCGCGTGGAAATTGAAAATCGGACAATTTGGTGAAGGAATGGTTAGTTGTTGTGTGTTATAAGTTAGTAATTGTGTATAAAGTGAGAAAATAAATTCGTTAAATATTTTATCGTGAGTTTAAATAGTGGACCCACGGAATCCGTAACAATTGGTGTCGGAAGTGCGATTCAAGAGGATTTTAAGAAGAAATTAAGGTGGATTGGAAGATTTTTAGACCCAATTAGAGTATTTTTATGGTTGGTACAAGAGAACAAGCGAAGAAAATGGAGGAAGTAAGCAAGTTATTGGGCGATTTTATGGAGAATATGAGAAGAGAGAAGGCAGAAGAACAAGAAAGACTCCGTAAAGAACGAGAGGAAGAGCGAGCCCGATTAGAAAGAGAAAAGGAAGAGGAAAAACTACGACGTCAAGAAGAAGAACAGGACCGGCGAAAAAATTTTCCAAGATTTGAAAATTCAACGACAACAAGACAAAGAAGAAGAACAGGACCGGCTTGAGAAAATTTTAAGCAATTTAGAAATTCGTCAGAAGAATGAATGGAGGGAAATTTTAGAAGATATAGAAACGCGCCGCCAGAAAGAAAGACAAGAAGATCAGGACCGTCTTAAGAAAACTTTAGAAAATCAAGAAATTCGGCTTCAGAAAAGCTTGGGGGAACAGCAACAAGCAATGTTGGAAGTACGTTGCCAGGAACAGCAGAACCACTTCCAAGAAGCCGTAGAAGATCTGGAGGAGCGCCTTCAGCAGAAGATAGAAAGGTTGGAGATGGACCTACAGAAGACCAAGGTACAAGTAAAGACACCTGGCGTTCAAGAACAGCGAACCTTAAGGCCCGACCTACGATGGACAAACGACATGGACAATGTACCACCGTCAGTTTGAAGCAGCCGCCGCTGCCAACGGATGGACCGACCAGGAGAAAGCAGCGGCACTTGTCATCGCGCTGCGTGGCTGCTGCTCTGGAACTGTTGCAAACTATTCCTGCAGCCCAACAGCAGGAATACCAAACTTGGTCGCTGCACTGGACAGAAGATATGGCGACCAACATCGACGCCAACTTTACCAGGCCCAGATCAAGACACGCCTGCAGAGGTCCGGAGAGAGTCTGCAGGAATTTGAAGCAGACTTACGTCGGCTGGTACACCTGGCATATCCAGAAGCACCGGAAGGATTTAGGGAGGAACTCGCTGCTCAGTGCTTTATCAGCGGACTGAGGGACAACGAATTACAGAGGGCGCTGCAAATATCCTGATTTTCTACCA
This sequence comes from Sitophilus oryzae, assembly GCF_002938485.1. Lineage (NCBI taxonomy): Eukaryota > Metazoa > Arthropoda > Insecta > Coleoptera > Curculionidae > Sitophilus > Sitophilus oryzae. The sequence goes on along the minus strand of NW_022146930.1, from coordinate 874,302 downwards.
GCAGCGAAGCACTGGTCAGGGCGCTGGAAATCGAAGCTGCTTTTTAGCGCCATCCCTAGACCGAAGATAAGATCGGTAACGGTCGAGGAACAGCCCCAAAGCACTCACAGAGGTTTGGAAGAGATGTAAGAAAGTCGACAAACTATGTGAGCTACTAATAAACAAGGGAGTCAACAACACGCAGACAGAGAACCAGAGAAGATTCCAGGACATAAGGTGCTTTAGTTGTGGCAGGAATGGCCACATTAAACACGGGATTGCCGCGTTCAAATGCTATCCGTTCACCATCCAGAGAACGTAGGCACCAGGAAAACTAAAATCAGTCAATACTAAGGGGCAAGTATTGACTGGGGAGAACAGAGCCCCCAGGATTTTTTCCATTAGAAGTCTAGGAAGAACCGCTGACAGTTTGGTGATCGACGGGAAAAGCCAATGGAAAGGGAATCTGAATGACAGTGGACACTGGCGCTATGGTATCGTTGGTGCGGGCTAACTCAGTGCAAGGATTGAAGCTGATGCCTCTGAGAAGAAGAGTGTGTTTACGTACAGTTACGGGGGAAATGGCCGTTGTACGGGGAGAGGCTATCGTCGAACTGAAGTTAGGAAATTTGAAGTTTCGGCATAGCGTTTTGGTGGCTGACATTGAAGATGATTTTATCATGGGTATGGATGTGATCAGTCAACATGGTTTTTCGTTTGATCACCATAGAAACATCCTGAAAATCGGAAATGAGGAATTTTCTGTATCTAAAGAGAAGAGACCAGGAAATATGGAAGAAAGATCATCGAAAATTGTGATGATACCTGGTGATACCAAGAAGACTGTGTTCGGGAAACTAGAGAAAACCGCTGGGTGCCGTGTAGGACGGGTACAAATTATCGACAACGACCTAGATCGACGACGAGCTACCTTGGACAAGAAAAATGCAACATCGCGAAAGCACTATCAGAGTAAAGAATTTTAAACTGAGAACTGACGAACAATGGACGACGTTACAATTGAGGAAAGATCAAATGGAAGATCCAGACATCGGAGCAATACTACGGCTCGGCAAGGAAGGTAACGGCGAGACCACCGTGGCAGGATATTGCGGACAGCAGGCTCGTTTTCAAAGCTCTCTGGGCTCCAGTGGAATTCACTGGTGATTGAGAATGGATTGTTAAAGCGCACGTGGGAAAGTGCGGATGGCAGGACAGTAACAACTCAGTTACTGATACCAAGGAAGAAAGTTATCCAGGTATTGGAAGAAATTCATGGTGTAAAACTGGAGCCCATCTTGGGGTAAACAAGACCCTGAGCAAGCTGAGAGACCGTTTTTACTGGGTGGATTATTGTGAAGATGTTAAGAAATGGTGTCAACGTTGTAAGATTTGCGCAGCTAGACAAGGACCAAGTACTCGATCTGGAGGAAAAATGGAACAAGATAACGTTGGACGGTCGTTCGAAAGAGTCGTTAGGAAGGAAAGATTATTGGGAATTCATAAGGCCGTGAGAAGTAAGATTACGCTAGCCAGTGACCGGATGAAAGCTCGTTACGACCTCAGAGCTAATTCTACGGGATTTCAACAGGACGATAGAGTATGGTTGTATAATCCACAGCGCAAGAAAGGAAGGTCCCCAAAGTTAACTCCAGCATGGGAAGGTCCTTATACAGTCATCAAGAGGATAAATGATGTAGTGTACCGGATTCAACGCAGCCCTAGAAGTAAGATGAAAGTAGTTCATCTGGATCGATTGAAGAGATACCAGACAGGAAACCTTGATCGGGACGATCAAATTTGAGAAGGGGGCAATGTCAAGAAAAAATGGCCTATCCGCCAGAAATTAAAAAATGTATTACTGGTTGCCTGCACAACCGCAACGTATCCGCCAGAAATTAAAAGACTTTTTCCAGGCGCCATCTTTTAGTCAAGTCGAGAAGTAGGAATCAGACAATAGAATTGTCTGGTATGAAGAAAGTACGCTTTCCGGAGAATTGGGGAAATTTCGAGAAGCAGTCAATAGAGTATATAAGCCAGAGCCATCGACAACTGAGACAGTTTTTTGAAATTTGAATATACCGCGTGAAATTGAAAATCGGACAATTTGGTGAAGGAATAGTTAGTTGTTGTGTGTTATAAGTTAGTAATTGTGTATAAAGTGAGAAAATAAATTTCGTTAAGTATTTTATCGTGAGTTTAAATAGTGGACCCACTTTTTCGAACACCTGTATTGATTTTTTAAAAAAATTCAACAATATGTAAATATACAAAATAAAATATACGTGTTTAAGCGTTTTTTCGAAAACTTGACCGTTTTTTAAATAAAAAATATTGTAATATTTGAGGGGTGGTTTCACCCTCTTGGAACTGGAATTTCGAAAATCCCTTCTTACCGAACCTCTACACCCCCAAAGTCAATCCATTTTCCAAAAAATCAGCTTTTTACGTCAAGCGCTTTAAGCAGGATCGTGATTAATATAATGAAACATCGTGTATACATTTTTTAAAAATCTTAAAATGTAAATATACAAAAATAAAATATACGTGTTTAAGCGTTTTTTCGGAAACTTGACCGTTTTTTAAATAAAAAATATTGTAATATTTGAGGGGTGGTTTCACCTTCTTTGGAATTCGAATTTCGAAAAATCCCTTCTTACCGAACCTCTACACCCTAAAGTCAATCCATTTTCCAAAAATCAGCTTTTTACGTCAAGCGCTTTAAGCAGGATCGTGATTAATATAACCATCGTGTATACATTTTTTAAAAATCTTAAAATATGTAAATATACAAAATAAAATATACGTGTTTAAGCGTTTTTTCGGAAACTTGACCGTTTTTAAATAAAAAATATTGAATATTTGAGGGGTGGTTTCACCCTCTTGGAACTGGAATTTCGAAAAATTCCTTCTTATCGAACCTCTACACCCTAAAGTCAATCTGTTTTCCAAAAATCAGCTTTTTACGTCAAGCGCTTTAAGCAGGATCGTGATTAATCAATAACCAGATTTTTCGAAACAGCCTGTATACATTTTTAAAAATCTTAAAATATGTAAAAAAACAAAATAAAATATACGCGTATGTAAAAAAACAAAGTAAAATATACAGGTTAAACCACTGCACGATAGTCAGCATGCATATAGAGCGGGCAGATCCACAGAAACTGCTCTGTACCAGTTAACTGAGCTAATACAGGCAAGCCTGGATAGCAAAGAAACAGCACTTTGTGCGTTCTTGGACATTGCAGGGGCGTTTGACAATATACCTCACAAGGTGGTCAAGCGATCTCTTGAAACAAGAGGGGCGAACAGTACGATAATTCGCTGGTTTTGGGAAATGCTCTCAACACGAACAGCAGAGGCTGAGATAGGTACCAAAACTGTAGTTGTTAAAACAATGCAAGGAACTCCACAAGGTGGAGTGACCTCCCCCCTACTGTGGAGCTTGGTAGTGGATGAACTACTGGAAGAATTAACTCTAGCGGGAATACACTGCATAGGGTAGGCAGATGACATAGTCATCAATGCACGGAGGAAACATGAAGGAACCCTGTGTGATATTATCCAAAGAGGACTCCGCATCGCTGAGAGATGGTGCAGGACTGTCGGGCTGAGTATTAACTCAGATAAAACTGCAGTAGTGCCATTCACCAGAAAGCGAAGTTTGAAAAACTTGAAAAGAATCCATCTAGATGGAAAGGAAATACTGTCATCACAGGAAGTGAAATATCTGGGAATAACCCTGTATAGTAAACTTCTCTGGAACAGGCATATTAAGAACATTACCAGCAAAGCCACAAAGGCTCTCATGATATGCAGAAGACTGGCGGGAAATAGGTGAGGCTGCGCCCCTAACATTTTGCGCTGGATGTATACCATGATAGTAAGACCCATGATTACTTATGGAGCAGTTCCTTGGTATACAAAACTAGAGCAACGTACAGCAAGGCAAAACCTGTGCAAAGTACAGAGACTGGCATGTATCTGCATCACAGGTGCCATGAGAACATGTCCAACAGCAGCAATGGAGGTCATTCTAGACCTAACACCACTGCATATTGTCGTCGGTAGTTATGCCAATGCGACAATGATTAGAATGGTCATTGACGGAAACAGTACTGGGAGAATTTTCAGGTCAGGGGCTTGGAACACCCTCAAAAAGAAAATTCCACTTCTCCAACTCCCAGTGGATGACATACCAAGAATTTACAACTTTGAGAAACACCTCACTGTAGTATTGAGTAATAAAAAGGATTGGAAGAAAGAAACGCTTACTCAGCATATAAAAGACCATACCATCACGTGGTATACTGATGCTTCCAAAACCAAAGCAGGGACAGGGATAGGAGTATTTGGGCCGAAAACTGAATACTCCGAACCAATGGGCACCTACCCCAGTATCCTTCAGGCAGAAATTTGCGCTATCGAAAGATGCGTACAATTTATCTTGGATAGGAACTATCGAAAACAGGAAATTGCCATCCTATCCGATAGTCAAGCAGCACTTAACGCGATCAACTCAGTAACCATCAATTCGAAGTTGGTCAAAGAATGCCTAGAGAAGCTCAACAAATTAGGCAAAGAAAATAAAGTCCTCCTACTCTGGGTGCCTGCTCACCAAGGGATAGAAGGCAATGAAAAAGCAAATGATCTAGCTAGAAAAGGAGCGAACACTCCACTAACTGGACCAGAACCGTTCTGTTTTCCAAACGGGAACCAACTGAAAGTGGAACTGAAGAATCTGGAAGACTCCATCCGTAACTTGGAATGGGTGTCCTCCAACGGTCTAAGACACTCGAAAAAGTTCCTTAGAACTTATGACCGAGAAAAATCAAAGGTTATCAAGAGGAGGACGAAACAAGCAAAATAGACAACTATCTGAGAGTGTGAAATTTGAAAAAGTAAAAATTGTAAATTGCTACAAAATTTTTAAAAGTCTCTCGTTTATAGTAGAACACGCTAAATTAATAAATTAAGTCAAATTCTATTAAGTCACATCATGATAAATTTTAGATATATTCGAAAGATTAATTCTATGCAGCAATCCAACTACTACTAAGCTTAATATCACATTTTTTACTATAAATTTACACACAAAAGAACCGAAACATAATTTATCTTCATAACGCGCTTAAATATTCTTTTTTTTTCTAAAAAATGCTGAAGCTAATCGTACAGCGTTTTTTTTCTCGCTCTACAGCAGAAAAAGAACATTTTGCCCGACCTTTCATTAAAACCGAAACCTGATAAAAATTTAAATCCAATTTTAGAAAGCTGCTACAATTTTACGAAGGCTTTACTCCTAAAATGATAATGACAAACAAAAAATTTGTAAAGGGTAATGAAAATGTTGTTTTTCCTCTGTATTTTTATTATTCTTTATCTTTTTTAAGTTAATTAATTATTAGTGCTTTAATTTCCGTTCAAACGGATAATTTTATTGTAACGTATACTCAAATTATTTTGTATATTCCAATATATATTATATAAATATCATATAAAAATACAGCTATGTAATAAAAATAGAACTGAAAATGAATGAGCTTTAAAAATATATTTATAGCTATATTAAAAATGCATATAAAGCTTTTAAAAAGCCATTAAGAAGTTTAAGTAACGTTATAATTTTGTATATTAATTATAAATGCCAATTAAAAAGGTCATATTTATTATTTAGAGGCATTTAGAACTCCTGTTTTTGTTAGAAAATGTATATCATACGTTATTAGGTTATAATAAAATAAATATTTTTAATGTTGGTTGTTAAGATGCTTTTCTTATGCAAATTTCTTAAAGTAGTTAGGTACTATTTTGTGTCCTTTTCATACCTTATTTTTTTTGTTATTTAAAAAACGGCTAGTCTTTCGGGGAAACGCTTGGACAAGCATAATTTATTTGTTTTTTTTACATATTTTGATTTTTTTTAAAATCAGACAGGGTGTTCCTTCCTGATCTAAAAAACTATCGTCCTATAACACTCCTCAACGTAATTTATAAGCTCTTCACGAAAATATTAACCGATAGACTAACAACAAAATTTGACGGATACCAAGCAAAAGAACAAGCAGGCTTCAGAAAAGGATACAGTACAGTTGACCACTTATTAACTACGAAAATACTAATAGAACGAGCCAATGAATACAATATCCCACTATATATTGCATTTGTAGATTTTGAAAAGGCTTTTGATAGTATTGAGCACTGGGCAGTAAAAACTTCCTTAATAAATAGCACGATAGACTACAGATACGCAGACTTAATAGCCAACATATATAGGGAAGCAACAACAACAATTAAAATCCACGAAGGAACAAAGTCAATTCGCATAGGAAGCGGTGTCAGACAGGGTGATACAATATCCCCTAAACTCTTTAACCAGGCATTAGAAGACGTTTTCAAAAATTTAGACTGGGAAGAAAAAGGTATCAAAATATGCGGACAATACTTGAATCACCTAAGATATGCGGATGATATCGCCTTAATAGCAGAAAAGAAAGAAGAACTGGTAGAAATGCGGGAAGAACTGAATACAGCAGCTAGAAGAATAGGCCTAAATATGAACTACACTAAAACTAAAATCATAACAAACACAGATGAAAACATAACAACCAGAATAAACCAAGAAAAAATAGAACAAGTTGAAGAGTACCTATATATATCTGGGACAAATGATTAAACTGAAAAAAGAAAACCAAACAGCTGAAATAAAGAGACGAGTAAGACTGGCCTGGGCGCATTTGGAAAATTGGGTTACATATTGAAAAACAAAAGATATCCACAGTACCTCAAAACCAAAGTATATAATCAATGTGTACTTCCTGTACTTACTTACGGATCCCAGACCTGGACACTGACAAAATCAAATATGGACAAGGTAACCAAATCTCAAAGATCTATGGAAAGACAAATGCTACATATAAGGCTGGCAGATAGAAAAAGGAATGAGTGGATCAGAGGAAAAACTAAAGTAAGGAATGTTAGAAGTGAAGTAGCAAAATTGAAATGGAAGTTTGCCGGTCACAGTGTCAGACGGGAGGATGATCTATGGAACAAATGCATCGTAAACTGGAGGCCTTGGGAGAATAGAAGAAGTAGAGGAAGACCCCAGATGAGATGGGCGGACGATCTGAGGAAACATGCAGGCACAAGATGGATGAGCATGGCGACAGAGAGGGAAGAGTGGAGGAGATTGGGGGAGGCCTATGTCCAACGATGGACCGAAGAGGCTGAATAGATAGATAGACAGGGTGTTCCAAAAAGTTGGCTAATTTCTTAACTACGATTCTGCTTAAACTGCTTGATGTAAAAAGCTTATTTTTGGCAAACGGATTTTTCGAAAGTCAAATTCCAACGAGACGAAACTACCCATCATAATATCGCCATATTGTTTTTACTCAAGTTATATATAAATATGAGAAAATTTTTATCCAGTTTATATGTTAATGGAAATTCTTGCTTTGTTTTATCATCACCACTACAAATGATTAATTCGACGCGAACGAAGTCGCTGGTACACGCTAGTATAAATATAATATTACAGAAAATGATATGGTATTTACAGGAGTCAAATCAGAAATATGGAAACGCTACAGCAAAACAAGAGAGACACGTAACAAATAACACTCCTCCAATATATTCCGTAATTCTAGGCATTCCTATCAGTTATGTATCGAAATATCCCAAATGTTATAGATTGTTTTCGGTGAAATGTCGACTAGAATGCGCCTTTATTGCGGTTGGCTGCACTGTATCGCTTACGTACGCGTTACTGTTCGATTGGTATGCCTGATTCGTGTTTTCCTACGTGACTTAACAGATTACAGCCATATACGTAGGTCTATATAGCCCTATAAATTTACCCAGAATGCGTCAATTTATAGGACTATTAAGTTTCTACTTAATAAATAAACTAGAACCGGCATTTTTTTTTTCGCAAGTTTTGCATAGAACTTACTTAAAACAATAGAAAATAGTATCATCATCATCATGATCATCTTCAGCTTATTCAACCATTCCCAATTATGGTGTAGCCTCCCTCACATATTTAGATACTTTCTTTGTAGTCTATTGCTGGCCCAAGTTATACCTGCTAATTTCCTAAATATGTCTTGATCACAAGTGGGTTGGTTTGGTTTTGATCTATTACCTGGGCTTTTGTAATACCTGAGAGAAAAAACGTTGTAAAATCAAAAATAATGCTAATGAATCAAATAAAATCAAACATGTTTTGGCCTCATTAATGGTTATAATTGAATTAATAAGATATCTATTGATTTTATGCATATACTCATGTATACAAAACATACGTGATCATTGTCATTGTTAGTGGTATATCAGATTTAGAATAAAAATGCTGCCTATTTGATTTAAAGAAATATATATTTGTTTATTAGTGTTTTCCTTTTGTTTTTCAAATACATTCCTTTAATTTCAAGCTTTTCTATTTATATTTTCAAATGCAATGTTTAATGATTTATTAATATGTCACTTTGTTTTAAGCTTGAGTTGATTTTAATCGAATAGGATCAGTACTAACAATTTAAATGAAATAAATATCAAATTTATTAGGAAAATAAATTTATTTCGGAATTAATCTTTTGGTGATAAGTAGGTAAATACAATTGTATTGAATGTCCAAAATAAAAATAAAATAATAGATATAAGGGTATCCTGGTGAATTTTGTCTAGTGACGAATGGTTTTTGTAATGTCCTGGAATTGATCTGTCTTTATTTGATTCCTTCAAAGGGCACAGAGATTCTAAAAAAGAAAGCAACGTTTAGTTATAAATATATGATATACTTTTCTCCATCTTAAAACTGGAGTTAACCTGAAACAGAAATTTTTCTATACAGGGTATACAGGATTTGCAGGTTTTCTGAATCGTATAATTGCAAAAAACAGTATTTTTTAGGTTCCTAACGCCACTATAGATGAGAAAACCGCGCTATGTTGAATTTAAAAAAGTGGGTTTTTTAAATTTCTCTTTTTGCTAGTCATCGCTACAAATAGCGATACATTTTTTCCAATCAATATCGTAGTCGCAAGTACTTTCTATAAAAATATATCGTATAAACCCTGGCCAGTAATGTTTGCAGGAAGTGCTTAGCAAAATAAAATTTCTTTCCTGATACTGGTATCTGCTTCAAAGCGCACAAATACTATAATAAATGTACCAAAATGGAAAAAATAATTACCTAACGTATGTAGTCATTTAATTAAATTATTTTTTGGCTTTCTATGACATAGAAATTTCAACCTGTAAAGGGGTCGCGAAATCAAAAAGATTGAAAAACACTGTTCTAGATAAATATATATTCCATTCGCCATAAAAATGTCAATTTTTAATTCCAATCAGTTCCAATCACTCCCCACTCTCCAAAAACTCTCCAATTTCGCCAAGATTCAAATCTAGCTTATTTCTTCTTCTTTTCGGGCCGGATTCAATCTGAAGCTCTCGCGTTCCCATTAGACCTAATTGGCATTCCGCGCGGTTGCCACGTACACGCCGCATAGCTGCCACGTCTCGCACCGCGCAAACCTAGATCTGATAACAAATTAATTCCTCAATAACTACCAGTGTTTGCATAACGATCGGTTCCGAGGTAAAGTTAATATACAGGGAGATTTTACAATTTTCTTGTGTTTGAAAGTTCAATATATTTTGATCTAGTGGGCCGATTTGGATGAAGTTTGAAGCAATTTGTAGCTAAGTTATTTAGACTTTTTAGTCTTTTTTTAAGTTAAAAATTGGAAAAGACCCGATCAATTACAGGCTTGGTGCATTTTAGTTGATTTCAACAAATTCCGACCGCAGCGCTTCAACGGCAAAAATCAGAAATTATCAGTTTATAGTTCACGCCCCCGTCATGTTGATCGTATTAAAAAAAATCGTGGTTTTCTCATAATATTTAAGTATTTTAGTTTCTTGCTAGTACAGTTTTGAGACTATAAAACACTCAGGTGCTAGGTTTATGTGATGTAACGCTGTTTCGGGTAGTAAAAATTAAGTGAAAAAGATTTCGAACTAGGCGTCGTTATGTTATGACAATTTCTAATGTTAATAAAATTGCTGAGAAAATGTTAACGTGCAAAGGAAATCATAATTAAGGCGTTGTTGAGTGCAATAACATTCAATAACTCAACTTTCCCGTATATTCAACTCTCCCGAAACAACATTTTATAGCTTCATAGTTTCTCATACCGATTTGTTCAATAGCAAAAACGGATTCAAGCAGTTAGACGAAACATGTGAGTAAACAAAGTGCTTGTTACATAATCAAAAAATTAAATAGACATATACTATGAGAGGATAAAATATAATTTGCAATATTAATTGTATACTTTTTTTAATCAACTAGTGATTAATTGTTTTATGAACATTTTCTAATATTATAATTATGTACCTTTAGAGAATGTCGTCATAGCCCCAATTATGCCCCACTAGCAAAACCGGTGATTGAAACTATGCTCGCTACAGTAGTTAACACATCTGAAAGGTTTTTTTAACTGGAATAATGAATTATAATACAAGTTAGATCTTCTGAATGTACCAAAATATTTACTTCTTTATTTTTAGAATTTTCCCAAAATATACTTCCTAGCACGTTTTGAATAATTAAATAATAAATTTTTCGTATTCTCCCTATTTAAACCCGTATATTTGTAAGTATTAGTTGTTTACGATATTCTCCGATGGTGGCAGCACCGGCGGAGAATGCGCCAAGCCTATATTTCTAACTAATAAATTCAGAATTTAAATAAACTATATTTAAAATGAAAATCCCATTGATTCACTAAAATAATCCCTATGCAAATTTAAAATAATTTTGTATGAATATTATAAACTCGACGCGTCAATCAGTGCTTTTCGATTAATTATTATGATAAAATTAAATACTTTGTTAATAATTAATTTTGTGCTCTCGCTACTAGGCGAGACTGATCGCACAAGCCAATAACTTGGTCCAGATCCTCTTCATTTGCAAAATTCTATAATTGGGCCATTTAAATTTAATTCCAATTTGATTTTCAAATTAAATAATGGTCAGTCTCTCTCTGTTACTCTCTCTATGAAGTCAAATTTTGTTTTTTCCAGCGGTACATTGGTTCAGAATTAAATACTGCATATTTGATGAGATTCTGATGTATTAATTTAAATTGTTTATGTTGTTTTAAGAGATTTTGTAATGCCTGAATATACATGGAAATGTAAATTAGCATTGTTTAATTTGGTTTAAAACAAATATTTATCTGTTTACTAAAAACTGCTGTTGTCATAATTTCTTAGAATACGATTCTCATTTTTTGTTTTTGAAATCTGTTATACAGGGTCGCTTTATTAGGTAAAATATAGAAGGTACCGCGAAAAGTTAAATATAAATGTTATAGGGTTTATAAATATCTATTAGCGGGTAATAAATTTAAGTATACAGGGTAGGTCATAAGTCCTGGCACATCAAAGTTTCATTTTGTATATGGAACCCCCGTGTATTATTGCATATTTTGGTTCTTCCTTCGATTCTAAGCAAAATCGAAATACACACAATGTACCTCATACCAACCGTTTTCGAGTTATTGACTTTTGAAAATATCACTTAAACAATTTGATTTAATTATTTTCGATATGTTCAGCTTCATTTAACGATGCCATTTTACCGAAACTGTGATACTTAAGAATTGAAATATGCATTAATATACAGGGGTTTCATTTAAAAAAAATAAAGTTTGATGTGACACAACTTTATGATCGACCCTGTATACTTAAATTTACTAGTAGCTAATAGGAATAAAAAAAAACCATTACAACAGTATCACAGTTTCGGCAGAATGGCATCATTAAATCAAACCAAACACATAGAAATTAATTAAATCGAATTATTTAAGTGGTATTTTCAAAGTCAATAACTCGGAAACGGTTGCTTTAAGGTACATTGTGTGTATTTCGATTTTTTGCTTAGAATTGAAGGAAGAATTGAAATATGTAATAATATACAGGGGTTCTATTTAAAAAAATGGAACTTGTGAAAACTTGTGAAAAAATCAAACTTGAAACCAAACTTGATGTTCCACGACTTTATGAAAGACCCTGTATACTTAAATTTATTACTCACTAATAGATATTTAAAAATCCTATAACTTTGGTATTTAACTTTTTGCGGTACCTCCTGTATTTTACCTAATAATCGACCGTTTCCATAGATAAAAGCGACCCTGTATAAGGGTTGTTTATTAGGGTGGGCCGAAAAACACGAAAAAAAAATTTTTGGATACTTATTTAGGGGTAACAATAAAAAGTTGTCTTACGATATACGTAATTTGTACAAAAAAATTACCGTTCAAGCTCAATATTAAAACTTATTTGTTAAACTTTGTTTTCTTTTAATGTGATATTTTTACACTCGGTTTAAATGAAGGAATACATGGTTCAATTTATGAAACTCCTAAATTGAACTTTTGTAGATATATATAAATTCGGGTCAGAACGTCCTACGACGTTGCCCGATGCCTAACTTCCACCCTGTGTGGTTTTCCCATTGATCTTCGGTCAGATTCTTATTCCTTCCATCCATGTTTTCTTGGGACGTCCTCTCTTTCGTTTACCAGGTGGTATCCAATGAATGACTTGTTTTGGAATTCTTTCATTGTGCATTCTCTGAACGTGGCCGTACCATATTAATTGTTTTTGTTCTATATCATTTACTATTGTTCCCTCTATTCCCATCTGTTGTCTAATGTCTTCATTTCTGATCTTATCCCTCCGTGAAATTCTCATTGCTCTTCTAATCGCGTCCATTTCTGTTGTCTCTAATTTCCTTTTGTTCCTTTCAGTGAGTCGCCATGTTTCACATCCATAGAGTAATATGCTTTTAACTAGTGTCTCGTATATATTATATTTTCTGTTTTTTGTAATTTCAGTGCTCCATACCAATACCATTTATGCATCTGATAACTCTTCGTGCCTGTAGTACTCTGTTGTTTATTTCTCTATCGTCCGTTCCATTTCCTGTAAATATCGATTCCAGGTACCTGTAATCTTCACATGCCCTAATTTCCATATTATTTTCTAAAATAAGATTTTCTGTATTAGCTCCAATTGGAAGGTATTTTGTTTTTTCTGTATTTACTGTGAGACCCCATTTAGCATATTCTTCAATTATTTTCCGCACCATATATTCCATGTCATCTTTGTCGCTTGCAGTTATGGCGTGGTCGTCTGCAAATTGCAAGGTGTATAGGCATATGTCATTTAGTTCTATACCCATTCCGTTACATTTTCTTTTCCATAGATGTAAGGCCTTGGCAATATAAATTTTAAATAGTGTTGGGGATATACAGCAACCCTGTCGGAGCCCTTTAGTGATAGAAATTTCCTCTGAGAGACCGTTGACCGTTTTTATTTGTGATTTTCCTCCATGGTAAAGATTTTGTACAGCTTTTATCAGAGCTGCGTTAATTCTTGATTCGTGCAATACTTCCCATAATTTTATTATTGGCACGATATCATATGCTTTTTGTAGATCGATGAATGTTATATGAACTTCCTGGTTCATTGCAAATTTCTTCTCGATGATCTGTTTCAATGCAAAGATATTATCTGTACATGATCTTCCGCTTCTGAAACCATTCTGCTCTTCTTCTTCGTAGCTGGAGTATTCCTCTTCAATTAAGTTCCTCAGTATCCTTCCATAGAGGCGACTCATAGTGCTGGTGACCGAAATTCCCCTGTAGTTATTGAGATCCTTCCTTGAGCCCTTGAGATATATGCTTTTTTTCACTGTTCAGGTACTGGATGACCATTTAAGCACTGGTTAACTATGTTTGTTAACATTCTAAACAGTTTTTCGCTCCAAGATTTTATGAGTTCCGCATATACTCCCTCTGGGCCACATGCTCTTCCATTCTTTAAAGACATTATAGCGGTCTTTATTTGTTGGTATCCACGTAGATTTCCTCTCTTTCAATGTTTATTTCTAGCTGTGGCGGTTCTTGATACTCAGGTCTGTTCTCTGACAACAATTTGGAATAATATTTCACCCATTTTTTGTTGGTTATTATTTCTATAGGGGCTGACTCCTGTTTTTCAGTTGTTGTTGTTTTTATAAATCTCCATACTTCCGTATTCCTTCTTCCGCATACGTGTAGTACTCTGTAGATAATTTTTTAAACTTTTTTTAGCATTATAATAATAATAATAATAATAGCTCCCATATATATTAGATTATTTAAGATTTATTTAATACCAATAACCCGATAACAATTATATTTCTGAATTTTAATACAGTGATTTCATTTAATTAGTGAAAATATTACAATATTTCCAAAAGTGGTTCAATACAGGCAACTCTCCCCTAAACCTTATTTTTACGCGAGGAATCTCTCAACGAGAGATGGCACATGTTGAGAGAAGCACCCTGTATATCTGACTGAAACTCTGTGTCTATTTATGATAGCCCCGAACACCTTGTAAAACAAAACAAACGGCGGCTTGTTTTCTTAACTTGTTAACAGTTCGAAACGGTAGTTTATTCCGTACTTCTCGATCAGTTATTCCTTCTTCTCCCAATCTCTAACTTCCAATCTCCCAGCGGGAAACTTCTCGGAGTTCGGCAGGCTTCGGATTGGAGCCGGTAACTGCCACCGGTCGGCCACAGGCAGCAGCAGACAGACGCCGATGCAGATCGAGAGCTGAATTGTTAATATTCGTTGTCGGTTGTCTGGAACAGGACGCAGAGTGGCCCGATATACGCTGCAGGAATCTTGCCGCGGCCGATCCGAATTAATGTATTATTTAGGATATGCCGCTAGCAGGCCGGAAGCCATTAATATTCGATTAGGCTGGGGAGAGATCAGGGGGTTTGACGGAGTTTGTCTGGGATATGTCAACGAGATGCTTTAGACACTAAAGTGTATACAGGAAGAAGATAATTTATGTACAGGGTGGCGCCTCTCATACGCCGCGGAGGCTCCAAGGAGAACTACAGTTTGTACTGAAATGAAATTTTGTGAGCATATGTAGGTTAATACAGAGCACTTTTTAAAAATATAGAGGGTTCTACAGTGGTGTTTTTTGTAATGGAACACCCTATATATTAATTGATTTTCGGATTCTATGAAAAAAATAAAGGTGAGTTTTATAAGAGCATATGACTAAAATGTAAGATTTTTGACATATATTTAACATTTTCTAGAAATAACGAACAATTTGTAAATTACAATAAAACCTACCTAAATTGGAATTTACCCGGTATAGCCTAATATGTAGTTAAATTAACTATTGTACTTTAAATCAAATTAAAACTTTGTCCAAAAAGTTCTACAGGGTGAGACAAAATTAATATTGAACATGGGTCACCTTTAAAAGCATGTTACTCTTTTATTTTAAATGGAACACCCAGTATATTATTCCGATATTCAATAGAGAATTTATTTCTCTTCAAAATACTATTAAGGTTGCCTATCCTTCAAACAAAGATTTTCCTAGATATTTTCATTTACATGATTTGATCTGAGTATATCTTTATTATTTGATAAAATCTAGGTGGCTGTCATGTATCTGACGTTACTTTAACATAGCTGTCTAAATAGTCCAACTTTAACAACTAATTTATTTTGTGTCAGTTGAAGCAAAAAAAATTCTCAGAAATTTGCCAAAAATACAAACTTAGTATCTGCAATATATGCCTTTTAAAATGAAAAGATCCTTTTGAAAAGGCTTCATTTTATCATTTTATCATTTTATACAGTTAACAGGAAAGGAAGTATTTTGAGTATTCGATTTCATCTAGCTAATTTTTATCACATAATTATAGGTTTATATCTTGTTTTAATTCTGTAATAATTAAAATATATTTTAAACGTGTATCTTTTTATTACCGTTGAGTATTTACTTTACAATCTTTAATTTTTGTTAAATTAACAAAATGTATATCACAGCCACCCCTAGATTTTCCAAATAATAAAGATCTACTGACGCAAAATCATAAAAATTTAAATATCTAGGAAAATCTTTATCTGAGGGGTAGGCAACCTTAATAATGGCGCCGGGCTTGGAATTTAACATAAATAACCACCAAAAAAACCACCAGCCACTAGATGTCAAATTTTGCCACTAACAAGGGGGTTCAAACCACCAGATTTAGTGGTAAAACCACTAAGGCGGCAACATTAGGTAAATTGTGCCCAATTAACTTATTTTGACTCCAAAAATATGTAGTAGTTCTGTGTCCACGGAATATTAGGACACCCTGTATAAGAAAACATAATTATAATTCGATTTAAAACTGACATTCTTCTGTTCCTTGAAACATTGCTGGTGTTATAATTTGTTAGAACAGGATTGTCATTTTTTTTTGTTTTTTAAAATTTATTAGTCAAGGGTTTTTTTCTTCACCATTGTAAAGCCAATTTTGTGTGTGCTTTTGGAGTGCCGCAGAAAGGTTTTGTATCTATGAATGGCATTGACGAGCCTTGTTTGGACCTCCAATCCATATTTTGGACAAAATTGAATGACGGATTCCACGCGATATTTTTTTGTTTTTCTTTGAAATTATTTCGACAATATTTTAGAGATTTTTCATTTAATGTATATTCACATATTATTCTTTCCCTCACTAAAGTCGCCCCACTCAGTAGCAACAAAATAAACTTAGACATGATTTTTCACGGAAAAAAAATCTGGTGGGTGAAAAGCTTGAAAAACACCGTCGAATAAATTTATCAAGATCTAAATGTCACTTTGTCCCTCATGTGGAAATGAGGCTAAGAGAAAAAAGGAAGTGTAGCCCCCTTTGAGAGTAAAGGCACGTTTGGAGTGCCATTTAGGTGCTGGATAAAGTGTCATGCGAGCCCCATTAGCTGGATAGCCGTGAAAAAGTCGTACTTTCTGGAAAATCTGAGACGTTTTCAAAATGTAATATTTTGTCAGGCTTACAACGCAGTGGAAAAACAGAACTCATCTTAAATATTAAACAAAAAAAGCTTCTAGAAAAGGAAATACGAAAATATACAGGGGAACGAACAAATAATAAAAAATACAAGCAGACAATATAAAAAAAGTAAAAACTCTATATACAAAAATTAAAATAATTGACATTTTTAATTTGAACTAAAAGTTGAGATTTTTACTGGTATATTATTGAACGAGCAATTTATGCTAGCCATTATTCACGCAGGGTGACGTTTATCAAGTCACCCGAGTGAATAATAGCTATAAATTGCGAGTTGAATACTATACTTTGTCCACGGCCATTATAATAATTATGAGGAGTGTTTGAATTTGTATTTTTAATTTTAATCTTACTATTAATTATTGTATTCATGTTTTAGGGTAAAATGTCACTACCTACTTAAAATTTGGCAATTTCAAACGTCAAAATTAACTAAAAGATAATAACAACGTCAATATCATCAGTTGCTATGCATCGAGAGTCGCAGTCATCTCGAACTATTCTATTTTCAAATAGTTGGGAAGTTTATTTTTAGATGTGTTTTACGACATACCTGTATATTAGTACTTTTTTCTACCACCTTTAGTAAATCGGGATCTGATTACAAATATGGGCACCATATTCCTTCAGCTAGGAAGTAGAATATTGATTTATTATTCAGTGGTCGTGGACAAACTTAGTTACTTCCCTCGCCTTACTATAAAACACTTATAATAAATTACTATTATCCAAATAAATAAAATAAAAGACATATGGGCCAGTGCAGGGCATAAAACGACCGAAATTTTGAAGCTTCTGGCGATGATAATAACGCTGTAGTCTTCGTACGGCCCTGATATTTCTTAAAACAAAGACGCTACTGAATAACAAAAGACACACACACATACATTTCACAACTCCCCTCGCTCGTTTGCATAATTCCGATCAAAATCCACGACAAACTATTAATAACGGCGCCAGCGCTAAGGCGCAACATCCATTATCCAACTGACTCCGCTTTCACGAGGTTACCCCGAAAACGACACGGGCCATCATTTAGCTACCTCCCCCCTACTTCTTCGCTTTATCCGTTTCCCGGGGCTTCACAGCCACGAGAAACGTCTCGAGGCACCCGCGCGATATACTTCCCGATTTAATTAAAGTCTCGCACAATTAATCGGCACCAATTAGAGAGACCTCTGCTGTAGGTGGAGAATTACCTGTGGCCCGGGGACAGGTTGATAAAGGGCAGTAGGAGTCCCGTTTTCAGCTAATAAGTGGGTGTCTTGAAGCAAAAAAATGGAAAATCTTTGGTGTAGGTTAGGTTGTAGGTATTAGGTGTGTAAAAAGTAAGTATTTTGATATCTTCAGCAGATCTAACTTGTATTATAATTTATTATTCCAGCTAAAAAACTTTTTAGATATGTTCAACTACGGTAGCGATCATAGTTTTAGTCACCGGTTTTGGAGGTGGGGTGAGCTACATAATTATAATTTTAGAAGATGTTCATAAAACATTTAATAAATAATTGATTAAAAAAAGTATACCAATATTGCCAAATTATATTTTATCCTCTCATAATATATGTCTATTTAATTTTTTGATTATTTAACGAGCACTTTGTTTACTCAGTTGTTTCGTTGAACTGCTTGAATTATTCATTCTTGCTTTTGATCCAATCGGTGTGAGAAACTATGAAGCTATAAAATGTTGTTTCGGGAGAGTTGAATATACGGGAAAGTTGAGTTATTGAATGTTATTGCACCTAACAACGCCCTAATTACGCTCTCCTTTACGCGTTAATATTTTTTCGGCAATTTTATTAAAATTCCTGCCCGAAAGAGCGTTACATCACACAACCTACCTGAGTTATAGTCTCAATAACTGCACTAGCAAAAAACTAAAATACTTAAATATTATGACAAAGCCACGATTTCAATATTATTTTAATGCGATCAACATGTACTGTAACCGGGACGGCGCCGCGTCGGCGTGAAATACATAAATAAACATAGCGAATATTTCCGATTTCTGCCGTATACAGCGCCACGGTCGGAATTTTTTGAAATCAACTGAAATACACCTACATATTTATAGAAATATGTCTGCTTGTTAAACATGTTGAACAGTACGGTTGTGTTTAAAAATAGTAATTTTTTACATTGAAATATATGTCGATTTCAGAAATAACAAAGTCAAAGTTTGTACATTTTCAAGAGGATACAGAAAAGATAAAAAATGACGTCAGTGAATTGACATATATATAAATTCGAGTCAGAATCCACTCTGTGCGATTTTCCCATTGATCTTCGGTCAGATTTTTCTCACTCATCGACCTTCTTATTCCTTCCATCCATGTTTTCTTGGGACGTCCTCTCTTTCGTTTACCAGGTGGTATCCAATGAATGACTTGTTTTGGAATTCTTTCATTGTGCATTCTATGAACGTGGACGTACCATATTAATTGTTTTTGTTCTATATCATTTACTATTGTTCCCTCTATTTCCATCTGTTGTCTAATGTCTTCATTTCTGATCTTATCCCTCCGTGAAATTCTCATTGCTCTTCTAATCGCGTCCATTTCTGTTGTCTCTAATTTCCTTTTATTCCTTTCAGTGAGTCGCCATATTTCACATCCATAGAGTAATATGCTTTTAACTAGTGTCTCGTATATATTATATTTCCTGTTTTTTGTAATTTCAGTGCTCCATAGAATGCCATTTATGCATCTGATAACTCTTCGTGCCTGTATTACTTTGTTGTTTATTTCTCTATCGTCCGTTCCATCTCCTGTAAATATCGAACCCAGGTACCTGTAATCTTCACATGCCCTAATTTCCATTTAATTGTCCAAAATAACATTTTCTGTATTGGCTCCAACTGGAAGGTATTTTGTTTTTTCTGTAATTACTGTGAGATCCCATTTAGTATATTCTTCAATTATTTTCCGCATCTTTGTCGTTTGCAATTATGGCCTGGTCGTCTGCAAATTGCAAGCTGTATAAGCATATGTCATTTTAGTTCTATACCCATTCCGTTACACTTTCTTTTCCATAGATGTTACTCCTTGGCAATATAAATTTTAAATAGTGTTGGGGATCGTGAAGGGGATAGTAAAGCAACCCTGTCGTAGCCCTTTAGTGATAGCAATTTCCTCTGAGAGACCGTTGATCGTTTTTATTTGTGATTTTCCTCTATGGTAAAGATTTTGTACAGCTTTTATCAGAGCTGCGTTAATTCTTGATTCGTGCAATACTTCCCATAATTTTATTATTGGCACTGTATCATATGCTTTTTGTAGATCGATGAATGTTATATGAACTTCCCGGTTTATTGCAGATTTTTTCTGGATGATCTTGTTTCAATGCAAAGATATTATCTGTAAATGATCTTCCGCCTCTGAAACCATCCTGATCTTCTTCTTTAGCTGGAGTATTCCTCTTCAATTAAGTTCCTCAGTATCCTTCCATAGAGCCGACTCATCCTTCCTTGAGCCCTTTTTATATATAGAGTAGATATATACTTTTTTTCACTGTTCAGGTACTGGATGACCATTTAAGCATTGGTTAACTATGTTTGTTAACATTCTAAACAATTTTTCGCTTCCAGATTTAACGAGTTCCGCATATACTCCCTCTGGACCAAATGCTCTTCCTCTTTTTAAGACATATAGCGGTTTTTATTTTGTTGGTATCCACGTAGATTTCCTCTCCTTCAATGTTTATTTCTGGCTGTGGCGGTTCTTAATGAATTACTTGCGGAATTGACATAATTTACTAAAAAAGACTTTTTTGATAATTTGTTTTAGCATTATATTTATGTATAGTACCAATCACTAATTCTAAAATCCTCTAACACAATATCGCTAACTATTTCAACCATTCTTGATGGCTCCGTACAACATTAAATTTAAAATACTAATAAACCTGTGTGCCTATTGTAATACTCGATTTTAAATGCCTAAGCAATAATACTCGAAATCTACTCGAACAATAATTTAATTCATCTGTATTCACGATAATCGTCGGAACCATAGAATAAACAATCATACCGATAGCAGTTTATTTCCTGCTTTAATTATACTAAATTTTGATTAAGTACCTTTTTGGTAAGGTTATTATTGGGGATTTTACCTCAACTTTACGTTCGTACGTTTTATGCCATGAGTAGAGATGAGAAAATCTATCGATATAATACATATGATACTTAAAGCTTAAGGTTTATTTTTCATATCAATATAACTCTGATTCTGTTTTGTTTCGTAGCTACTGGGTGTTAAGGTCTTAATATTTTTTCGAATTATTGTAATTTTCTTCCAAGTACTATTAGCGTTTTGAATGAAATTTTGAGGGTAAAAGTTACTATAAGTTACTAAAAAATGTCGACATATTATAAATAAATAAGTAAATGCCTTTATTGTCAAAATTTTTTATAATTTGTAGACAAAGGTAAAGTAAACAAACAAACAAACAAAAGAAAACAAGTATACAAATTACATTGTCAGTCTTATTGTTTAAAATAAATATTTATAAATGTTTACAATGTCAAAGAATAAAAAAATAAAAATAAGATTTAAAAATATTTAGTAAGTTTATAGTAAATATAGTAATAGCAAAGATTGGACCGAGATCAAATTCGATTATCAAAATATAAGTCATTTACGGCGTAGAAAGCCTTGTCTAGTAAATAAGATTTCAATGCTTTGTGAAATAAAGAAAATGATGTTATGGATTTGATTTCAAATGGCAAGTGATTGTGCATTTTTTTCGAGTTGTATAATATTGAACTTATAACTAACTCTGAGCGTGAGATAGGTAGATAAAGATCTTGCTCCGCGTTCCTGAGTGGATAAGTGTGAGATGACCTTTCTTGAGAAGCTGATACATGCTTACGTATTAGGCAAACGGATTCAGATATAAATAAGGAAGGAAGAGTTAATATTTTTAATTTTTAAAAAAATCCGTTCTGAGTTCTGATGTCAAGAGTTCTGATGTTAATCCCAGTGAATATCGAACAGCTCTTTTCTAGAGCTTGAAAATGCGGTCAAATTGAGTCGCACAACACGTACCCCAGAATGGAAGGGAATATCTGAGGTGCGACTCAAAAAGTGAATAATAAACAGTTCTAGCCACTGACAAGTTAAGCTCCTTAGAAACAGATCTTAATGCAAAACAGGCAGCGCTTAATTTTTTCGACAAAGCATCGATAAGCATGTCCGATTTTAGAGAATTGTCTACAACAAGCCCTAAGAATTTTACAGATTTTATGACATCAATGGTGTTGTTAAGTGCAGAAGGCTGCAGCGAGTTTTTATACGACAAAGTTTTAGTTTTAGAAATGTTGAGACTCAGGAGGTTCGAATCGCACCAAGATTTATGGTGATTAAGTCATTTGATATAACCCTATGAAGTGCCGTGACGTCCTTGTTGCTCCAAGTGATTTTTTCTCGAAATACAAATCGATATCTACCTCCCATTAAATACTCCATTTGTATCGATTTAGAAAACTTATCGATATAACCTTACAATCCTTTCATACTATACCGTACACTTATTGTCGTAATAATACGCGTAAAATACGGTTTAGGGCAACTAACGACCGGGTGAAGCCGGCCTAAAACGCACTAATTCCGACCGTTTCACCTAATTAATAGAGGTTTAATAAAGTTACGGCAATGCACGTGTCTCGTATTGTGCTCTCGCACAGGTTAGGCAACACTCGGTGCAGGTGCGCCATTGTTATTTGCATCGCTACCACGTGCCGCCGATTGCTATTTCAGCACGTAATTTTATTAGTCGAATAGTAGGCGGAATTGTACCATATACGTCCAATACAGTCATCAAGGGATAGAGAGAGAGACATATAAAGCCCATTCTTACACTTTCATAAATGTTTCCTTTCTATGAGAAATATGAAGCAAACAGGGTGGCGCACCTTCATTGATTATATGAAAACGGAAAGATATAGAAACACAATATTTTATAGGTATATGTGGGGAGAGAATGTGCACAATTTAAAATTATTTTGAAATATACAGGGTGTTTCAGAACTAAGATCCGTACCAAAGTTATATTTTTTCTTATGGAACACCCGGTATTTTATTTCATTTTTGGATTCCTGGGCCCAAAAAAAGCCATTTATTATAAGGGTTAAATATGTTTAAAATCTATGGTATTTGAGATATTTAAGGATATTTAAATATGCATGCTACAATAGAATTGATTATGAACACCCTGTACAGGGTGGGTCAAATTCGACGCTTTTAAATGGAAACACCCTTTTCTATAGGAGATAGATGAAAACTAATATCGGTGTCTGGAGCTCAATTTTCATCAAAAACATGATGGTGAAAACCGCACATCGATATCTGTTATCGTTCCGGAGTTACAGGGTGTTTTTCGAAAATATGCATTTTTTAAAAATCGCTGTAACTTTTTTGCTATTGAAAATTTTTATTTTTTATGAAAACATTTCCAAAGCACCTTTTTACGTAGAATTTAATGGTTTAAGTATCATTTTTTTAATTAATAATTCAAGAGTTATCAACAAAAAATCATTTTTTATATGAGACACCCTGTATATTTTTACCTTATTGAAAAGAACTTAAAATTACCTTTCTAAAAATATAACATACTTAATATTTTGCTCGAGTTCTCTTCGAAACAGAGAATTTTAAAAGTTCTCCCACTTCGAATAAGTAGGCTTTTGGACGGCGCTACCATATAATGCAAAAACAAATGCCTACCGGTAGCTGTAATCAGTAGTTAAAAAAAACAAATACATACAATAAAATGTAGTCAATTTTATAACAAATTAAACTATATTTAACAACAAAAACACATTTAAACTAAGAACAATAATAATAAATAACAAACCAGAATAATAATAATTAATTTTCCTACAAGAGGTTTTCGAAATGTCGACCGTCTTCTCTTATGCACAGACGGCACCGTTTCTGAACATTTCTGGCGGAATTCATTAACTCAGTAGGAGTGAGAGATGCAAACCCTCGCATAACCGCTAGTTCTAATTCTTGTCGGGAGTATACGGGTGATTTAAAAATAATATCCTTTAATTTTCCCCAAAGATAAAAATCCATGGGTGTTAAGTCCGGCGATTTCGCCGGCCAGCGGTTGGGACCTTGGTTAGCTATCCAATTATTCCCGAAATTGGCTGCTAAAAAATTGCTGATAATTTCAGCGTTGTGAGGCGGTACCCCGTCTTGTTGAAAAAATATGTCCCTGAGTTCCATTAGGGGAAGATCATCAATAAAGGGTTCTATTTGTTGCCTTAAAAATTGCAAATATCTCTGAGAGGTCAGAGTGCCATCATAAATCAATGGGCCAATGATCCTACCCCTAAAAACACCAGCCCACACACTAAATCCAAATCTTCCTTGATTTCTCCGCTCCACTACTGCATTAGGGTTTTGTTGTGCCCAAGTATAGCAGTTATACCTATTAAAAATACCGGCACTGCATATATATACTTCGTCTGTCCAAACACATTTTAATGGAAAATCGACTATTTGGTTACATTTTTCTAGAAACCACTGGCAAATTTATGCGGCGTTCAAAATCTCCGGCTCTAACATGAGGCACTTTTCTGGTCCTGTATGCTTTAAATCTGTGTTTTTTTAAAGTTCGTCTAACATTACTTCTTGTCAGTCCTGTTAGTGTCTTTAACTTTCGTGTTGACGTTTTGGGATTATTTTCAAGGGCTCCTAAACCACGATTTCTTCTAACTCCCTATCCCTGTTTGATTCATACTGTTTTGCCCTGTTTTTCCTAAACTGACCATTATTAATTAGGTTGTACCGCAATCTACCGAAAATGTTCTTAAAAGGTTGCATTCTCTCTGGATATCGGTCGTAATACAAATTGCTTGCTGCCTCTGCATTCTCACCGGCTTGTATATAACAAACTATCATATCCCATTTTTCGTAATTTGCAAATTTCGTTTTAAATTTATTTAATAGATTAAACTAAAACTCAGTATGTTTATGCTAAAATCACAATTTGACAACTGTCAATACCATTTGTTTTCTGTATTATGGCTGAACTGTCCAAAGCCTACTAGTTCAAAGTGGAAAACTTTTAAAACTCTGTATTTAGCAGGGGATTTGGAAAAAAATATCAAGTGTGCTATATTTTTGGAAAGGAAATTTTAAGTTGTTTTCAGTAAATAAAAAATATACAGAGTGTCCCATATAAAAAATCGAATTTTCTGTTGATAATTATAAAATTATTAATTTAACAAAAATTATACTTAAACCATTAAATTCTACGTAAAAAGTTGCTTTGGAAGTGTTTTCATAAAAATACAAAATTTTCCATAGCAAAAAAGTTACAGCGATTTTTTAAAAATCATATTTTCGAAAAACACCCTGTAACTCCGAAACAGTAACAGATATCGATGTGCGGTTTTCACCATTATATTTTTGATGAAAATTGAGCTTCAGACACCGATATTAGTTTTTGCCTATCTCCTATAGAAAAGGGTGTTTCCCTTTAAAAGCGTCCAATTTGACCCACCCTGTACATTACATTTCAGAATTAATTCTTGTGCTGAGTTTAAAGGTAAAGAAATAAACTTTACTGAAAAATGTTATTGCTTTCTTAAATTTATACAGAGGTACCAAAAATTGCTGATCTATTTTAAGGATTTATTTTACATAAAAACTTATTTCAAATGCCACACCCTGTATTTTTTTAAATAAATCAAAGCAGATTCAAATGCTCTTTCAAACTATATTAGGGTGTCCTATGCCTATCTATCTCAGATTTTGAATAAAAAACGATTTTTCAATAAAATGGCAATCAAGATGGCTGGTATTTTCTAGTGACAGTAACTATTTTCAAAATCGACATTAGTTCTTGGACATTATTATTTAGATTTATAACAGTTTACTTAAATTTATCCACAATAGTTTAAAGCAGAAGGGTTATAAAGTTATAAGTTAAAAGGATTATACATAGTGCTCCAAATTCGAGGTACGAGCATTGATATCTCGGTAACCGTAATCGATACGAACATGGTTAAATTGGGGCAAAGTTGCGTATTGGGATGTTCACCAAGATGCCATCAAAAAAGTTTTAAAAATTTCAAGGATTGCTGAGTTTTTTGGAAAAAACTGATTTTTTTGAAAATCAATTTTATTTTTTCCTGTCGATATTTTTTAGAAAATCAAAAAACTAATTACACATTCTCATAGCCACTTTATTAGGGCTATCTGACAGTATTTTTGGATTTTCAAATTATCCCATAATTTGTGAGATATTGAGGCCAACTTATTTTTTTTAAACACCGACGATATGCCATACTTTATACTTTTTTTTTGTTTTGGATACCTTAACAGCAATAAAACTATTTAATTATTATTTAAAATAATTTCAAGTCCGACTCTGGTTTCTTAAATTATTTAATCTGATTATATTCATTGCAACAATATTGATCAGCGCTAACTAACATTGAATAAGGAAAATCGAGCTAATTGGAAGATTCAAATAAATAATTAAATATTCAGATTTCTGAAATATAATATATATTTCCTTCGGCCACAAATCCGCTTTACCCGACCCCGAGGGCGACCCGAAAGTACAGCGTAATAGATCCTTAACCCTGTACGTATAGGAGATATACATATAAGACCATAATGTCGCTATTTTATCGCATCAAGTGAAAAATGATAAAGACGCCGCCATATATCACGAAAACATCTGAATTTCCTACGCTGGCAATATATTTTTCCGGTCTCAGTCCACTCACCTAATAAAATATAAACGAAAATATCCCAAACGAAGAGCAACACCGAAAAAAGTGTACAACACTCTATCTAACACACTATAAAAAAGAGATAAGCTGCCGTGCGAGGCAGGGGATAATATAAAGAATTAATAAGACTATATTTCACACACAGGATGCTGCCTGTGTGAACCCCTAGACCACAAACTGTTTTAATATTGCACGATTATGACTTGGAAATGGAATTTTTCCAAGGAGTGATGCAATTTTATCTTTTATATGAGGATTTTCGTAAAGTTTTATTTATATTTATTAACAATTCGTTAAGTACAATTTAATTTTTATTTGAGTTTTATCTGAGGTCGACTCCGCCTTAAATGAGTACTTAGGATTCACAATCCTGAGGTAATAATAGGCGGTTGAAGCGTAGTGCTAGTCACATTACCTTAGGGCACAAACATAGTGAGGCATCTCGATGCGATGCTCGCCAAGATGCTGGCCGCGCTGCTCGCCAGGATGCTAGCCGCGATGCATCCTACGCGCACTGTTTTAAAACGGCGAGTAAGTGCGCGTAGGATGCATCGCGACTATCGTACAAACATAGTGCGGGGCATTTCATCTCGATGCGATGCGCGCCATTCACCTCACCATCCGGCGATGCTGAATCAAACATGTACAAATTTATGCATCAAAACATACTGGAGCCTCGCACCTCGCCACGCACCTAGATGTTCAGCGCGAGGCTTCCTAGGAAACAAAATTTTTGTTTTTTGCGAGAAGCGGACGCGGATGCCTGAAACTTTACATTTGATTGGTCGGTTTAGGATCACAATTCGTTGAGCATATGTCGAACTAGAGTCGGGTGGAATAAAATGTTCACATTCACAATACTAATATTTAATTTATCACCAACAATGTAGTAACCTTGATTCTACAGGGTCCGGCAATAGTGCGTCGGACATCTGCAGTTCTAATAATAAAAAACTTATGAATTTTGTAGTCCAGACGTAAAGTATGTATTAGGATGTATTTGAGGAAAATATTTGAACTTCTAAAGGGCGGCTCAAAAAAGTGTGAGTGGATCGCGAATATTTTTTTAAATTTTAATTTAATTTTTAAATAATTTAAAAACTTTGTTTAAAAATTAATTTAATTAAATTAATAACTATTATTACATAAACTGGTGCTTAATAAAACGGCTATGGTAAATGTTTCAGTATGCCTACGCGCACCTATTCGCCGTTTTAAAACAGTGCGCGTAGGATGCATCGCGGTAAGTATCCTGGCGAGCAGCACGGCCAGCATCTTGGCGAGCATCGCATCGAGATGCCTCACTTTGTTTGTGCCCTTATATACCCATTATACACAGGTTTAGATAGCGAGTATACGAAAAAAACGTATTATTTAATTATTCTAAAAGTGTTCATCATCATCATCATCATGTTGCCATCGTTGTCCACTGCTGAACGTAGGCCTCCTCCATATTTCTCCATGTCTCTCGATTTTGGGCCGTCATCATCCAATTTCCAGCAATCCTCTTTACATCATCGGTCCAGCGTGTCGGTGGTCTGCCTCTGCTACGTTTATCTGCTCGAGGTCGCCATTCTAACAATCTTCTAGTCCACCTGTCTTTAGATGTTCTCGCCACATGACCTGCCAATCTCCATTTCATTCGAGTTACGTGTTCCACTATGTCTTTAATTTTGGTTTTTGTCTGATAGTGTTATTAGGAATTTTGTCTCTTTTAGTTATTCCAAGCATGGCTCTCTCCATGGCTCTCTGGGCTACTCTTAAATTTTCTGCTGACTTCTTCGTTAATGTTAGAGTTTCCGCTCCATATGTAATTACCGGCAAGACGCATTGTTCATAAACTTTCCTCTTCAAGCATATGGGTATATCACTTTTAAAGGTCTCCTGCAGTTTGCCAAAATCAGCCCAACCCAAACCTATTCTGCGCTGTATCTCGTGTGTTTGGTTGTTCTTTCCGATTTGTATTTCGTGCCCGAGATATTTGTATATATGTGTTTCTTTTATGTCGGCGTCACCTATTCTGATGTTCTGTGTCAGCACTAAGTTTGTCATTATTTGCGTTTTACTCGTATTTATCCGGAGACCGACTTTTAATGAGGTAAAAAAAAGTGTTAGGAAGTATAATTTGTAAAAATTCTAAAAATAGGTCTATAACTTGTATTATAATTTATTATTCCAGTTGAAAACACTTTTTAGATGAGTTCAACTACGGCAGCGAGCATAGTTTTAATTACAGGTTTTGCTAGTGGAGCATAATTGGGGCTATTTTGGCTATAACAAAAATTTTTAAAGGTACATAATGATAATTCTACAAGATGTTCATAAAACATTTACTCTAGTTGATAAAAAATACTCATGAAAAACAAATTTAAAAAAAATTAAAGATTGTAACGTTTAAAACATATTTTAATTGTTACAGGATTATAACCTATAATTATGTGACAAAAATTAGCTAGTTGAAATCAAATGCTCAAAATGCTTCCTTTCTTGTTAACTGCATAAAATGATTGTCTTTTCAGTAGGATCTTTTCATTTTCAAGGGTATATGTGAGAAAGCAGCTACAATAATTGCTCTCATGTTGTTGGCAATAGTAGGACGAGTTTTGTAAACAATGTCTTTAACATATCACCATAAAAAAATAGAATAGATAAAATCAGGAGCATTTAACTATTTTATTAATTGGTGAATGCACACTGCATTCAACAACTAATAGAATAATATCAATTCTCTCTAATATAGGATAAGTTTACCATTTCGGCTTTTTTCGTTTGCATTTTTTGTTTTAACTGACACAAAATGATAACCATTTCTTAAAATTGGACCATTTAGACAGCTATGTTGAAGTAATGTCAGACATATCACCAGCCACCTAGATTTTATCAAATAATAAAGATCTACTCAGATCAAATCATGTAAATGAAAATAACTAGGAAAATCTTTATTTGAGGGGTAGGCACCTTAATAGTATTTTGAAGAGACATGAATTCTCCATTGAATATTGGAATAATATACTGGGGGTTCCATTTAAAATAAAAGAGTAACATACTTTTGAAGGTGATCAATGTTCAATATTAATTTTGTCTCACCTGTATAACTTTTTGGATAAAGTTTTAATTTGATATGGTTAATTTAACTACATATTAGCTAATACCGGGTAAATTTCCATTTAGGTAGCTTTTATTGTAATTTAAAAATTGTTCTTTATTTCTAGAAAATGTTAAATACATATATGTCAAAAACCTTACGTTTTAGTCATATACTTCTCTTATAAAACTCACCTTTATTTTTCTCCCAGAATCCGAAAATCAATTAATATATAGGGTGTTCCATGACAAAAAGACAACTTTGATATGTGACTTTTTTTGGGACACCCTGTAGAACTTTCTATATTTTTAAAAAGTGCTCTGAATTAACCTACATATGCTCACAAAATTTCATTTCAATACAAACTGTCGTGCGCCTTGGAGCCTCCGCGACGTATGAGAGGCGCCACCCTGTATATATGTTACTTTGTGATAATCGTTGCTTCTTTTCTTTTGCTTCTTTTTCGAAATTTTATGAAGTTTTAGAAATATGTTAAATCCTAGTTAGATTAGTTTATTTTTCTAACAGAATCCAGTTAAAACAAACGCATTGTTTATAAAATTTAAGACCTAATCTAAAAACACTAATTTAAATGACACAAAAATAATAGAACGAAAACTAAAAGGTATCGAATGGTTCCTCTAAATACTATTTTCTCTTTGTGCTATAAAGAAAGGCTACTTTAACTAAATTAGCACGTCTGCATTGTAAGAATAACATAAAACTGTTTGTATACAGAGGTAGAAGCGCATTCTTCGAGCTGGATGAAGGTATTAGAACTGGGAAAGAGAAAATATCCATCGCGTCTGAGTGCTAGGTCGTTCTTTTTCGAACACCGTTTGTATTTAAATCGGAAATTTCCGGGAAACAATACGCTGAAGTGGATTGGCCTCGAAGGGATATTGTAGAATAACTGACAGCATTTTCCAATCGCATATCAAATTCTAATCGGTGTTCAAAATAACCATTCTTGGATAAATGCTGCTACATCTACAGGGTTGTTCACCACATACGACACGGGGTATTGTAGCTAAACGATTAGATTTTTACAAATTTTAAGTTTTGGGTTCGTTGAAGGACTATTAGAGCTACAATTTAAAAATATTTTTACAAGATACAGAGTGTCCAAAATAAGTAAAAAATATTATAGTTGTATTTTTTTAAATGGAACACTCTGTATATTATTCTATTTTTAGATTCACCGATTAAAATAAAGGTAAATTTGATTAAGGTTTATCACACTTAATCCTTACCGTTTTTGAAATATTTTCAATTTTATGAAATTACAGTAAAAATTTTAAGGCTTCATTTCTCCAAAGGTATCAACGTTTTTAATACTAAATATTTACTGAAGATTATTTATTAATCAGATATTGTGTTGCAATAATAAAAATTTTACCTTATACAGAGTGTCCAAAAATGTATATTAAATAATTACTAGATTTAAACGGCAATAACTTTTTGCACACACCATAACGTTTAATTTAAATGGAATACCCTATATATTTTACGTGAATCAGATGCACAATGTAATTGTCTATCAAATTGTATTATACCGTTTTTTACCCATCTCTTCAAGTTTTCGTAGAAAATGCATTTTCTTATAATTTAGACCTCATTTATCACTATACCCATGGAATATTGACATTTTAGATTATTTTTAAAGATGTACCAAATTTTCAATGAGTACAGATACTAATATTGTCGAAACAGTCCACTTATTTCATTAAAAAATAAAACTGTTTAAATATTTTTTGTTATAAGGGACCAATTAATATGATCCCAATATTCAAATTACATTAATTGACTGTTTACGTTGTTTAATAATAATTGCTCCAGATACTAAAAAACTGAATTTTGTGTGTATATTAGACAGTGTGGTAAAAAGTAACATCTTAAAAATTTTATTTCATTTTTTGACGAATGTTTATTTATAAAAACAGAGACGTTTATTTTCATAACTTATTATTATATTGATTTCTGAGCCAAATCCACATTTATTTAGAATACTTTATTAATTAAAACAATTTAAAAGTATGTAATTAACTAATTTTTGGTCGGAAATAATGGTGGTATATTTAATTGGCATACCCTTTTACAAAGATTTAAATAGTTTTTTTTGTATACCATTGGGCTTGCAGTATTTACCACCTGTACATTTTGTACATATATATGTTACTTTAAAAAATCTGAAATGTCAATATTCCATGGGTATAGTGATAAATGAGTTCTAAATTATAAGAAAATTCATTTTCTACGAAAACCTGAAGAGATAGGTAAAAATGGTATAATACAATTTGATAGACAATTAAATTGTGCATATGATTTACGTAAAATATATAGGGTGTTCCATTTAAATTAAACAAGTTATTGCCGTGTAAAGCTAGTAATTATTTAATATAAATTTTTGGACACTCTGTATAAGGTAGTAAAGGTTTTATTATTGCAACACAATATTTGATCAATAAATAATCTTCAGTAAATATTTAGTATTAACAACTTTTGATGCCCTTGGAGAATTGAAGCCTTAAAATTTTTACTGCCATTTCATAAAATTGAAAATATTTCAAAAACGGTAAGGTTTAAGTGTGATAAACCTTAATCAAATTAACCTTTATTTTAATCGTAGAAACTAAAAATGTAATAATATATAGGGCGTTCCATTTAAAAAAATACAACTTTGATATTTTTTATTTATTTGGGACACTCTGTATCTTGTAAAAATATTTTTAAAGTGTAGCTCTAATAGTCCTTCAACAAACCCAAAACTTACAATTTGTAAAAATCTAGTCGTTTAGCTACAATACTCCGTGTCGTATATGGTGAACAACCCTGTATATCTCTGACTACTATACTAACTGTTACTAACCAACAATTTGTTTTGTGTGGTCTGTTATTGTTTAAATGTTTTGTTCAGTATTCATGTTGTCATGTTCATGTTCAAATCACTGTCTTTTTAGGTAGATGTCACTTGTCATTATTCAATTCATTATTCGAATAAAAATTTAATCAATAACAATTGTTTATCTCCATCATTTACCGGATTAATAATACGGATATTACAGTTCAGTTACAAACAATTCATTATTTATAGTGATTTACGGTAATTTTATTAAATTATACGAATATTCTCGTTGATTTATTGGTTTGAAATAAATATGACAGTGCCCTCCAATGAAAATGCGAGTTACTACCTGTAATTTCTAATTCTGAGCTGGCATATGGGCTAGATACTTTACCTACACCGTTATTCAGAAGCTACAAACCTATGGATGAAAATATGCATGAAAATTTACTTTCTCGAGTGTCACGGCCTTGAATTTTTACTCCCAACGCGCGTTAGGTTAGGTTAGTAGCAGTAAAAGAAAAGAAGAATAAGATTATAAACAAAACAAAAGTAGAACTGTTCTTACAAAAGAATTTTTTTACAAAAAGTTCTTCGGAAAGCGAAGATGAAGAGCCCCAAACCCTTGCACTTATTAAATATGAAAGTAGGTTTGAGCATCATTGCCCCTTAACCTGAGCGGCATTAACCAAAGTCAAGGGCAATGACACTCAAACCTTTTTTTATAAAGTTTATCACTAACAAGTAAAATGAATACCGTGCTGGCAACTGTTACTTTTGGGTCGGCATTTACATGTGTGGAAGTAAATCGCATAGGGATCTTATTAAGTCGGAGTGAGAGAAATGCGACCGACC
This sequence comes from Sitophilus oryzae, assembly GCF_002938485.1. NCBI lineage: Eukaryota > Metazoa > Arthropoda > Insecta > Coleoptera > Curculionidae > Sitophilus > Sitophilus oryzae. Next base: position 840,836 of record NW_022146930.1, on the reverse strand, counting down.
GACGCGACGCGCGACGGTGTGCTGTTGCAGCGTTGCCGATACGCCTTTCCCTATCAAGTAAAGTAAAATCACGATCGCAAACCGCTTATTTTTAAAAGACTTTTTTTTCAAGAGATAACTAGATAAAATCATTAGACATGTTTCTGAGCATCTCAAATGGAATTATAAGGATATCGTTAGGGTGTCAATTTTTTATAACGAGAAAACGTCAAATTTAAAAACTCAACTTTTTAACACACAACAGGCCATAACTCAAGAACCACTTTAGATATTGAATGTTTTTTTTTATTTTTAAGATCGGATATTTTACAATATGTTTACATAAGAAAAATTCGATAAGGTTGTTTTTTCCATTCAAAAATTGTAAACAATCCATCCATTTACTTTTAGAGCATAGTAATTTTCAGCAATCGTGTAATTTTTTTATTGATGAAGATTCTCACATACAGTCTACAAAGAAAATACATAATACTATAAATAAAATTTTCACAGTCTACAAAGAAAATACAGCAGAAATATTAACAAAGTTCTTGAAAAAACTACAATCTATTATTTCTAATAGATTTGATAATAGATTTTTGAGATATCGATTTTTGAATTCAGAGTTATAATAGCGCGACCACTATCGAACACCCACTCAATTCCACTTATTTTTACCAAAAATGCCAGTGTTTCTAGCTTGCACTTAAAAAATTCAAGCTATAGGGAAAATTACATCGACTCGTTAATAAATAAACAAATTAAGTATCACGAGACGTAATTAAATCGTGATGCTGAACGCATAACGTACACCTTTCCCTACAATTTTAAGTACTGACAGAGGTATTGGGTATTGATTGGGTCGACCGGTCAACTGCGACAAATTTGCTATATCCCCTTCCACTTCTCTTAGCGATGTGCACCGTTTCTCGGTTTATTTCATACGTTTGGCAACGTTTTTACTGTCCTCTCTTTGTTCAGTACATTATAAACGCATTGTACTCTTCTTACATACGGAAATCTCGACCCAAGACTAACCTTTGCCAGCCCTTAGTATACGTTTCGTGTTAAAATATCGATTACTTATTAGTTAACAACTACCATTCAATGTGTTAATTTTCTTAGTTTTGATATAAAAGCAATTTGTTAAAAAATACACCGTGTTTCTCGTGTGTCTCAAGTGAACTCCATTTGCCCTGCTTACCCTATCAAAATTTATGAATGGTTGTCGTCTCGCCACTCTCGCCACTCTCAGGTGTTTTCTGTTGTTTTTAGTGATGGGGATATATAAATATATCTTATAAAGTTAAGAGTCTATTACGCTTTCGAGTACTTTCGAGTCGCTCTCAGGGGTCGGGTAAAGCGGGTGTCCGGCAGAAGGAAATATATATTATATTTTAGAAATCTGCCTACGGCTTAGCCCGATCCTGTCGTGTTAAGCCACACCCAAAATTACAAACACACGTACTTTGATTAAGGTTTGCAGAGCTTCAGCATTTGTCGTAAAATAGCGAGCAATTTGTTACAAAACCATATAAATTATATATCACTGTAATCACAAAACTTCAATCTATTCCCATATTGTAACGGAATTTTAAATTATTTCTTTATTTTCGAGAAAATTTAGTCCAAACATGAGGAATATTTTGTTGATGTTTGACCATCAAAATCTTAAAAATAAAGAAGTTGTCTAAAAATGTGCTACAATAGGGATATAGTATAATCCTTTATTTTTAATTTCCTTCGTCATTGATATAAAAATACCTAGCCAGTTTTACATAAAACGTTAAATGCCGGACACTTATTTTGGTACTTTTTCGGAAACATTCATTTTATTTTTTAACTTAGAAACCTCATAGACTACTACCACATAATATCTAGCTACGTAACAGAAGCCTCGTTACACGTATAAAATCGTAGGTATCAAAAGGAGACAGGCTTTTAAAGCCTGTCTCTAAATCAGATATTTTGATGCGGTAGTTTCGCTACTACATAATAGAGGGCGATAAATTTTTTTAAAAGAAAACAGTTTTCTACAAACAAAATTTAAAAGAATTTTATGCAGTGTTGACATTGTAATATAATGGTACTTTGATGCATATAAAGTGGTACCTTCTATAATACCATATTATGATACCACTTCCTGCCGTTCGACTGGGCTCATATTTGATTATACTTGCGTATTTTGGATGACATTGCAATATTACGGTACAATGAAGCATAACAAGGGGTACCATAATGTAGTACCATATTACGATACCATTTCCTGGCGTTCGATTGGGCTTAAACTTTGTATGATACGTATGTTCGGTGACACTGTAATATGATGGTACTATAATGAATATAAAGTGGTACCTTCTATAGTACCATAATATGGTACAATTTCCTGGCGTTCGATTGTGCTTAAATTTGGTATACTACGGATCTTCAGTGACATTGCAATATTATGAAGCATATCGAGTGGTACCATAATATAGAACAATATTATGATATCATTTCCTGGAGTTCGATTGTGCCAAAATTTGGTATACTTGCGTTTCTTTGTAAAGATTTGTTTAATTAATAATTTTAATTTATTTTACGAGTTTTAATTTATTGTACGATGTCGTTAGAGCAACTTTTATGCCGAACTAATATATTACTAATTGTAAATTGTGTGCGTGTCACTTTTTAAAATCTACCTAGGTCTATATAAATAACGTGGCAACAGAAGAAATTTGTTATTATAGTATTTTTTTAGTCAATTAATATTTTTTATACTGCATTTTAATAAATTATTTCCATTATTATTAAACGTATATTTCATTACTAACGTTTCAGCATTAATAAATATCACTATCAATCGCCCTGTATATTATTAATTTTAAAGGTAATTAAAGTTATTTTCTTAGTTAACATAATTAAAATGTATTTTGTGAGCATATGTTTTGTAATAATATACTTAAACTTAAAACTATTTTAAAAGCCAAACGAATAATTCATGTAAGTGTATCTGACAAGAAACGAAGAATAGAAAGAAATTATTATACACCAGTAAAAGAATGGGATGCCAATTAAAGTCTTGTTGAATCTGGCAACTGTGCATATTTAGCTGAGCTTCAAGGCCGTCGATCTAAAACCGAAAATTGAAAATTTCCAATTGTATTCTGATTATGATATTGTAGCGCCATCTAGTATTTTATTTGTGCAATTTTAGCTCTTTCATTCCGAGTATTTTTCTGTTGCGTAGCTAGATATTCTGTGCTACTACCTAAGTATTTCTATATTGTTAAAAAAAATATCCGTCTATAACAAACTATTTTACATCATTCTACAAGCGCATTTTTATCTCAAAAACACTCGATTCCTTCAATAACCGCTCGTTCCCAGCAAACACTCCAAAACAACTCCTTATTTTCCATTACAAACCAATTTCCCCGTCTGCACAACTCCATTATCAAAAGATACAACTGTTTAGATAGCTACAAACTGCACTCCGTCCCCTCCCCCTCACCAACTCAATAACGAGAGCCTCTGTCATTTCGGTCCCTTTTATTGGAACTGACGACGGGCCACAATGTCCCTCCGCCCCCTATTTTAGGCTTGGAGGGGGCGAATGCGACTGAAAGACGAAAAGTTGGGGATGTTCGGTCGTTGGCGCGTCTATTGAGGGTAGTTTAGGGGGTAGTAAACATTGTCGGGATTTTACGGCTTGTACAAGTCGATTTTGTTGACGGGAATTGGATGAGGATGACTTGGTTTTGTTTTTTTGGGGAGGATAGACTGTTAAATTGACAGTTGAGGTATTTTAATGTATAGTAAAAATGCAGTGGAGTTTTTTTTCCTGTAATTTTATTATTAGCGAGTTAAAATGCTTCGTTTCGGAGATACAGGGTGTAAAAATTTTATTTTTTCCATAGCAACTGTTAAATTTGCCTTATATCTATCAAAAATAGTAGATAAAATAGTGCTTTAACCGCAAAGGTAAATTAAATGATACTTTAACAGCGAAGATAGGTTAAATACTTTATTTCATCTCGCACGTTTCTTTTTTAATTACTTCAATTTTTGAAAATTTTTATATTATGAAGTAGTTTGGATACGGCGTTTGTCGCCTCAGCCTGAATATCTATTGGTAATTTACTTATTTCGTTTTGAGCCATTTCTGGCTCTAATTCAATCAGCAATCGACACGAAAGTGAATTAAAAAATATTGACTCAAAACTGACAACTAAAGGACAGCTTTATTCATTTATTTGTCAAATTACATAGGAACCAACGCCAACCCAGCACAATATTTTTTTCTAATAATAATTCCTTGTTCCTTTTTCTTAATTCCTTTTTCGTAATAAATTCCTTGAAATAATAATTTCTGAATATATTTTAAAACGTAACTCGCTATAGAAACAAAATATTGTTTTATACACGACGATAAAATTGTATTATCGTCTCCCGAAATTAATTCATACAATCAATACACACCATCATAGAGTTATAAAATATTATAAAATAAAGATGTTGACTAGATAGTTATTGGACTGAAATTATAAATTTGGAAATATTGAATTTTTTTAATCATCAATTTTTCTAGGATAGTTCGTGATAAAACAGTTTCAGTTGAACCTTTCGCACAAAAACATTCCCAAATGTATTATTTTATTGTTCCCGATTAACAATTTTCGGAATACCCTGTATTTTAATTTGAATTAAACAATTTAAAAGAAAATATTTATTTTTTTAACGAAACAGTTATGATAATTTCATTTTATTTTATACAGTGTGAGTCAAAAATAAGTGCAAATATTTTCGGGGCTGGTAGACCTCCATAAAAGAAATATGCCGGGTGCGTTTAAAAAGTAGCTCACCCAAATAACCTTTTTATTTTTTCAGATAAAAAAAGGAGATTTGGTATGTTAGTATCTGACATATATTAGGATTGATTGACGTATTCAATCGTTTTTTGTTTCACCAGAAATGACTACAACTTTTGTTTTTTAAATAGCACCCTCGGTATATTTTTACTTTATTCAACAGATAATGACACTCTGAATAGAATGACATATATGTCAACTTTTGACATTTTTGCTGAAAAAAATCGTATTTTAAATTTCAATCTAGAAAAAATTATAGAGGTGAACCACTTTTGAGACGCACCCGGTATTTTTTCTTCAAATTAGTCTTAACTAAACCGAGTTATACTACGGGCTGGCAAAGGTTAGTCTTGGGTCGAGATTTCCCTATGTAAGAAGAGTACAATGCCTTTATAATGTCCTGAACAAAGAAAGGACAGTAAACACGTTGCCAAACGTATGAAATAAACCGAGAAACTGTGCACATCGCTAAGAGACGTGGAAGGGGATATAGCAGATTTGTCGCAGTTGACCGGTCGACCCAATCAATACCTCTGTCAGTACCTAAAGTTCTAGGGAAAGGTGTACGTCATGCGTTCAGCTTCACCATTTAATTACGTCTCGTGATACTTGATTTTTTTTATTTATTAACGAGCCGTAATTTTCCCTATAGCTTAATTTTTTTTAAGTGCAAGCTAGAAACACTTGCATTTTTGGTAAAAATAAGTGGAATTGAGTGGGTGTTCGATAGCGGTCGCGCTATTAGAACTCTGAATTCAAAAATCGATATCTCGAAATCTATTAGAAATAATAGATTGTACTTTTTTCAGTAGACATGGATATGATATTAAAACTAGTAATACTTAACGTTCAAATAAACCATACAACCCACAAGTTCTACAATCTACAACCAAGTTATTTTAATATTTCTGCTGTATTTTCTTTGTAGACAGTATGTGAAAATCTTTATCAATAAAAAAATTACACGATTGCTGAAAATTGCTATGTTCTAAAAGTAAATGGATGGATTGTTTACAATTTTTGAATGGAAAAAAACAACCTTATCGAATTTTTCTTATGTAAACATATTGTAAAATACCCGATCTTGAATATAAAAAAAAGTTTCAATATCTAAAGTGATTTTTGAGTTATGGCCTGTTATGTGTTAAAAAGTTAAGTTTTTAAATTATCGCGATTACTGACGTTTTCTCGTTATAAAAAAAATGGCACCCTAACGATATCCTTATAATTCCATTTCAGATACTCAGAAACATTACAAACCTAATGATTTTATCTAGTTGTCTCTTGAAAAAAAAGACTTTTAAAAATAAGCGTTTTGCGATCGTGATTTTACTTTACTTGATAGGGAAAGGCGTATCGGCAACGCCGCAACAGCACACCGTCGCGCGTCTCGTCTTCGAAATTTACGATTCAAAACAGCTAATATTTAATTGTTAGTTGTTTTAAACAAGTACGATTTTTAAAAAATAACTGGCTATAGGTTATTGAACGTAATGCAAGGTTATTAGGTTAATTGGGGGAAAAAACTACCTTTAAATAACCGGTTATTTTAGAGGAAAATACCGGTTATTCAAAAAACCGGTTACTTCTTTGCCCATCTCTAAGTCGGTCGCATTTCTCTCACTCCGACATAATAAGATCCCTATGCGATTTACTTCCACACACGTAAATGCCGACCCAAAAGTAACAGTTGCCAGCACGGTATTAAAGTTAAATATATAAATTTTAAGAACCACTGGATCATTTCTGGGTTTCTTTCTTGTAATTTTAATCTACTCTCTATGTTGCCATATTATTAAGTTCGAATTTTCGACAAAATTTGTAGTTATATATTTTTAATTATTGTTTCAAACTAAAACACATTGAACAAATTATTAAATATAAATCACTAAACTCATGTCCCTAAAAGTATAAAAGTTAAAAATTACCAGCATTGCAACGGGTACCTACATTTCTAAATTAAAAACTCTATGTATGTTTCAGTCGCTAATAAAACTGCTGTATATCAAACTTGTGCCATATATGAAATCCGCAGCTTTCTAGCCATATTAAAAACGAAATTTATTAAAAGTTTAAATTATTACGGTTCTGTTCGTCCTAGTTTGGAATTTGTTTCTATTTATTTACCATAAATTATGTACTTATTAAATAACATCGTGCGACGACGTGAAAACAAAATTTATACGTTTGTTCAGTGATTTTCTGCTTCGTATTTTATAGAATATTTGTTGCGTTTTATTTTGTTCCAATTGAATAAAATTATTTGGTAATAGTGATATGTTTGTTTATACCGGGTGTGTCTTAAAAGCACTTATTTTTTCAGATGAAAAAAAAACGAGATTTGGTAATATTAGTATGTGACATAAATTGGGATTCATTGAGGTATTCAATTGTTTTTGGTCACTTCCTGTTTCACCGGAAATAACTACAACTTTGATTTTTAAAAAGCACCCTCGGTATATTTTTACTTTATTCGATAAAAAATGACACTGTTCATTAAAATATTGTATCGTATGTTATAGGGCTTGTTTCTCTCTACAATTTCCTGTCTCACAATGTACCGTTTGTGTCGGGGAAGGGATCATAGTTTCATAGTTGTCGATTTTCGAAAGAAATCAGTACCTGTATATTATTATTTCCTATATTTTTCATTTTATTGATTTTATGGAAAGCACTGTTCATTAAAATGTTGTATCCTATATTATAGGGCTTGTTTCTCTCTACAATTTCCTGTCTCACAATGTACCGTTTGTGTCCGGGAAGGGTTCATAGTTTCATAGTTGTCGATTTTCGAAAAAAATCAGTACATGTATATTATTTCGTATATTTTTCATTTTATTGATTTTATGGAAAGCACTGTTCATTAAAATGTTGTATCCTATCGTCCTATTGCTGGCAAAAGTCACTAACTAACATTTTTCCGAACAACCAAATTCAATCACTTACTATGTTTTGAAGCGGAGAATCGATTACAAAAGTCATTAACTACGATTTCTGGCTATTTATGTTTTATTTTAATACTGAATAGTTACTAACTATAACAACTTTATGCAATGCAATTCATCTTTAGACGTATTTTTCTCGGAAGTAATAAAAAGTAAGTTAGTGACTTTTGGCAGCAATTGGACGCTATGTTATAGGGCTTGTTTCTCTCTACAGTTTCCTGTCTCACAATGTACCATTTGTGTTCGGGAAGGGATCATAGTTTCATAGTTGTCGATTTTCGAAAAAAATCAGTACATGTATATTATTTCGTTTTTCATTTTATTGATTTTATGGAAAGTACTGTTCATTCTATTCAGAGTGTCATTTTATATCGAATAAGATATCAGGTAGAATTAACTGTTACAATTAAGTAATTTGTAGTTTGATGTTCAAGTAACCATTTCCATAAATCGTAAATAAAAAGATAAAGATATTTTTTTATATTACAGTTGAGGGTTGGAACCTTTGGTGTTAAACAGCAAAATAAAAACACTAAATCACCACAATACACCAAAACACTTTTACTTTTACACTGGACGCGCGTTTCGCTAACCATGTTAGCATCATCAGCAGATGATTATAAACTAAGTTTATTTAACTCAGTTTATAATCATCTGCTGATGATGCTAACATGGTTAGCGAAACGCGCGTCCAGTGTAAACGTAAAAGTGTTTTGGTGTATTGTGGTGATTTAGTGTTTTTATTTTGATTTTTTTATATAAAATACTGAAATAAAGTACAATTCATTAAATTTCTTTAAAATATATTGCCATTTCATAATAATAATAATAATAATAATTTTCAATATTTATTTCATCCTGAATTTCCAAATCTTGTTTTCTTTCATCGGGATGTTTTCTCTTTATGGGAACATGCACAGTCATATAAGAGGGTTGATTTGGAAAAATTGTAGGCACAGCATCTTCTGTAGGTTTTGGACGTGACTTAGTTACAGTTAATATTGTTGGGAAAGAGAATGTAGACAGATCCTGAGGACTTATTATAATTGCTGCTACAAGGCACAGACACAGAACAATGTCGCGGCATTTTTTATTTCACAAAGTAAAAATAAAGAAACGACAACTGTTTTACCTAAAAATACACGTCACTTACGTTGGTTTAACACTATACACTAACACAAATGCTATTAATTATGTTTTTATATAAATTCCCCAACTTTTTCCTAGTCCGGACACACAGCCGGCATCGCCGGTGTTACTATAATTTTTACCGAAAGTATGGTTTTTTTTCGCGGGTACGATGTTATGAATCGGATCTAGATAGTTCACTATTCACTCAAAATTATTTAGTATAATTTTATTAGCATAGAAACGCGTAAAAAACACAGATTTGTTGCGAAACTAATGAAAACAATTGGTTTGTTACGACTACTAATCTCGACCACTTCGGTAGATCAAAACAATAAACTTGAAAGAAGTGCCACGGATACATATTGTGTTAAATCTATGGAACAACTGATACGCCACCTAGGAAAGTCCTTCGTTGTCTCTGGAGAACTAACTGTTCCAATTGACAGGTTGACATGATAAGCCATGATGGTCTTAATTTTCAATTGACAGGTTGACATGATGGTTATTCAATGGCGGGCCCTCCTTGGCAGTTCAAATGTATTTTGTACTTTTACTTTTCATAAATAAAACAAAACAATATTTTTATTCAAATATATTTATTTGAAATATGGAACAACGTGACTAAATAAATATAAAAATATAGAGGATTGTATTGTTTCAATACCAATTAGTTAATTATATGCACTTTTAACGTAAATTAGTTAAGGTATAAGCATGACTTACAGTAATTTGTAAATAAACACACGCATTCGCAAACTTCAAGGACAGAAAACGGTCACAGGAACATGAAAACGGGAGCCTTATACAAAAACCTGAAAACAGAAAAACAATTTTTTATACTAAAATTAACAATGTAAAAATATCAATAGGTATAAAATATAAATATACTGTTTAAAAAAAGCGTCCATTATTCCCAAAGAACCTGGCTTATAAATCAAAAAGATGCAAAAAAAGACTTTTAGTCAGATAACATAATCAGATTATCAGTCCGATTTATTGCATTATTGACAATAAATCGCACATATTGGAGATAACTAATGTTGGCTATAGTTAAAAATGATCTTACCTTGCTGTAAATTGTTTCCATTTTCAAAAAAATCGCCGATCAAAGAGATTATAACACCATTTTCTTGCATCTAAAAAATGTAAAAACAGTGTTTATTTACTACTTATTTTTCATATACATGAGACTACCGACATACCTACTACTGCAGAAACATCATTTTCTCCAGGATTCTTCATGTAATATATATTTTATATACTTTATTACCTTTATATTTATAAATTTCAGCTGAAATATTAAATTGAACTTCCAAAACGAAACTAAACGGAATGAATTAAAATGGCGTCGAATATTTTCGAATTTGTTCTAGAACAAATCTGAAGTTGTCTCTGAAACTGAAATCTGTCAATTCTAAACTGTGAAGTTAGATAATAGCTAGACAAAAACGATGCTGTCCTTGTCTAGGCGGACATACTTGTCGTGAGGAGAATGACAGGATTGACACTAATGACTGTTTCCAATTTTCCTATTTCACTGTCACCCCCCTGGGTAGAACTGTCAAAACAGTCAGGCCTTGAATATGACGTTAGCCACGGATACATATTAGGCATTCTCTATGGATACAACTGACTAACGCAAGCTGTTGCTAGGATAGTCTATTAACTTTAATTGTGTTTTTTAAACATTGTTGATCATTCGAATGATCGTAAATTAAAAAGTATTAAAAAAAGGTGTAATTGAAACAACTAATTTATTTCACTAATTGCGAGGTTCTGAATGAAGCTTTAATCTTCTTACTGATTAATTTATTCTGAATGAAGCTTTAATCTTCTTACTGATTAATTTATAACTTATAAATACAAAAAAATAGGGTAATTATTTATAGTTATTTCTGTAGAAAAATAATACAATCAAAAGTTAGCATACATTGAAGACATAACAAAGTTGGCAATCCATACCTCCGGCTAATATTTATTCAGGTCAGGCAGGGCCCATTTGCAACAAAAATTCATCTGAAAAGTCCGGAGCTTTAAAACTGAACTCATATTTGAATAGCATTAGGGTTGGCGCAGTTTGCAACAAGTACCCCTCGGCTTGATTTTATATTTCCATCTTCGCAGTCGCCCTAAATAAATAAAACGGATGAGAGGGCGATTTATGCTTATGGGCGTTGTGGAATGCGCGAAACAATGAAGCCATAAAATAAAATAAAATGGCCTAAAACTGTTTCGAATGGCAACGGTTTTGGGAAACAATAAAACAAAACAGATGTGAAAAAGTATTATAAAATGTTTAGTTAAATATTGATCATTTTCTTATATAGTAAACCCTTTGAATAAGAAGACTCAGAAAAGAGCATATCAAAAATCTTATGTACACCGCGATGGGCCTCAAATGTGGCCGACTTAAATTCCGGTTTATCAGTGTCGTTCCAATTTTATTTAAAAAATGTAAATCTATGATGTAGGGTAGACGTGGGGTAGACTCAATAATTTGTTGTTTTATTTTACGTTGTGAATAAATGTTGGTAGTTATTAAAATTGTTATAAAAATATATAATTCTAATAAAAATAGATAAGTTATAATAAGTATTTATTAACACAAACATTCGATACGCTACTGAAGCAGGTAAGTCAAATTAACGTATCTAAATTCTTTGACATCTAATCTTTGACAAGTAATAAATAAAAGCTAAAATGCAAGAAAAATATATAATTTAGTTAATTTAAGTGAATTTCATAAATGATCGGTTTACTACACGTATGTATATTATATAGTCACTTACTAGCGAAAAGTTGTTCCATTATTTCATTCAATTTTTGCCGAGATTTAACGCACGCTACACAACCAACTATTTGAGTAATTTTTTTGAGTCTTTTTCGATAAATCGCGATAGTGTCACTGTTAATTTAAGTGCTGCCACAATTTCCATCTAGATTTACTACCTTTATACAACTATTAGTAGTGGAATAAATAATAAATAACATAAAATAAGCTCCGTAAAGACTGACAAATCCACAAAATTTCAAATCAAATTCAAATGTGTCAAATGAATCGTCAAACAGAACTGTCAAGGATCCCCACCCTAGAGTGCTTTTATGGCGCTTTTTCCGCCCCCCATCATGAATACATGGATAGCATTATGCTCCTTCCTTAGTCTTCTTATTCAAAGGGTAAACCGAATTTTGTTATCGCTATGTTGGTCACATTGCGCCGTTTTCAGCAAGATTGTCGTTTATTATTTGACAATTAACTATCCTAATGTCAGTCATTATTTTGACCGTGTTGTTGTTGAATCTATGTGAGTACAGAATCCAACAAACGAGGGCTCGTTTAAAAGAGCGTTTCTTACTCTATATTATACCATAAAAATAATAATAATAAGGTTTTGAACATAGACGGTAGGCGGCGCTTTCTTACAATTTAACAAACATAGCGCGTTTTTTCAAAAAAATTAAATACGATAGTATGTGTTATTTTAGCTGATAGTAAAGAGTAGTAAAAACTTAAAAAGTCAGCGAAAACCGCATCTTGATATCTTCTTTCAAACCGAAGATATTAGCAAAATTATAATAAATACCAAAAAATAAACCCTCAATTACATTATTTTTACAATACAGTATCAGTAACTCTCTTGATTAGACCCATTCTAACAAAAAAATAAGATAGAAACAGTTAGTTTATTTCAAAATCGACGAAATACCAGAATACCATAATACCAGATGTATTAATATCTAATAATTAAGATTTTAATAATAGTGAACAAGCAACGATGATTCAGTCAAGTCATGGTAGGTTTTGAAAAAAAGATAAATAAATGTTTTCGAAAAGATAAATAAATGTTTTCACAGCTTCACGGGCATAAAACTAAATAACTGGAAGCAGGAAAAAGGCAACCGGAACCCACATAAAACCTGGAATCAAAAAAAATATGTAAAAAACATAAATATAGGTACCGACATAAGACTTTTGTGAATTAAATCAAACAGGACTTGAATGAAAATAAAATGAATAAAAAATATGATACATATACATCTAATACCTCATTTGTATTTTAAAAATAATCTACATACATAGATTTATAGCATTATTGCTATGAAAATACATAATAGGTACCTATGTGACATGTAACTATGCATTTCTGTTCATCTTGTAGAAAATTAATGTAGGCTAATAATAGTTCAATAATCATAATTTACCTTGTGTAACTTGCTTTCAATTGCTCAAAATCACCGATCAGTCTTTAAAGTAGAGATACGGAAAAATCCTTGGCAAAGAATATCCCAAGATCCTTGGGTTTAAAGCTAAAAAAATATAAAAACAGTTAATATATTACCTATTTTTACCTATAATATGGCCTATACCTGCTACACGCAGAAACGTCGATTTCATCATTTTCTTTCATGTAATTAATATCATATATACTTTATTAAAGTGTTAACAAGGAACTTTATATCAAAAAACATCTTTGTACTTATAAATTTCAGCCGAAATATCAGAAACAAACTTCCAATCAAATCTAAACGGCAAAAATTAAAATGGCGCCCGACCTTGCCAGAGGCCTCGGGAGCTGACGCTGACACACAGACAAAAGAACAGGACGCCGACGTGCATAAAAATGTTCCGTAGCAGAAATTGACAGAAATCATATAGAAATATTCAGATTTTTGTCTAGGACAGTCTAGAAGGCCATGCTTTCTGCCTGGGCAGAACCGCGCCACAACTGTTTCCAATTTTCCGGTTTACTGTCACCCCCCTGGTATAAACGTCAAATTGTTATTAGATCATATTTTGATAGTTCCAATTTTGATAATCTTAGCAGCGTTTTTTTATCTTTTAAATGCTTTTTCAAAATGCCTTTATTATTTGAAGTAGTTGAAGTTGTTGGCATTTTGAAAAAGCAACCAGGGTTTTATACAGGGTGTCCCAGATATAAGTGCAAGTAGTTTAACTGCTGGTATAGTTCAATATAGCCTATGAGATTTTTTTCGCGAAAAGGAAATTTTGAAAATTCGAATTTTTTTGAAAATTTAAAAAAAAAGTTTTGTCTATTTTTTATTCCAATTTTGGTTGTTTAAATATACCACCATAAGTATACGCAGATATTTATGTTAAACTGCTTCGATTTGCCAATTTTTTATGCTTTCTGTTACGCTTAAAACACTGCTAAACAATTTAATTTTTAATTAGTAATTATCCCAAGTGCGTTCCAAACTTTTGCTACTCGCGTCTCGTAAATTATTATGGCCGATATAAAGTTCGAAGAGCATTTCATTTATTACGGATGCTAGAGGTCCGGAGGGACAGAGAATTATTTTCTATTTATTTAATTCAACTTTTGAACCTGTCTAGTTGATAAAATAATCACGGCGAAGCGGGCATTTCGAAAAGGTAGAATGGAGGAATAATTAATTTCGGAAAGTGCTTCGCTGTGATAAAATTAGAATAATATAAGGTGTAATTTAATGAACTGTTTATTTAGAATATTCTGGCATTGTTTTTTAAAGATCGAATTTTTCGACAAATAAGGAAAATCTGAATTAATAATTATATTTAAATCATCGTCATCATTTTCAGCTTATTCAACCATTTCTCACATATTTAGATACTCTCTTTGTAGTCGAGCCACAGTAAAGTTAGCCGCAATAAGATTAGCCCAGTAATCAGCCCATTAGGTTTGCCCATTTATTCAATTTCAAGTTCATTCTTCTTTTTAATATAGTCCCCACGATAACATCGTTTGTTTATTGTTTTCTCTGGCCCAAGGTGATAGCTGCGAGGTATGTTGAAGTACCTCCGCAGCGTTTTTTTGGTACTAACGCTTGCAAATTGTGAGCTACTGCTTAACCAGGTTGCAAATGGTGCCTAGTGCCTCGTTTGCTTCCCTTTCTCTTTTTTCAGGATCGCTAGTTCATCGTTGCTGATTCCTCCCGTATTGATAAAGCCGGAATACAGAAACACTAAGTATCTACGGGTAGTCGTATTTTAGCCATGTTTCATGGCTAATCTTACTGTAGGTTTGCCCAATGATTTCATTCTTCTTGATTACTGTTTAGTTATATTTCAATAATGTTCATAATTCTTTGGTATATGAGAGTCATTTGTTAATTGGGATTTACATGTGATAACCACCTTTCTTATACCTTGCTGGCCACTGTTAATTTTGGGTCGGCATTTACATGTGTGGAAGTAAATCGCATAGGGATCTTATTATGTCGGAGTGAGAGAAATGCGACCGAACGACGCGACGCGCGACGGTGTGCTGTTGCGGCGTTGCCGATACGCCTTTCCCTATCAAGTAAAGTAAAATCACGATCGCAAACCGCTAATTTTTAAAAGACTTTTTTTTCAAGAGATAACTAGATAAAATCATTGGACATGTTTCTGAGCATCTCAAATGGAATTATAAGGATATCGTTAGGGTGTCATTTTTTTATAACGAGAAAACGTCAGTAATCGCGATAATTTAAGAACTCAACTTTTTAACACATAATAGGCCATAACTCAAGAACCCCTTTAGATATTGAAACTTTTTTTTATTTTCAAGATCGGATATTTTACAATATGTTTACATAAGAAAAATTCGATAAGGATGTTTTTTCCATTCAAAAATTGTAAACAATCCATCAATTTACTTTTAGAGCATAGCAATTTTCAGCAATCGTGTAATTTTTTATTGATAAAGATTTTCACATACTGTTTACAAAGAAAATACAGCAGAAATATTAACAAAGTTCTGAAAAAACTACAATCTATTATTTCTAATAGATTTCGAGATATCGATTTGTGAATTCAGAGTTCTAATAGCGCGACCACTATCGAACACCCACTCAATTCCACTTATTTTTACCAAAAATGCAAGTGTTTCTAGCTTGCACTTAAAAAAATTCAAGCTATAGGGAAAATTACAACGACTCGTTAATAAATAAACAAATTAAGTATCACGAAACGTAATTAAATCGTGAAGCTGAATGCATGACGTACACCTTTCTCTAGAACTTTAAGTACTGACAGAGGTATTGATTGGGTCGACCGGTCAACTGCGACAAATCTGCTATATCCCCTTCCACGTCTCTTAGCGATGTGCACAGTTTCTCGGTTTATTTCATACGTTTGGCAACGTGTTTACTGTCCTCTCTTTGTTCAGTACATTATAAACGCATTGTACTCTTCTTACATACGGAAATCTCGACCCAAGACTAACCTTTGCCAGCCCTTAGTATTTTAAAATTTGAAGTTCAGAGAATATAATTCCCAAAGATACAAAAAACGTTGATGCTTAAAAAGATGCTAACGCCTGAATATACAAATAGCATTATACCTACTCCATCCTTAAAATTTTAAATCAAAGGTTTAGACCCTTTCAAGTTATTTAGACCATTTTAATACAAAAATGATGACAAGACATTTATTATATCTTAAGATTACGTATTATAGACCAAAAAAATCTTAAGATATATAAATGTCTGTCCCCCTTAACGCCTGTAGCTTTCTTCGGTGTCCGGTAGAGGACGTGTCCGCACCGTAAAACCGAAACATCTGTCATAATAATATCGGTGCGGACCGCAGCGCCCAAGACCGTTTGTCTTGATCACTCCCTGCCAGGTCCAAAGCCTACCGGACATTGTGATTAATGTTTCTCGGTAAATATGTTTGTTATTAGCCCGGTAGAGGGTGCTGTGTCCTTTCTGTATTGAAAATAAGATGACTAGAAGTAAAATAGAACAGAATTAGTATAAATAGAATGGGTATTTTATTATTACAGTTGGGGGGGTTATTTGGTGTTACAACAGTAAAATAAAAACACTAGTTTACCACAATACAACAAAACACTTTATTTTTGCACTGAACCCGCGTTCCGCTAACCATGTTAGTATCATGAGCATTAGATTAAAATTATACAGGGTGGCGCACCTCATTCGCCTCGGTTGATTATACGAAAACGGAAAGATGTAGAAACAGAATTTTTTACGGGTATATGTAGACAGGCAATGTGCATAATTTAAAATTATTTTCAAATGTACAGGGTGTGTCAGAACTAAGATCTATACCAAAGTTATATTTTTTCTTATGGAACACCCGGTATTTTATTTCATTTTTGGATTCTTGTGCATAAAATAAGGCATTAATTATAAGGATTTATTATTTTTAAATGCTTTGGTTTTTGAGATATTTAAAGATAAATATTTATGCTATAATGAAAAAGTTTGTCAACATCCTGTACATTAATTTTCAGAGTTAATTCTAGTGCTGACTTTGAAGCCAGGGAAATAAACTTTACTAAAAAAAAAATATTGCTTCCTTAAATGTATACAGGGGTATCAAAAATTGCTGGTCTATTTTAAATATTTATTTTACATAAAAACTTCGTTTATCACAAACACCCTGTATTTTTTTAAATAAATCGAAGCAGATTTAAATGCTCTTTCAAACAGTTTTAGGGTTTCCCATACCTATTTGGCTCAGATTTTGAATAAAAAGCGATTTTTCAATAAAATTGTAATCAAGATGGCTGGTGTCGCCATGGCAATTTTCTAGTGACACTTACTAGCTATTTTCAAAATCGACATTAGTTTATGGACTTCATTAAAATTTATAACAGTTTACTTTTATTTAATTTATCTACAATTAAAAATTTAATTTTTTAATTATTTTTTTTTAGAAATTTACCTATTTAGTGCTTTATTATTATTGAAAACTCATTCCTACATCGGAAATCTTAAAGATGTTTTTATAAATACAAATTAATATGAATTAAAGTAAAATAAAGTAATCAATTACAAGGTTAATTATAATATTATTACAATATTCAATAACTTATTAATTTAGGTACTATTAAATATGACAACTTCATTTGACAGTTATCTTTTACCTTGACTGGTGCTCATAAGTAAATATAGGGCCATAAGAAAGGAGAAATATTTAAAAAGAAATCGGCGATAACTCATAAACGAGTTAATCAAAAATATCTAAAGTTATTCTTTTGAATGTGGGTTTTAGTGCTCTTCAATAAACCTAAATAGAATTATTCTCTATAATAATTAGGGAAGTCAATAATTGACCCCATTAAAATTTACATGGGATTTCCTATGTCCCACTCGACGATGCAACACCCGGTATAGGGTGTTCCATTACAAAAAACACAACTTTGATATGTAACTTTTTTCACCCTGTAGAACTCTCTATATTTTAAAAAGTGTTCTGAATTAACCTACAGATGCTCACAAAATTTCATTTCAATACAAACTGTCGTTCTCCTTGGAGCCTCCGCGGTGTATGAGAGGCGCCACCCTGTATATCTCCTAAAATGATTCGTTTCAGAGATACAGATTTCTTTCTCTTCTTTAGATATTTCCGGCTGTCTGACTTAAAAGTCCGTTTAAAATGTCACTCTCTTAAACTAAGTAAAGTCAATAGAATTTCGAAATTATTCTAGTTACAATAGTGACTCATCGTCCATCACATTTAAAGAAAAATTATCCACAATTCAGACACTAATTTTAAACCAAAATACTTCTAAATTCAATTAACCCTCTGTCTATGGGCATCTTCTCGGCCCTTTCATACGGATATAAGGGCATTCGAACCTTCTCCAAAATTGTTGCCAAGGAAATGTAATTTAGTTGAGACCTCAGGTAAATTACAGGGAATTTACATAGTTTACTGCCAACTAAACAGGTTGATTGCGATTCAACTCCGGACAAAAGGCCTGATTTAATCATATTTTATAGAAGACCCATTAAAACGAGATTACGCTCGAATTGAGGTCGTGTTTATAATGTATATTCGGTCGAGTATTACTCTATTCTTGTTTAATTAAAATGTTTTATATATCACTGTTTGATAATTGAATTGTGATTTGCTTTTATACAGGGTGGTCCTGCAGATAAAAAGAAGTAAAATAGTTCGTATAAATGTATGTCCTAAAAAGCTTAGTTTCGGAGATACAGGGTGTAAGAATTTTTTTTATTTCGATTTTTTCCAAATAATTTCTGAACTAACGTAGATGTTTAGATGAAAATTTGTGTCCGGGAGTTTTTTGACATGAGAAACTTGATTTTGATGTCAATATAACTCCTATTTGTAGGGGGCGCCACCTACATGTATTTTAACTGTTTTGAAGAGTAATAACTTCTTGTCCGTACCTGTATAAAAGTACTGAGTGAAAAAATATACATTTCCGTGACATTTTACGTAAAAAATGTCTCTTGAGAAAAATCCCTACAAGTAACCGTTCTTAAGATATTTAGAATGGAAATAGTCAATACATGTCATTATTGACAAAAAATAAACACGTTGAGTAGATAGTTATTTGAGTGAAATAGCAAAATAAAACACTAAATCACCATAATACACCAAAACACTTTTACTTTTACACTGGACGCGCGTTTCGCTAACCATGTTAGCATCATCAGCAGATGATTATAAACTAAAACACAATCTACAATTGGATCGTTTATATACTCGCTCAGTGGGCACAGAGTGGGCGTGGCAAGATCTAGCCAACCGAGTCAGAACCCACCGAGCGTAACAGTTAGATTTCCGCCACTAGAGTAGTAGGAACAAAGAACTTGAAGGAATTGGACCGTTGTCTCTGTTCACACTATCTTTACATTTATTAATTCTGATGCTTTCATATGCATCTAATTGCCTGTAATTTGAGACTTGTTTAAGTAATTTTAAGTTATCAAGATCTATACAATGTCCTTTATCAACAATATGTTCGGCAACGCAAGATTTATCAGGTCTACCATATCTTATCTGAGCTAAATGTTCTTTAATTCTAGTTAATATTGATTTTCTAGTTTGCCCAACATATTTCTGATTACAATCTTTACAAGAAATTTCATAAATACCCGACCTTTCCAGTAGAGGTGTTTTATCCTTTGGATTACCTAATAATTGTTGTAATTTATTATTAGCACTATACACAAGTTTATAATTGGCATTCTTAAAAATTCCTTTTAGATCACGGGATAACTGTCTATCAAACGGTATTGAAAAATATTTTGACGTATCTTTCTCCACTTGAAAAGTCGAATTTTCAGAAATCATTAACCTATACCTACGTTTTCTAATTATTTTATCAACTAGTGAAGGAGAATATCCATTACACTCAGCTACATTCCTAATGTAATTTCTTTCTATTTCATATCTTTCGTTGGAAAGTGGAAAACTAAGTAATCTATGAATTAAGAAATTTAAACTAGCCATTTTATGTTCAATACTATGATATGATTCATTAGGAATGTTCTAATTTATCTGCGTGTAGAGGTATTTTTCCTATGGATATCAAATTCCAGGCAATTATTAGTATTTCTAATAACTAATACATCTAGAAATGGTAATCTGTCGTTGTTCTCAATTTCATGTGTAAATTTAATGGAAGGAAAACGATTATTTAACTTAGAAATAAAATTATCTATGGTGTCTGAATGTGTGTCAAAAACAGCAAAAATATCATCCACATACCTAAACCATACTCTTGGAAAATACTCAAACTGATTCTTAGCCTCCACTTCAAATAATTAGAAAACGTAGGTATAGGTTAATGATTTCTGAAAATTCGACTTTTCAAGTGGAGAAAGATCGTCAAGATTTTTTTCAATACCGTTTGATAGACAGTTATTCCGTGGTCTAAAAGGAATTTTTAAGAATGTCAATTATAAACTTGTGTATAGTGCTCCAACCTTCAACTGTAATGAGTGAAATGGTAAAATTCGCGAAACTTTTATTTTTTTATTAACTTACTAACTTTTATAATTTATGTCATATTTATATTAACATAACAAATCTCGTTTTTTTATCTGAAAAAATAAAATAGTTATAGGGGGTGAACTACTTTCGAAGTAGTTGAAATAAATATGAATAATATTCAAAAAATAAAAATAAAGCCGGTTTTTTTAATTCAAAAATTTTGATACCAGTATCCGACAAGATTTAGAGGAAAATCTTTTAGTAAACCAATACAATGCGTTTTACTACTAAATTTATGACAGAAGACAAACTGGATTACAAAGAGACTGCTGCGAGATTTTTGCTCTTGTTTCTCGACACACAAAAACATTTCTCTATTTTTTTTTTTCACCAACAGAGAAGCAGTGAGCGTAAACCCGCAATTTTTGCGTTTGCTTTCTTCAAAGTGCATTGTCTGAACATTTTTCCATCCGCTCGCTATGAAATCCCGGGAATTACGTCACTCCAGAATCCATATTCCCTCTTCCAGAATAATTTACGGCGTATTTTCGGGACGCATCCAGACGCTTTTCGGCTTTATCGTTTTGCATATTTGCATCCGGAGGAAAAACATTTCTGGATATCATTTTTATCCAAGTTTTCCTCGCTTATTTCTCTTCTCCCATTGAAATATTTATCCTGGAGATGAAAATTGTATCAGCTACTTTTGCGGTTTGTGTACAACGCTTTAAATATACCGAGTATAATTCAAAAGTTGTTCTTTTTTTATTTTCTAGTTTTGAACAGATTAGTAAAAAATAAAAAAAAATATTTCTGTTTTTTTTCTATATTTCCTTTTAGTATAAATTGTTTTAAAATATTAGTGATGGGATAATTTAAATTAAAAACATTCATAATTCGAAAAAAAAATGTCTATACCTATAGAGTGACCAACAGATCTGAAGCTACGGGGTATCGGCAGGGGAACGCAGTTGTAAACAAAACACGCCCAATTTCATTCATAAAATAGGCATGGGCGTACGGTGTTTTATGAAAATAATGTGTATCATAAATATAATATTCAGATTAATAATTTTTTTCAAAGAACTTTATGCTGTTGAAATCGTTAGTGTTGAGTTAGCGGATAAACACTAAAAGCTTTTATTAAAGCTCCCTTAAATATTTTGAATCATTTTATTATTATGTGTTGTTAGTATAATAGAAGAAATAATTACAGCTGCGGTTTGGAACCTTTGGTCTTACACAGCAAAATAAAACACTAAATCAGCACAATACACCAAAACACTTTTACTTTTACACTGGACGCACGTTTCGCTAACCATGTTAGCATCATCAGCAGATAATCAAGACTGAGTCTTGAGGTATATTTATTTATATATCTGTACTAACTATATTTTTTTCTATAATACATATACATAATTTTAGATATAACTATTTCCAGCCAAAAAAATCTTGAAAATAGTTAATTTTGGAAGCGCAAACAAAATATAATTTTACTCACCAGCAAATCCAATATTGCCTATTACACCAGATATGGTATCACTCCGCCAGCACTTTTTAAAGGTTAGGTCATTGTCTACCCATGCTTCATCCAAATAGATAATACATGGCGATATTTTTGAAATTCGCGTATATATTTATATCTCTTTCTGCAATATAATGGGCCGCTCCATTAATATTTATCTGTTATTTTGACATTTACGCCAAAAAAATCCATTTGGTTTTAATAACCCCCTAAGCGTTTCCCTGCCAAAGGAAAATTTGATTCTTCCTGCAATTTTTGCAAAAGCTTTCTAATTGTGGGGACGACTTTGAATTCGAGATAAAATCTATTTATCAAATACGTGACTACTTGGAAATCAAAGTCGTCGAGCTTTGCAACAGCAGTCTCACGTCGTCGTTTCTTTCTAGGGCTGGATATCATTTTATCGGGGTTAGTATCCAGCTTTTTTTTATCTTCTGTGTGAATTTTTTTATCGCCGATGCGCTAACTCCGGTATAATATATCCGCTCAAGTTAAGTTACGTTTAAGCGGCAACTTAAGCGAACTTTCTGTAGCTTCTTCCTCGCAAACCCTATTATGAACACAAGGAAATAAACCAAATGAGATTTCATCCACGTTTTTTTTATATTTATTTTAGTTTAGGTAAAATGCGTGCTTTTCATTTTAGCCAATATTTAATTTTAATATTCTAATAATTACATATATTATTATTATTATTCTACTTAAATTAGCTATTATTTCTCTTGTCTGGCTATGTTAGCGTCTTACCCTTAACAAATTTATTCATTTTAAAACACAAATATACGATCAAACTTAATATTAATAATTAAAAACTACGAACGCAAAACATTATAACAAGATAACAAAACAATAAAACACAACTTAACTATTAAATATACGAAAAATATAGGAATTAAGTTTAGGATAACCGGTATAAAATAATGAAAGAAAGTAATAATGATCAAAAGAATGACACCGCCACTGGATATTTCAATAGTATTCAATATTTCTACTCTTTTCAGAAGAGACCGTGAAGTTGGGGATAAAGATAGCGAATAGGAAAGGCGTAAAAGCCATGGCAACCGCGTGGTAACAAATCCTGCGACGTACTCTCGCCAATCATGTTCGATGAATAGGCAGCCATGCGCGGCGATGCCGGTTTGCCAATGACATCCTTGAAAAATCTTCACCTTCTATAATAAGCAGATTATACTGAATGAAAGAAATAAGTTATTAAATAAAACATATCGAACAATATGAACTACTTTAAAATTCCTTAGTAATATACGTCAGAATATATGCTGAATACATTATATATACTAAAAATATATGAAATTTATAGTTCATCTCTGGCAATTTTGCAATTTTATAGATAAACGTGGCAATATCGATTTTTTTTTCTCGCATTCCTTCCGTAGCTTTAGATCCGCTGGTCAAACAGTATGTGGCGGATTCATCTCTCCAAAAAATCCTGCCAAAATTTCACCACTGCAAGAAAACCTACAAAATAAAATAGCTATTTTATGTAAACACTTCTGCGTTAATCCCAAACGGAAACTACTTGTCCGAAGTTAGGTTTAAACATATACAAATTTGCCTAACGAATAAAAAAATGCTTAACGTTTCGGAAAGTTTATCTCTTTCCGTCGTCGGAAGCAAAAAAAATGCAAAGAATAAAGAAAAAAACATTTAAAATATTTAAATTCAACTATTCGAGAACACTTTAGTTTTTTAAACAGATATGTCTACAAAAACCGTTGACGTTCTGTTAAAGTGACATTATATATCCAAGTTAAACTTCAAAATTAACAATTACTACCTGATAACAATTACTTAATAAAATTTTAAATAAAACCAAAAAGCCCCAAGCTTTCTGTATGATTATTTTTAATTTTTACGTATGTTATGTTTATTTATGTTATGTTCTTTAAAATCAAAAAAGCGATTGCCATACATTAGTAACATCTACAGATGCATGAGCAATACATTTATTTTTATTAGATTGTTTTAAGAAAGCCTCTTTTATTTTTCTTTTAGAGGGTATCGCTTCTTTCTTTACAATTTTGGCGTTATTAAAATTTATTCTCTGCCCTGTGTCCCATGAATGCTGACAAATCTTAGATTTGTGAAAATCTCCCTTTTTTAAATAATCTTTATGTTCTTTAATTCGAACATTTAAGGGTCTAGATGTTGAAATTACTGTATCTATAAGGATAAAAGAAATACCACCAGTAGTATTATCTACCCTAGTTGAAAGCCTTTCAGGGCTGTTACGGAATTTTACACAATCGCCATTCATTTGGCATTAAAATGTGTGTAATAGTACCAAATTTCAGGAAAAACGGTTTGCTAATGTTCTTAAAAATAAACAAAGTAGGTATATTATTTTTATTTACCCTTTCGAGGGCTCTAACATCTTTGAGAAGTATTTTAGAGCATATGTTCATAGAAACTTACTTTTTGTTTTTTTTTCTATCAGTAAAATTCCCACCATTTTTAAATAATTTTCATAATTCTTTGATGTATGAGACTCATTTGTTAATTGGGATTTATATGTGACATCCATATCTCTTCTACCTTTCTTATATTTTTGAATTAAAAAATTCGAGAATATTTCTTACATAAAAATATAACTAAAGAAAGTATTACCGATTAATTTTGGATAAATCGCCATATAAAATTATATAAATATTTCTAAATATGTAATATTTATTTTATGTTCTGTTTTCTTAATATTGATTGGTAACCACAGAATATTTTTCTTTGTGGCTTTGTGTCAATATCAATCCACATTGGCATTCTAACGTAACAAATACCACCGAAGTTTGAAGTTATCCTTTAGAATTTAGTTGCAGACAAGTTGGATTATCTAAACTTGTCTTGAAAGCCGGCTAGATTGGTTTCGGCGATGCGAACGGTATTATATTATATCTTAAGATTCTGAATGGATATTCAGTTATCCCTCATTTAGGTATATACAGTGTGGTAAGAGAAAATATTGATTAAATTTATATTTTTACTTCGACGCGTTAATATGGATAAATCTCACTATAAAAAACGAAGATATCGAAGATATACAAAGCAGGTGTAAATAGAAAAATGCTAGAAAAATTTCTATTTCCAATTATGGTCGCAATCCTTTGCAAATTGGGCCCATTATTGTCAATTTCCTGGTATCATGGTCTAATCTTAGCAGTGGCAGCAAAAATATTGCGTCGATTTTTTTTCAGACGCGACCAAATTTAATTGGTTTCTTACAAGATACTTGTACGTTTAGTTGAAGGAAAATAAATCTAAAAATAAATACAAATTATGATAAAACACAGAAAAAAAATAACTTGGCGTAATTAGATAAGATTTATTATCTGATGAGTAATTTATTGAATTATATGTGTATTTTTTTGGATTCAGATAAAGCAGTAGTCAAATTTACAAGATACATTATGCACAAGATAATTTTTTTTCTTCTAACACAATATTTTCTCGCTCAAATTAAACTTTATTTGAATTAGATTATACAACTTACTAATTATTAAAAACACATAAATCGTTTGTTTATGTCTATTAATTTTAATAGTGTAGTTTAACGAAATAGGACCTAATTACTTTTAAAACAAGTGTTGTTTAGTACTAATGTCTTTTTTATGTAGACCTGACAGAAAACTTTTTTATTTGACTCAAATTTATTTTATACCGTTTGTGTTTCAACACAATGTTTTATTAAAGTAAGACATTATTTTGTTTAAAACAATCAAAAAACTTGTAGGCAAGCGTTTGTGAAATTATTTAACTTAAATAAGTTTTAAAGTACGCTAGCAATCTAAAAAACATAACTTATGTGTCCGAAAAAATAATTTGTTATATTAACAAATTATTATTGTTTGAATTAGACAAGGTTCTTAGCTACCCCAGATAGTGATACGGAATAATGTTTTTAATTGTTTTCTTTTAACCCCACGATTTTACAAACTAAACACCATATGTTGTCTATTTGAAAAATATCTATTCCTGAATCAGTCAACAAGATTTCATCATTTTTCCAGGACCAGAAAGTTATGAATTATTACCTACACAAATTTCGCGCTGCATCTCAAACCCAAAGCTACAGCAACTAAAACTTTTTTTTTTTCGATATTAAAAATTTTAATATTGATTTATATTGACTAACCAAACATTATACGCGATAAACAATACAAAAACCTAGGTTGTTTTATAATTTGAGTTTTTATAAACACCGAAACTGTTCGAACCGCGAAATTTTTCCAGCGATGTGACTGAAATCCTGTAATATACTTATATAGAAATAATGCACTCGATATTTCTTAATGAACTATATTGATTCTCAACTAATAAACAATATTACAAATTACAATTATAACACGATGATTTCTAGACAAAGACAAAAACCACCACTTTTTATATCGTTTGTCAGTAAACTACCAAACACAAGTGTATATAAAGTTGCCTACCTTACAAATCCTTTTATAAATGACGCGGTTAATGGCCAATATAAACTATATCTATCACACCTTAACCCATTATATTTTCTATACGTAGTATACCTTACCTTGTTGGCGTCACGAGCCGCGGCACTTGGGGTTTAATACATGTAAAACATAGCAGGAACGAAGGACAAAATGAAATTTTGACCCGCAGTAGAGAAAATGGGTAAAATAAAATGTTAAAAGCGAAAATTGGATAAATTGGGAATAATTTTGAATATTTTAGGATAAAAAAAAAGTGATTTACAAAAAGAATTAGCAAAAATTAAAGCAATGTATCACATATAATCAGTAGACAGAGAGGACTTTTTATTTCTTCTTCTTCTTCTTCTTCTTCTTTTAGAAGGCGTATCGCCTGTTTAGTTTCGGTTTCCTCCTCGTCTAAGCAACTCTTGCGAGGTTGACTGCCAACTGTCTTGCCAACGTTTAGGTGGTCGTCCAGTAGGTCTTCTGCCATGGGGTACGTTGTTGCGAATTATTATGGCCATTCTGTCGGGGCCCATTCTATTGACATGCTGGTTCCATTCTCTTCTTCTCTGCCTTATCCATCTGACAACGTCGTTTGTTTGGCACTTTTCTCTTATGTCTACATTTCTCTGTCTGTCCCTCAATGTGTATCCAGTTATCATTCTTAAGATCTTCATTTCAGTAGTTCGTAGGATTCTCTTTGTTACTGATGTTTCAGCTCTGGTTTCCACACCATATGTCATCACTGGTCGTATGCAGGTTTTGTATACTCTTGACTTACATTCTGTACTCAAATGTTTGTTTTTCCATATGGGATATTTAAGATGTCCTGATATTGCGGCAGCTTTATTGGCTTGTTTTCTTACTTCTTCTTCCAGGAATCCTGAGCTTGTAATTTTGCATCCGAGGTACTCGAATGACATTATCTGATCAATAGTTTTGTTTTTTATTACCAATTTGCACCGTAGAGGCTCCTTTGTAATGGTCATGCATTTGGTCTTATTTGTGGAAATTTGCATGTTAAGTTGTTCTGCCTGCATCATCGGCATAGCATAATATGTTTACTTTATGCATTCCCATTCGATATCCTAATCCAGTATTCTTGACGGTTTTTATTACTTGATCCATGATTGTGTTGAATAACAGAGGGCTGAGGCTGTCGCCTTGGCGAATACCAGTTGTAGTTCGAAGATGCTGCGTTAAGGTAAAGTTTGTTCTTATTTGGGTTGTTGTGTTTGTGTTTAAGTCCTTGATAAGTTCTGTGAGTTCTTTCGAGACATTACTGCTTTCCAAGATGGTGATGATGTCTTTTAGTTGGACTCTATCAAAGGCCTTTGTTAAATCTATAAAACATAGATAGGCTGGAGAGTTATATTCTAAGGATTTTTCAACTAGTTGCCTGAATATGAATAGTGTATCGGTAGTTGATCGGTTTCTTCGGAATCCTTGTTGTTCCTCGCTTATTGGCACTATTGAGGAGATTTTGTCCGCAATGATCTTAGTCAGAAGTTTTAGCGAGGTGCTCAGTAATGTTATTCCTCTATAGTTTGCTGGGTCTGTTTTATCTCCCTTTTTAAAAATGGGTATTGTTATACTTTGTTTCCATTCTTCTGGTATTTTCTTATGTTGTAATATAATGTTAAACAGTTTTGTGTATTCGTCTATGATAGCCGTGCCTGCGTTTTTTATTAGCTCGTTTAGTATTTTATCTTGATTAGGAGATTTTCTATTTTTAAGTTTTCTTATTGTCTCTTCTACTTGCTTGTAAGTGATTTGCGCATGATCTTCTGTATTATCTCTTTGGCTTGTCTCCTGTGCTTCCATTGGTTCATCTGTTTCTGCGTATAAGTCTCTGAAATATTTTTCCCACGTATCTTCTGCAATTGTTCTTAGTTGTATTGTTTCATTTGTTTCTCGTTTCAAACCCCTCAACATCTTCCAAATACGTGTTTGTGCTCCGTACATATCCGCCTCCATTTCGCTACTAAATCGCTGCCATTGATTGACTTTTTATTTACTATCCTTAATTAATAAAAAAAATGTCTCTGACTAATGTGACTCTAAATAGCGAAAGAGATCTATAATTCTACAGGTACCATCAACCATATCAAAAGTTAAGACAATACCCACATCCTACACTAATCTAACTTGGGCCACAAAATACACCAGCAAATTGAATCTGTTGGCCAACTTAAACAAAACTAAAACCGATCCAACTAAATTCCCTACTATTGCCAACAAATGGCTCCGTAAAAACCTTCCTCCGTATTTTTCCGTGTTTTGTTGTTCTTTCCCTGTTTACTTTTGGGAACTTGCAGACCCTCTTGTTATTTGTGCAGAAGAAGCAATAAAAGTCGAGTGAAAGCATTGTTTGAAACATTTATTGGCTTTTAAGTCTATACATGGTGGAAGTGCAAATAAGGGCTATGTCTATATTTTAACAATGTTTATTTTATTCTTTTCTTCGACCTCTCGATATATATTTCAGGTAAATTATAGTTATTTTTTATGCAAAGAAAAGATTTCGGAATAATAATTTCGGAAGATGATAATGCAATTTTATTGTCGTGTATAAAATAATATTTTTTTCCATAGCGAATTACGTTTTAAAAAATATTCAGAAATTATTATTTCAAGGAATTTATTACGAGTAGAAAAAATATTGTACTGAGTTGGCCTGGGTTTCTATGTAATTTGACAAATATAAATAAAGCTGCCTCTTTAGTTGTCAGTTTGAGCCAATATTTTTTAATTCTCTTTCGTGTCGATTGCTGATTGAATTGGAGCCATAAATGGCTCAAAACGAAATAAGTAAATTACCAACAGATATTCAGGCTGAGGCGACCAACGCCATATCCAAACTACTTCCATTTAAATCCCGAATAACTTATGAAAAGGGATACAAACATTTTCAAAAATGGAAGCAATTAAAAAACGAGCGAGAAGAAATAAAGTTTTTAACCTATCCTCGCTGTTAAAGTATCATTTTTAATCTACCCTTGCGTTTGAAGTACTATTTTATCTACTATTTTTGATAGATATAAGGCAATTTTAAAAGTTGTTATGGAAAAAAGAGAAAAACGTTTTTTTTATAAATTACATTAATTGACGTTTCGACCTGGTAGGGTGTTTATCAAAATTTATTACTTGAAAGTAAATTTCGGCGCATTGTTTCAGTTTTTAGCTTGATCTTTATTGTTTTCTTTTTATAATTTTATCCATTTTTATTCTTAGTGAAGAAAATAATCCAATATTGATAATCCAACAGACATAACATTAAACATCTCGATATAGTCGTCACAATTTTTGTAAAGAGACGCAGACACACACATTGAAGTGGATTTTACAACATTGCGCTCTCTTTTCACAACCAAGAAAAAATTAGATAAAAAATATTTAAACAATTGCATATGAAAAAAACTGTTATAAGAATGTATTTCTTAAAGTTCGACGGATGACATTTAAAAAATGACATTTATATATTCTGTCATTTCTTCTATGAATCATTTCATCTATGAATTAAAATTGACAGATATCTACTGTCATAGCAATATTTCTAATAAAAATAGATAAGTTATAATATAATTATTTAATAACAAAAAATTATACATTAATTATATTAGCCACACGTAACATATAATAAATAATTACTTCCTTGTGAAAATTATTCTTTTATTTATCTCGATTTTTTCTAAAGTCAATCTTTACCAAAAATTGCAATAATGTCGCTGTTAATTTAAGTTCTGTCATATTATTTATATTGTAACTCCAAAATAAGACACTTCAGAATCAAAATTGATATCAATACTTTTATTTACAGGGTTGCCATCTATGAGAGACAGTCTGACCAATCCTGTGCGCGCTTTCGAAGGGGAAGATGCGCTCATCACCTGCGTGGTGAGAGATATTGGAACCAACACTGTTATGTGGAAGAAGGAAGATGGTGAACGACATAGCACGAGGGTTTTGACAGCTTCTGATAACAGGGTGACAGCTGACAAGAGATTTAGCGTTTTACATGATTCAAGTAAGAAATTATTCAATTTATAATTCTAAAAATTGATATACTACCCGTATTTATGAGTTTTGCTAAAAGTAAAGTATTATACAGGATATAATGTATAATACTATAAAAAAAATAAAAATTAAATCATTTTTTTTATTATTCTTTCACTTGAAAGCGAAATATGTATAAAAATTGTGTTGAGCTGGACAAATCTTTGCGGATCTGTCGCATAGTATGACATTTTTCAAAAAATCTTTCGATAAGAGTAAGAACATTTATTTATTAATACTAATAATAAATAACGCTTTATTGTACAAAAAGCCAAAATAGCTTCATCGACAAAGCATTTAAAGAACAAACAAAAGCACTAAAAATATACAAATAATAAAAGATCATACAATAAAAAAGCATCATACAATAAAAAAAAATACGTCATTAAAATTACAAATAGAACATACATGAACATCGCAGAACACACAAAAAAACGTATCAATAAAAATTTTACAATTGGAGAATTGTAATATAGTCGGGAATAGCAGATATGTGTTTGCGGATTAAGCAAACTGATTCAAATATAAAATAACGAAGGAAGGGTCAGTATTTTGAAATTTTTAAAGAAATTCTGTCAGTGAGTTCTACTGTTCAGTCCCAATAAATATCGAACTGCTCTCTTTTGAAGTTTGAAAATACGATAAAATTTTGTCGCGCAGCAAGTGCCCTAGAATGGAAGGGCATAACGAAGATGCGACTAAAAAGGGCATAATAGACTATTCTAGAGGTTGATAAGTTAAGTTTGCTAACCATATTAGCATCATCAGCAGATGATTAAACTAACCTACAATCTACAATTTGAGCGTTTATACTCTCTCAGTGGGCACCGAGTGGACGTGGCAAGATCTAGCCAACCGAGTCAGAGCCCACCAAACGTAACAGTTAGATTTCCGTCACTAAAGTAGTAGGAACAAAGAACTTGAAGGAATTGGATCGTTTTCTCTCATACTATCTTTACATTTATTAGTTCTGATGCTTTCATATGCATCTAATTGCCTGTAATTTGAGACTTGTTCAATTACATGACAAATGTATGACAAATGACAAAAGTAAAAGTGTTTTGGTGCATTGTGGTGATTTAGCCCAAGCAGCATTTGGACGTCGTGTCACGCAACCAAACGTCGGGGCGCAACGTCGGCACAACCTCGTGCCAACCCTATTCTGCACTAGTTTGGAGAATAATTTTTGGGTCGAAACGACGTTGGATACCGACGTTGGCTAGCAGCCTAATTTAGTACAAACTGCAACGTTGTTTAAAATCCTAATTCACAGAAATACAAAACAATATGGCGTCTAAGTCGCGTTTTATCCTAAATTGGGATAATTATAGTAAAAATATTACTTTTATGATTTAGTTAGAGACATATGTCAGATGGCAGTGAAGGAAAACAAAACAAAAGTATTTAAGTGTGGAGGATGTTTGAAGGTCATAATTATTGAAACACTTTAACCGACTCTGTAACTCGTTACCCAAGGCAAAAAAGTTAAACGCAAACAACTTTATTGATAAATGTATTGTTTCTACTTTGAAAAATATTAATGGGCCTTAAAATTAAAGAAGTTTTAAGAATTTTCTTGAATTTTTTTTTTAGTAAAATGAGAATAATTTATTCGCAGTCGAAAAAATTGTTTCGCGTGTTTTTAGGGTCAAATATTTCAAGTTAATGTATTCAAAAAGCAGGAATTGCTATTTTAGGAACGAAACATTTTCTTATTTAACAACATGGCGGCTTTCACTTTGTTGTTTTGGAGATTAAGATGGAGTAGTTCGAGTAGTCGCATACTGGACTAATAAAGTCGCAGTTCGGCCTTAACAGGTAGTATACTAGTCGCAAGATTGCCTAATTTAGTCATCCTAGAGTCTAGCTTGTGCCGTCCTCTATAATATAAATAAACGAGGGAGTGGATAAACTATCGGTAATATAATATGTCGATGTATATTTAAATTTAGTTTTATATGTACCTTTCTTATGTCCCATTTTAATTAAGTTTTTTTTATAAAAACAAAAACAGCACTGAACTGTCTGACCGAACAGAACAATGAAGTGAAAATTTAAAATTTAAGGTTATGGTTCAATACAGTTGCAAAAGGTAGTGACTCGACGTCCTACCAACGTAAGAATAAGGAAATCTAAACAACGTTGGAATTAGTAAAACAGACGACGTTTGCATAACGTTGGAATAGGTCCTGAAACTGACGTCGGAAAACTCTATATTGTCCAACGTTTTAACTACGTTGTCCGAATCACCTAAAGATCACTTAAGCAAAAAAGGTTACAAGACAACGTTTATTCGACGTCGCAGAAGCTTCTACTTTGCTGTAGTACTAGTCCAACGTCGGCACAACGTTATAAAAACGTTTAAATTTATTTTAATACCCAAGGTAGGGAGCTAACTATTTTTTGTAACTAATCCAACGTTGTGTTTAGTAAACATGTGGTCGCAAGTCGTGAAAATGCTACTTGGGAGTGTTTTGTTTTGCTTAGTTACTTTAGTTAACTTAGGACATAAAATATTACTAATATATATTTCGAAAAACTGATTTGGATCGAGCAAATAAAAATAGAAATATACTAAAGTATTCAATAGACGTACAAAATAAAACCGTCGTACATCGTCTGTGTATGAAATTTATGCGTCAGACGAAAGAAATTGCAGTCTCACTGCAATTTCTTCTGTCAACTCGGCTTTTGTGATTTAAATCGACAAATGTCATTGGAAAGATAACGATATGACGAGGTTGCAGTGTGTTAGAATATATTTGCGGCATTTTCTTCAATTTTCTCTACCGTGCGCCGTATTTCCTTTCTCATTTCCATAATTTTATTTCAAAATAATATAAACAGGAAAAGATGCGTTATACGTGCATGCCTTATTTTCTATTTTATTGTATTTTATTAAACAAATACAGGGTCCCATTATGGTTGAAACATTACAGGGTCCCATTTTGGTTGAAAACATACGGTATCTCCATTATTCGTGAAGATAGAAGGGTGCGGTTTGTACAAACCTGTCCCACTTTTTTGTAAAACGGAAGATGCCGTAAACCAAATTTTCATAGCCATGTAATTGGTTAACATTACAGGGTTGAACAATACAGGGTCCCATTTTGGTTGAAATCATAGGGTATCTCCGTTATTCGTGAAGATAGAAGGGTGCGGTTCGTACAAACCTGTCCCACTTTTTTGTAAAACGGAAGATGCCGTAAACCAAATTTTCATAGCCCTCTTGTTTTCTGAGCTACAGGGTCTTTTTGAAAATTTTGCAATTTGGGACACCCCCTGTATCTCTGTTATTGTTAAAGGTATCGAGAAGGTGAATACTGTTTATTGTAGAACTTTTTATGTAGAATACAGTGGCGTAGTATGTTATTCTACGAAAAGAATATTTATACCTTAGACAAGGAAAGAGGGGGCACAGGTAACACGGCAGCTGAAAGTGAGGCCACTTATCACCAAGCGAAATTCTCCAATGGCGTAGCATCAGAAATTAGCTTGTACCTAGACGATACGGTATAATAATGAATCTAGCCAAACCCCTTTACACTTGCTTACGGATTCAATGAATAATGTAATTTTTAATATTTGTTACCTTCAATCATAAGAATATTCTAATTTTCCACAAAAAAATAAACAATTCTAGAAGCTATGTGTTATTTTATTTATTTATTTTTAAATTTTTATTAATTACTCACTGAAAATTATTATACACCTAAACTAGCAAATTTTTTGAAAGGCTATTTAAAAGAATATAGTAACAAGTAGTCCATCACAAGTTTGTCCACCCCCGACAAATCTTGGCAGGTAAATTTAAGTTTTATATAACAACTATAGTACATAGAGATTTTTTATCACTAGAATTTTTATTTTTTTATAGTTTACAATTATTTTACATATTTGATAACAATACTTTATACATTTTTTAATAAAATATATAAAAAAAATGTTTATTTGCAGAAATTGTATTTCTCTGATTATAATTCCCTACGCCACTGGAGAAATCCAGTCTGAGTAGCATTATTTATAGTTTCGAACATCAATTATAATACAGAATATTGAAAATACTACTTGGAATTATTAAAAATAGTTTGGTTTGGATATTATACAAGACATATTAAAAGCATTTTACATATTTTTACTGCTATAATGAAAAAAATGTACATTTTATGAATACATAACAAAAGTTATGTATCGATTTTTACCTGTGAAATGTAATTCCAGCCACTTTTTTCTCGCTTCGGCCTTTGCAGCCATACGCTGAACATCTCACCATACTAAACAATACAGTTTATAAATTTAGAACAAAACAGTAGTCACAAAAAACATAAAAATTCGCTCAGTGTCACCTCGAAATCTTGTCACCAAAGTATGGCAGCCGATCGAATTTTGAGAATACATTAAAATACGCAACCAACCGTCATTGAACCGTCCAATCAGATCAAAGGAGTAATCGTTGTAGATCGTGCGTTATCGATGATGTTCGGTACCTGGAGAAAATTGACAATTGACAAGAGAATTAATTGTTTATTATTTTTGACTTTTTAGTTCGTTTAATTTAATAATTACTAAAACCAGTAGTTCGAAAGATATATTTAAAAATAAAAGATAAAAATCCAAAAAATTAATTATCTATTAACGTGGATTTGGACGACAGTAGGTAAGAACACTAAATTATTTCTATATTCGATATAAACTTGTTTATTAGGTTTTTAGTTTGTGATGTTTCATGTGATGATCATTTTCATGTTCATCGTCTTTGAATTGACATGAGGATATCTATGGAAAAGTAACTAATCTGAAAGTAAGCCAACATATCGTTTGTCCTTTGTGTGCTAAAGAAAAGATTTTCTTTTCGCATCGTGAGGAAGTATTACATCAATTAAAAAATGTTAGGAAGTTGATTACTTGTCATGGAAAAGTATACCAATGGAAATTATTTGTTAAAGAAGTATAATTCTAAGGGTAAATTTTATTATAATTAGTAACCTGTCTATTTTTTATATGTAGATGTTTCAGGTTTTAAGAATAAATTGGTTGAACCCAAAATCTGGAGGAAGTACCTATATCCATACACAGAATATGCCCATTAAGAATACTAGTCCAAATTTGCTTTAATGGTAGGCAATTATTCAATACAAATTAACTTTTTAAGTGACTGAAATATTAAATAGTTTAGAATATGGTATAACAATGTAAAAAAATACTATTTTCAGGAACGATTAGGGCCCGATATATTTGAAACTCATGTTGGACATAGTATTGAGTTGGGTAGAATATTATTCTACGTTAAGTGAGGATATCAGATACCTATTATTGTACTGTATTTTAATATATACATTAGAATTGTTGGTTTTTTCATATTTGTTTTATATATTATTTTACTTACAAGTTATATAAAGTTAACACTAAAATCTACTTTTTGACTTATATAAGTTAGTCTGTGGTTTAATGCGTGATTACATCCACATTATGATTTCAAGTTTTTAAAATATAAATATTATAACTGGCTTTAAAAACTCCATTAAACTGTTAAAAGTGTAATTTATTTCAAAATAAATATACATATACCTATACCTAGGTATATATTAATATCGAAAAATATATATTAATATCGAAAGACATTTTTATTTCCTTAACACCAATTTAATCATCACATACATATGTATAAACATTTATTTACGTTATTTCAAATGAAGACCACAGGAAAAACCAGCTTTGTTCATTTTAACTGGAGCCGAGAAAATGCAATTACGAGTGAACTACTCTGGTTTTTCTCCTGTAGGGCAAAATAACCAAGCTGTAATATCTCTGGGACTAAGCATATTATTACTTCTTTCTTTGATGGTGCCTCGAATAATGCTAACACTTGCCTATAAAATTGTCTCGCTGTCAATTTCTATGAAAATGTAACATATTATCTGGTTTTTTCCGTGTAGTCTTCAAATGATCTAAAAATTCAGCAGGAATGATCCATTATGCAGCAAACACACTGATGTTGAATCATTGGAAGCTTTTTTGTGGGCATTTCACAAATAAAATGAAATATCTGATCAAAAACTGAAAATGCAAATCAGATAGTAAGCTTTATAAATACATACATATATATAAATAATCATACCTACATCTATTTATGTCGTACAATCCAACCGATATTTTAATATCCTAGCCCAAGTAAATAATCAAAAATGCACTTTTTATATCAAAAGCAGTAATGTTATCAAGGGTTCCAATTAATATCCAGGATTTAAAAAAAAACACGATCCTAATTCTTATTATTTTTCTAAATACGTATTGTCTGATAGGCAATTACAAAATATAAATCTGATGTAAATAGAAAAATAAAGTAAAAACTGTAAAAACAGGTAAAAACTCTTCGGTAAAAACAACAACAAAAATTCTAACCAAAGATTTAACCGTCATACGACATGAGTATCACGTGATTGCACCTTTCATCTGATTGGACGGTTGGTTGCGTATTTTAATGTATCCTCGAATTTTGACCTCAAAAACAGATCACTGGAGAATATGTGTGTTACCCGTCCCCTCTCTTTCCTTGTCTAAGATTTATTCGGCACTTAGAAGAAATTTAATAATAAATCCCAACTCCTACAAGTAAATTAGACATAAAATACGATTTTTTACGCTTGATTTGAACCTAATTCGTTTATCCCTTTAAAATTCTTCGATGAAGCGACCGAAATTCCATACATTTTTCTCCTCCTTCTAATTCTTTTTTAATAAAATCGTTTTGCTGCCCTCCTTCCCTTCTACCATCCTCATCTTTCATCATTTTCCATCTTTCGACATTATTAAATGAAATTTTGAGCCGGTGCCGGCATAATAAGTGTCGTCTCGGTTGCTTTATCCGAAAACTTTTATCAATATAGTTGGCGACCGTTAAGCCTTCCAATGCCGTCGAAGGATTCCAATATCGCAAGAATTTATATTGAATTCCCTGTTTAATAGTTGTAATCGGCTGGATCCGGATCTGTATTAGAGCCAGCCGATTACGATTATTAATTTTCTACTTTTAAAAGTTCAGTTAGAGAGATATTATATTAGAGCAGTGTTGCCAGAATTGAATGATTTTCTTCAATAAGAAGAATTTTACAGTTAAATTTCGTCGATTGAAGGGCTGAAGGATTTTTATCCCGAAAGAAGATGATATGAAGGTTTTTGGCAGTTTTACACAATAAAAATTGTTAAAATATACAGGGTTGTTCACCACATACGACACGAAGTATTGTAGCTAAACGACTAGATTTTTACAAATTGTAAGTTTTGGATTCGTTGAAGGACTATTAGAGCTACAATTTAAAAATATTTTTACAAAATACAGAGTGTCCCAAATAAATAAAAAATATCAAAGTTGTATTTTTTAAATGGAACACCCTATATATTATTACATTTTTAGTTTCTACGCTTAAAATAAAGGTAAATTTGATTAAGATTTATTACACTTAAACCTTACCGTTTTTGAAATATTTTCAATTTTGTGAAATTGCAGTATAAATTTTAAGGCTTCATCTTTCCGAGGGTATCAAAGTTTTATTACTAAATTTACTGAAGTTTATTTATTGATCAGTTATTGTGTTGCAATAATAAAACTTTACTACCTTATACAGAGTGTCTAAAAATTAATTTTAAATAATCACTAGCTTTAAACGGCAATAATTTGTTTAATTTAAATGGAACACCCTGTATATTTTATGAGAATCAGATGCACAATTTAATTGTCTATCAAATTGTATTATACCATTTTTTACCTATCTCTTCAAGTTTCTGTAGAAAATGCATTTTCTTGTAATTTAGAACCCATTTATCAATATACCCATCGAATACTGACATTTTAGATTATTTTTAAAGATGTACCAAATTTTTAAAGAGTACAGATACTAATATTGTCGATATAGTTCGTTTATTTCATTAAAAAAAACTGTTTAAATATTTGTTAAAGAGGACCAATTAATATGATTCCAGTATTCAAACTACATTAATTGACTGTTTGCGTTGATTAATAATAATTGCTTCAAATACTAAAAAGCTGAATTATGTATGTGTATTAGACAGTGTTCGACAAATGCCTATTTATAACAACAGAGACTTTCATTTTCATAACTTATTATTATATTGATTTCTGATTCAAATCCACATTTATTTAGAATAATTTATTAACGAACACAATTAAGTATGTAGTTAATTAGTATTTGGGCGGAAATACTGGTGGTATATTTAATTAATGGTATACTCTTTTATAAAGATTTAAATAGTTTTCTTTTTTGCATATAATGGGTTAGTAATATTATCGTTTTACTAAAAACGATAATATTACTAGCCTGTGCATTTTGTACATTTGTTGTTTTAAAAACACCTAAAATGTCAATATTCCATGGGTATATTGTAAATGAGGTCTAAATTATAAGAAAATGCATTTTCTACGAAAACTTGAAGGAATAGGTAAGAAGTGGTATAATACAATTTGATAGACAATTAAATTGTGCATCTGATTCTCATAAAATATACAGGGTGTTATATTTAAATTAAATAAGTTATTGCCATTTAAAGCTAGTAATTATTGAAAATAAATTTTTAGACACTCTGTATAAGGTAGTATAATTTTTATTATTGCAGCACAATAACTGATCCATAAATAAACTTCAGTAAATATTTAGTATTAAAAACTTTGATATCCTCGGAGAAATGAAGCCTTAAAATTTATACTGCAATTTCGCAAAATTGAAAATATTTCAAAATCGGTAAGGTTTAAGTGTAATAAACCTTAATCAAATTTACCTTTATTTTAATCGTAGAAACTAAAAATGCAATAATATACAGGGTGTTCCATTTAAAAAAATACAACTTTGATATTTTTTATTTATTTGGGACACTCTGTATCTTGTAAAAATATTTTTAAATTGTAGCTCTAATAGTCCTTCAACGAACCCCAAACTTACAATTTGTAAAAATATCATCGTTTAGCCACAATACTCCGTGTCGTATGTGGCGAACAACCCTGTATAGTAGGAGGTAGGGGGTATTTATTGTTTTTCCTGCATCTATTTCTTTCACTTTTACTTTAACGTTGTTTAATTAAAGTGCCCGGTGGCGTAGAGGTACAGGCTCTCGTCTACCAATTTCAAGGTTGTGGGTTCGAATCCTACACCGGGCATTTCAGCAGCCGACTATTTTGATCAAAATAAAATTAGTTTGGGTACCTAGGTCGACTCAGCCTTAAATGAGTACTTGGGATTCACAATCCTGAGGTAATAATAGGCGGTTGAAGCGTAGTGCTAGCCACATTACCTTCCTTGTATAGCGAACGGCTCTAGCATGGCAAGCTGTACCTTGCTACTCCCAAGGCGTCAAACGCTACATACGGGAGCTATTATTATTATTATATTATATTTATTAAAAAGTTAAACAATGCATTTTTTATTTTGTTTAAGAAAATAAGCATAGCGTATATTATATTTTTAGAAAGCTCATAATAAACCTTGTTATAAGCCAATATGGTAGTCAAATTATAGTATTGTTTTATACCTGTTTCAATTTGCAGGTACTAATGATGATGGTAGTACTGAAGTACCAACCGGTGGAGATGTCTGGGTTTTGGTAGTCAAAAACGTCAAAGCAACGGATTCTGGTATTTACGTTTGCGAAGTAAACAGCAATCCCATTGTCAGAAGCTTCCATAAACTCAGTGGTATGTTGTGGTACACTTAACTTTATAGTTCTTAAAAAACTAAATATTTCTTTACTTTTCAGTACTGTCCAGGGCGATTACTGCGAACCCTACCGATGTCATCATCTACGAAGATCCCAAACCCACATCGGGCTTCATGAAGAATCACAATTACACCGACTGCTGTATTGCTCAAAACGTTTCAACGGGGTGTCTTGGATTTTGTAACATACAAAGCATTTTAGAAGGTATATATTTGAGTCGATATTTTTATGCAATTCTATGTGCTCTGATAAATTTGAAGGGTTTAGAGTTGTTTAAGTTCTTTCAGTATATTTCATATTTTTACTAGGCATATACAGATTGTTTCAAAACAAATGCGAAAAACTTCAGGGGCTGATTCCTTGTTCAAAATAAAGGGTAGTTTGCTTCATAAACGTTGGGTCAAAAGTCAATCATTAGGGAGATATCGCGGTACAAAGATGGCGGAAAAATAATGTTTTAATTTTTCATCTTGAAAACGAAAAGAGATGGACTAATGAAATTTTATGGAAGCATTACTGTTATGAAAACACACTTTCTGGTAATTTTCTCACTTTTTTAAAATGAGTGGAAGGGGTTGAAATACATACATAACTACCCCTATTATACTTGTTAACGAAATTTAAAGAAAAATCTTATCAAACACATGCAAAAAAATTAATTTGGATAGTTTAGTTTGTTTAGAAACTTTTTTATCTCTTGTGTTTTTTTGATGAAACTCACCGATTTGAAATTAAAAAAATAAAATGTAAAGCATTACCCCATGTCAGGACAAAAAACATTTTTATTTTTTAATATGTACTTTTTTTATTATTTTGTACTTTCATGCATTA
This sequence comes from Sitophilus oryzae, assembly GCF_002938485.1. Lineage (NCBI taxonomy): Eukaryota > Metazoa > Arthropoda > Insecta > Coleoptera > Curculionidae > Sitophilus > Sitophilus oryzae. The sequence continues at coordinate 799,644 of NW_022146930.1, read as the reverse complement.
AAAAACAGAATTAAAAATTGTTTGGTAAATAATTTTTAAGAGGTTATCGTTCAGAAGAAAATGTAACGATATTATTACGAAATAAAACTGTTTGACAGCAGCCTACTAGATTCTTTATCCAAAAATGTTTTTTGTCCTGACATGATTGTAATGCTTTACATTTTATTTTTTTATTTCAAATCGGTGAGTTTTACCAAAAAAACACAAGAGATAAAAAAGTGTCTAAACAAACTAAACTATCCAAATTTTTTTTTGCATGTATTTGATAAGATTTTTCTTTAAATTTCGTTAAAAAGAATGATAAGGGTAGTTTATTTCAACCCCTTCCACTCATTTTAAAAAAGTGAAAAAAATACCAGAAAGTGTGTTTTCATAACAGTAATGCTTCCAAAAAATTTCATTAGTCTATTTCTTTTCGTTTTCAAGATAAAAAATAAAAACATTATTTTTCCGCCATCTTTGTACCGCGATATCTCCCTAATGATTGACTTTTGACCCAACGTTTATGAAGCAAACTACCCTTTATTTTGAACAAGGAATCAGCCCCTGAAGTTTTTTGCATTTGTTTTGAAACACCCTGTATATCATAGGATTTAACAACTTATCGCCCTGCACAGTTTATACATTTTGTTAGACCTACTATAATATTGTAAATTCTAAAATTAAGAAATTGGAATTTTTTTTCCCTGGACTCTTCATATGTTAAGGCCCCCACACACGCTCAGCTTTTTTGCACAGGCAGATTGTTCAAGCTTGCGAATTTCTGAGTTTCTTTCTTTTCACCGATCTTTTTTTCGATCTTCCTGCACAGACAGCCTAAGATATAGAACTGAGCGTTTGTGGGATCTCTTAAGGTAAACAAGAACAAAATTCAGAATAGGAATTACTCCATGTTTATCTAAAATTGTGGTTTCCTCAGTAAAACTGACAAATGTGTTAGTCTCGACAGCAATGATACACTTTGCAGTACTGGTTGTACTTTTATTGTTTTTTAATCATAGGTAGCACAGGTCAAGATCCCGAAAACTGTGAGCACGACTTTCCGTCAATTGTCAGGTGTATGGCTGATGGAAGAAACCACGTACCATGTTGCATTCACGAGAGAGTACCTGACATATGTCAAGATGTTTGCAGAGGCGAATACACTGCTATCACTGAGAATATCAAAACACATTTTTCATGCTCTGCTTATACCGAACAAACCTTGGCTTGTATCATGGAAGGAATAGGTAAAATATAATTATTTATTTAAAATCTCTATTTTGAGACTAATTTTTCTATTTTACAGAAATATTACCTGGTCCCCCTCAAAACGTCGAGGTTGAACCAATGACAGAACAGTCTCTTAGGATTGAATGGACGTTACCTCATGCCAATGCCGAGACTATAACAGAATACACAGTAAACGTCACAGCTTTGAGGACTTTCGACGAAACATCCGAAGAAGAACCTTTAATGAACAACCAATCCATTCTTATTAAGGTCTCTTTTTATTTTTGATTTTCTGTTTTCATTTTTTTATCATCTTCATTGATTACAAAACATGATTTTTTTGATGTAATATGATTTTTTTTATTTCGGTTTTACTAGATCACAACATTTCCGTGAGTAAAGAAGCTTTTCAATCATAACAAATCATATTTTAGATACCTAGTCATGAAAATTCTACAATTGTTCAAGAACTGCAACCTTACACAATGTACGAAGTGTCAGTAACAGCTCATAACATCATTGGCTCTTCTTTACCAAGTTATTTCGTAAGAACATTGACTTTAGCTCCAGGAAAAGTTATGGAAACTATTAATGGAAAGGTTCCTCCACTACCTGACATCCGAAGTTGCTGTATTAACAAAGGTAAGCTTAAGAACAATCCTTTTCTTTGCTTTTATTTTTTAATTAATCTTTTTTTTAAGGAATTGGACACAAAACTTGTCTAGATAAACTGTGCGATCCACTTGAGGCAGATAAAGTTGAGATAACGGATTTGATGATTTGCGCTCCATGGGCTCAAGATACCTTTAGTTGTCTTACTAACGGCATTGATCATACCCCTTGTTGCAAAGCTAAAGGTCTTCCAGATATCTGCCAACAACTGTGCAATGGAAGTGTTTCCAGTATCGACTTCAACCACTTCAAGTAAGCAAATTTTACTTGAAATAATTAATCAGCTTTCTGCTTTTTTTTGAACTAAATATTCTAATAGGTGTCTCCGATATATGGGAGAGTACAACAACTGTCTTCTACAAGGCTATGGAGTACTACCCAGTGCACCTACTCAAGTGCATATCACCAACGTAGCCAGCGAGTATGCCTTGCTTCATTGGTCATCACCTAAGACTCTTGGTGATACAGTAAGGAGTTATAATATTCACATTAGAAAAGTGAACACAGGAGATGAAGAGGAAGAGTCAGAATATCATGTAGGTACTTTAGATTAGTAAATATAAAATATCTTCTCTAAGATTCAAGTTAGAGATTATTAAACATATCTATAACTATTTCTTTTAGGTTATAACAAAAGCACGAAGCCCTTACGTTTTAGAAAACCTGGACAGTGTTACTGATTACGAAGTCTACCTAGAAGCTGTGAACGTGCACGGGATCGGTAACCCGAGTCCCAGGTTGATTTTCCGCACTGGCAGTAAGGTAAGTGTCACTAACTGTCTGTCACCTGTTTGTTTAAAAACCCTTAAAATCATCAATGATGTATATCTAAATTAAAAATGAGCTCGATCAAGAGTGAGACCTCTGATACCAACCAATCGAAACTCAAGAATAGTCTGAAAAATGGCCAGAATATACCACCGGTACGTCGTGCTACAATAGACGAACATTTCGAAGAAGAAAACGTGAGTTTAGTTGAAGACCATTTTGGAAACTATACCGATGAAGACGGCATCATTCACTCGATAAAACGGTTTACCTGGAAGAACAAGAACAAAATCCAGATCCAGGTCATCAATTATGGTGCTAGAATTATTTCAATGAAAGTGCCAGATAGAAAAGGCGATATAGAAGACATAGTTTTGGGTTTTGATGATTTGGCTGGTTATATTTTCTACGACAAACATCCTTTGGGAAGTGTACTAGGAAGAGTCTCAAATTCTATTAAAAACTCGACTTTTATTGTAAATCATAAACGTGTAACTTTGAAACCTAATGATGGACCACATTGCATTAATGGAGGTTTAAAAGGCTTTGATAAAACCGTTTGGGACACTTATGTTAATGGTAAAAAAGTGATCATGAGCCATGTAAGTCCTCACTTACACGAAGGCTTCCCTGGTGATCTTTTGGTGCGTGCTACTTTCGAACTATCAGCAAAAAACGAGTTTAAATTATCGATCAATGCACAAACAACCCTTCCAACCATAGTGGATATCTCAAATTTGGTTTACTTCAACCTAGCAGGGCATCATACAGGGCCTGACGAAATATACCGTCACCTTTTGATGTTGAACTGTAACTGCTTCACTCCCCAAATAGAAGGGTTTTCAACAGGTGCTATTCTTAATGTTATCCATACTCCATACGATTTTCAAGTTCCAAAATTATTGGGAAAGGTAATGGGGGTTGTGCCTAAAGATGGGTACCATCAGAATTTGTGCGTTAACAGAGGAATGTACCAGAACGATTGCTTTGTTGGGAGGTTGTTCCATCCTCCTAGCGGAAGAATGTTGGAAGTATACAGCAACCAGCCCGGAGTCCAATTTTCCAGTGCTAACGAATTTGGAAATGGTAACTTAAGCTCGATGGAGGATTTTGAAGATTGCGAAGACGACGACGAGTATCCTACAGAGATTGTAGATAATTCTATGCTACTGTACGAGAAAATCCACGAAAAAATAATGGGTCTTTTGGAAATCGACGAAAAACAAAATTTCGAAGAAATAAGAGAACTAATATTGAAGTTTAGAACACTAAATGATCCGGAATCGTTAGAAAAAATAATAGATGACTTTACAATAACGCCCATGCAGAAGCAGTACCTCTCTAAAGCCAGAGAAATTGTTTGTGAAGATGAAGAAACAGACGATGATTGTTTGGATCTCAAAGAAACCTTGAGTGCGATTTTAAAGGTTGCAAATGTTAAGGAAGCCGAATTGAATATCCCAAAACCTAGTAATGGTACCGATGAGAATTTAGCCAATGAACCTCAATGTCCAGAGAAGTTATCTCTAAAACCGATTTCTTTAAATAAAATACCTTCGTACTACAAAAATCCAAATGATATTAGGGGTAAAGGTCGCGTACAATATAACGCTCACAGTGGTGTGGCTCTGCAAACTCAGAACTACCCGAACGCAGTGAATTTTAAGAACTTCCCCAGCTGTGTTCTGCAGCCTGGAGAGGAATATAAGCATGAAATAATGTATCGGTTTTGGGTGAGGGCTGGGAACCCAAACAAGTGGATCAAGAGGAACATGAACGAAGCAAAACAAAAAAATAAGTAATGCTGTTGAGAACTGTATGAGTGATTTGAAATAAAAGACTTTATTTTTGAAATTTGCTTTATTTACTAGTTGTGAAAGTTGTGATTACTGTACTTTGTGGTAAGTTTTTTACAGAAATCTTCTTGAAATAGTCATTGAAAAACTAATATTATTAGTTTGCAAAGACTACTATTCTCGGACGATGAAATTAAAAAATCAAAAAAAGACATTGAATAAAAAAAATATACAGTTTGGCTCATTAAAGTCGAATATCGTTTTTATTGTTTCATGATTTTTTGCCTTATATTGTACTACTCAAAAAGCCAGGTACTACTGAACTAGATACAATACAATGTTGCAAATATCTGCGAAACGGTTAAAGATATAGGAATACTTTAAATACAAAAAATGGCCCCCTTTTTATCCTGCATATAAATGAAAAATAATATACGGAGTGTGGCATTTAAACAAATTGAGATATATCATTTTAAATATTACTCTATTGGTCACGCCATAAAATATCTGGTATAAGATTGAAATCAATTGTCTGATATAGATACAAGAAAACCTAAACTCAATATTTTTCTAAGATTTAACGCATGGAGAGAATAATTTATACCTTTTCTGTAGAGAATATTCAATGTTTTAGATTGAAGAAGAAGAGATTGAAGAGGCCTCTGTATACAATGTCACAGCCTGCTGCGTAGAAGCCAATCTAAACAGCGCATGCCTGCCTTTATGTACTTATGACGCTAACATGAACGACATCAAACGGTTAGCTATGTGTGGATCAGGTAAATTATATTAAACACTACTTTACATGAACTTTTTTTATTATTGTAATATTTTCTTCACTAGCTGTTTGCTTTCTATGTTCTTTCTTTTTTCTAAACTTGTGAAATTTAATTCTTGGTTTATTTCGAATAAAATCGCGGCAAATAATAGATAAAAGTGAGCATTAATGCATAACATTTTAAGTCATACAAAACCCTAATATTTGGTTGATATTTTGTAGAATTCCATACAATCTTACGATGTGCAGCTGGAGGTAGAAACCACGGAGGTTGCTGTAGCAGAAGAGGAGTACCGTCAGCCTGTCTTCCTTTATGCTCAGGTGTAATCGTGGGTTCTCTCAGAAGTACCGCAGCTACTTGTGTGACTTATATCGGAAACATTGTTCAGTGTTTTGAAGAAGGTAAAAAACGTTTAGCATATACATGGTAATTCTATATATATAAAATCGACCATTTTAGGCACAGAAAAGCTTCCAGGACCGGTGACGTCACTCCACGCAGTCTCAGCTGATTCTACCACCTTGGTTCTGGAATGGTCCCCGCCTGACGATGGTGCTAACGTCACTGATTACGTCATATACTACCAGAAAGTCGACAATACCTCTATGCACGAAACGCTTTTAAAATTAGACAAAGTATGTATTATTTCATTGATGATTAAATTAATTTTAAATATTTAACTTGAAAAATACGTTTTCCCAACTGATTTTCTTCATAGCAGGAAACTACTGGTGGAAACTATTATGCTTTAACAAAACTGGACCCTTTTGGCACCTACCAAGTGTTTGTAGTAGCACGTAACGAGTATGGTACTTCACTACCTTCGTCCATTGTGTTGGTGAAACTGTCAAATTGGAATGAAAGTGAATGGGTTAACGCCGTGGTATCCCCTCCACACTCTCTGGTAGTGGCAAGTCACAGCGCCACATGGGTTACCATCTCGTGGCAACCTCCTGAGTTCAGTCATCCCTCAGAAAGAATCAACTACAGGTACCTTATTTTTCGTATTATTGGATATCTGGGATAGATATGATGACATCAAAAAACAAAAAAGGGGTGTTAACGATTCCTTTTTGTTGCTAAGATTAATCTGGATGGGCTTACTTACATGTCACTACTACTAGTAGACACTCACCAAGTCGGTAGGCCATTGACAACCCATATAACACAACACAATCCTATAAATATCTTGAGGATATCCACCAAGGATATAGTAAATATCTTAGGGATATCCAAAAACCAGAGGAGGATATTTATGGGATATCCAGATGGGACAAAAAAAGTCATCTTCAAGACATCCCTAGGCAAGCCTTTTACGATTATTTGGGATATTTATAGGATAATACAAGGATGATGTTGGAAGCATTATAGAATATTTTTAGGACATTATATGAGGACTGTTATTTGACAATACTTTCTTCATCCTTAGTTTATAGTAAAAACGTTCCCGATTTAGTTTTATTTGGCCACATTTTGACGTTATTTATTGGATATTTTTATTAACAGCTATAAAATATACCTACATATTATGTCAGTGAATTTTGCGTCAAAATTTAGAAGTTTATTTGTATGAGTTAAGACCTTTCAATTTATACTGTACCATCGAAAAAAAAACGGCGTTCAATTGGCTTGAAAATTACGATCGATGACATTCCCCATATAATTTTACATACAAAATAACAGCAATCTTCATTTCCAAGCCACCTCTGACGCCGTTTTTTTTCGATCGTTTGGTATTATAATAGATTATACTACCCTTTATGGAGTCTAGCAGTTTATGTCTAGGATGTCTAACAGCAACAGTTTACATCAAAGTTAGCACACAGTGGCACACAGGATACAGGCATGGTACAAAGAATACAAGGTATGATATTGCGCAGGTTGGTCGCTACGTCACAGGTGATAACTGGCGCTATTGGTCAGCACTCTCCGCGCGCCAGTTCAAATCGTCAAGATATTGTTATAAACCTGTTTTTTTGTTTATATACCGTCATTGAATTATCGCTAAGCAAGTTACTGTGGAGCAGTGCGTAAGGAGTCGGGCTAGGAAGCGAGAGACCTGAGTTCGAATCTCGGCCGGGACATAACTTTTTATTTATTTTTTAAATACTGTTGTATTCTATAGTTTATTTTTGTAGTATAAAAAAAAGAACTATTTATTCTGTTATTTTTTAATCTCCGGTATTAATATAAATTGATTGTTGGTACAACACCTCATTTAATATAAAATAATATTCTACTTTTTGAAATGTATCGGGCACTAATTGTACCTAAAAGTAATATATTTTTAGTGATATACCATATTGTAAACTATTTAATATTTCAGTCACTTAAAAAGTTAATTTGCATTGAATAATTGCCTACCATTAAAGGAAATTTGAGCTATATAATCCTTGAGGTCATATTCTGGGTATGCAAATACTTCCTCTAAATTTTGGGTTTCGTTCAACCGATTTATTCTCAAAACCTGAAACATCTACATATAAAAAGAAGCACAGGTCACTAATTATAATAGACTTCACCCTTGGAATTACTTCTATCACAATTACAATACATTCATCTGCATTGGCATTTTCTACTTTTCGATGGGAAACTTCAACTTCCCAACATTTTTTAAATGATGTAACAATTCCTCTTGTGGTTACTTTTCCATAGATATCCTCATCTCTGTCCTCATGTGAATTCAGAGGCAATGAACATGAAAATTATTTACCATAAACATCGCAAACTAAAAACCTAATAAACAATTTTATACCGAATATAGAAATAAATTTAGTATTCTTACCTATTATTATCGTCCAAATCCATGTTAATAGATAATTATTTTTAAATATATTTTTGGAACTGCTGGTTTTAGTAATTATTAAATTAAACGAACTAAAAAGTCTTAAAAATAAACAATTCTTAACCATAACCCCAAAAAATGCAGATCTCCTGTCAACTTTCTTTATTTTTTATTTGTTTATTATTTTCCTAGTGACGTCACAGGTGGTATGCGCGAACTGAACGAAATTGGAGCCGCTATCGATCATACCTTGTATTCTTTGTACCATGGGATACAGGTATAATTTCTAACACCACACATTCCAGAAACTCACAATTTAAACACAAAAATAGGATTTCTGTTCGAATAGATCAAACACGAAAATGGGTTTAGGGATAAAGAACAAGCGCTTTTCAACAAATTTTCACCTATAATTTTGTTACAAATTTTTCATTGTGAGACCCTGAGTCGTTCGTCGTTTTTCGACATTAGTTGAGGTTAGGATAGAATTTCTGCTAGAACAAGGCTAGAACTATGAGTATAAGAAAAAACTAAGTCAAACTCAACCAGTTTTATTAGTTTCAGTCATTTTTAAGCCCATTCAATATCAACAAACGACCGAATTCACCTCGAATTTTACTAAATCAAAGAACTGAATAATACACGATGCAAAAACAAACAACTGTCGAGATGGATTGTGGGAAATTTTTTGCGCGGGCGTTTTAAATTCTCTGTATTACTGGGAGTGGCCAAGCTCATAAATATCCAGATTATCCAACAGGATATTTTGTTCCCTTGACGTAATATATATCTATCTGTATGGTTTATTGCATTTTATGTAATATAACAAGTAGTACATTATTTATTTTTCCTAAATATCTAGACGATGTTGTTAGGATATTTTATTATCATGAGCATGTTTGGATATCTCAGCTGGATGTACATTAGATATAAGACAGATATATCCATAGGATATTCTATTCTGAGACATCTACCCCAAGCGGCATTTGGACGTCGGGACAACGTTGTGTCACGCGACCAAACGTCGGGGTGCAACGTCGGTACAACCTCGTGCCAACCCTACTCTGCACTAGTTTGGAGAATAATTTTTGGGTCGAAACGACGTTGGATACCGACGTTGGCTAGAAGCCTAATTTAGTACAAACTGTAACTTTGTTAATATGGCGTCTAAGTCGCGTTTTAACCTAAATTGGGATAATTATAGTAAAAATATTATTTTTATGATTTAGTTAGAGACATATGTCAGATGGCAGTGAAGGAATACTAAACAAAAGTATTTAAGTGTGGAGGATGTTTGAAGATCATAATTATTGAAACACTTTAACCGACTCTGTAACTCGTTACCCAAGGCAAAAAAGTTAAACGCAAACAACTTTACTGATAAATGTATTGTTTCTACTTTGAAAAATACTAATGGGCGTTAAAATTAAAGAAGTTTTAAAAATTTTCTTGAATTTTTTTTTTAGTAAAATGAGAATAATTTATTCGCAGTCGAAAAAATTGTTTCCGCGTGATTTTTAGGGTCAAATATTTCAAGTTAATATATTCAAAAAGCAGGAATTGCTATTTTAGGAACGAATTTAACAACATGGCGGCTTTCACTTTGTTGTTTTGGGAGATTAAGATGGAGTAGTTCGAGTAGTCCCATACTGGACTAATAAAGTCGCAGTTCGGCCTTAACAGGTAGTATACTAGTCGCAAGATTGCCTAATTTAGTCATCCTAGAGTCTAGCTTGTGCCGCCCTCTATAATCTAAATAAACGAGGGAGTGGATAAACTATTGGTAATATATGTACCTTTCTTATGTCCCATTTTAATTAAGTTTTTTTTATAAAAATAAAAACAGTACTGAACTGTCTGACTGAACAGAACAATGAAGTGAAAATTTAAGATTTAAGGTTATGGTTCAATACAGTTGCAAAAAGGTAGTGACTCGGCGTCCTACCAACGTAAGAATAAGGAAATCTAAACAACGTTGGAATTAGTAAAACAGACGACGTTTGCATAACGTTGGAATAGGTCCTGAAACTGACGTCGGAAAACTCTATATTGTCCAACGTTGTAACTACGTTGTCCGAATCACCTAAAGATCACTTAAGCAAAAAAGGTTACAAGACAACGTTTATTCGAAGTCGCAGAAGCTTGTACTTTGCTGTAGTACTAGTCCAACGTCGGCACAACGTTATAAAAACGTTTAAATTTATTTTAATACCCAAGGTAGGGAGCTAACTATTTTTTGTAACTAATCCAACGTAGTGTTTAGTAAACATGTGGTCGCAAGTCGTGAAAATGCTACTTGGGACAGGATTTCAGGATGTCTGGAGAATATCCTATAGATGTCTTTATAAGATGATCTTATACGATGTTATAATGGGACATTCCGACATTCTATGAATATCCTGCGGATATTGTGTGTTATATGGGAATGATATGGCTGAAGACCGCAATTCAGATTCCGCGTAAACAAACTAAGCCCTGTTCAGATTAGCCCTGGCAGCAGAAATTAGACATGAACTTAAAATACTTAAATGTTTTTATCATTTACTATTTTACAGATTGTATTATAAATCAAACTCTGATGAGACGTACCAGATCAAGAACAGCTCTATAACATCTTACATGATCCAAAACTTGAAGCCCAACACTCAGTATATCATTTACGTAGAAGCTGTGAGCGATAAAGGTGTCAGTATGCCCTCAGAAACTCTGATCGCATGGACAGATCCTGCGTATCCAGCATTCGTAGAGGTAAGATATACAGGATGAGTCTTAAGTAAGTGCAAATATTTTTAGGGGTAATATACCGTATGATCGAATAAAAACGGCGTCAGCGATGGCTATGAGATGAAGATCGCTGTCATTTTATATGTAAAATTATATGGGAAATGTCATCGATCGTCATTTCATAGCCAACTGGACGCCATTTTTTTTCGATCATACGGTATTTCGACCCCAGGAACACGTCTATGAGGTTTTTTTCCCAAATAAAAACGATGTTGAAAATCGTGAATTTTCTTTTAAATCTTCTTGTATATTTTAGAAAACCTTTTAGAATCCGCAAATTTTCCCAAGGTATAATTTTTTAATCTCTGATATTACCAAAGATATTTAAACTCAAGAGATACAATTGTTTACCTTTTTCCTTCATCGGCCATTATTCTATCCTTATTTTCGCATCTCTCTTACACCGAAAACATTTGCCAGATTTACCTGTATATTGGTATTAGTATTCGATTAAATACCACAACCAATTAGTAAGTAATAAATAATTTCGTTACATTTCTATAATATATCAAGTACATTAATTTGCTAACGTCAATTTTTTCATTTAATGCTTAACAGCTTAACTATTTTAAATTTTATAATGGAATAAAAATATCATAATCGTGTTTCTTTTAATAATAAAAAGCAGTTTGGCAACGTCAGTTTTAGAAATATGCCAGCGTAGTACAACGGATTTCGAGGATGAATGAAAATTCCTAGATTTTCCTGTTGCGATGTTGCTATGCCGCCGATCAAGCTCCGTATTCTTTCCCCCCCGCTCTCTGTTCTCGCCATTTTATTTTATTTATGATTTATAATATCAAATAATTTTGTTTAGATTTGTAATAATTTCATTTAATGACATTCATTTATCGAATTTTAACTACAGAGCAGACTCTCTATTTGTTCTCATTGTTTCACTACCTTGACCATGATCATTCGACTAGGCAAGTGCATTATTTTAAAATTCCTCAACACCGTACAGCTAACTTCCAAAAATCTTTCAGTTTCATAGCGCCACATTTGTGGAATAATATTTCTAATAACTTTAAATTTCAATCCTTTACAGATTATAAAAAACAAATTAAAAAAATTTACTCAATTCATAACAATAAATCGTTTAAAAAATTATAATTTCTTCGACTGATTTGTGAGGTTCTTGTTCTTCTGATATGCCCGTCATTGGTTGCTGTTCCGGTTACACTGTTTCGTTATGCCTCTCTGCTTATCTCCGCTCATCCCTGATAAAATTATATTTTCACTTTTTTTATCTAGTGTTATTTTTTTTAATTCTGTTTATTTTTATAATTTAATTTATTGCTATTTTGTTTTTGGGGTCGCACCACTCTGGTACTTTGTGTCATTGTATCGGTTTTTTAATCGCGGTGCGATCCCTTTAGACACACATTTTAGAAGTTGTAAAATTCATATACTCGTATGTATATAATAAATATACATATAATAATAAAGTTTTTATCAAAAATATGTGTCTACAAATATTAGTTTTTGGTAAAATATTGTGTTACTAGGTTAAAATAACTATTTTATTTTGTTATTGCTAATAGAGGGAGTCGCATTCACCGGAGATGGACAAGGTTTGGAACAAGATATTGAAACTGCATTTACTAATACACCCAAAATTTGATATTTTATTTAATAAAATAAAATAAAAAACGCTTATTAATTTTTTTAATCGTTATTCTTATGTGAAAAGCCATCTTATAATAAAAAATTATGCCGGTTTTTATTTATTTCGCTATCCTCCCTCCACTTAGCCGATACCCTATTCCCTTCTTTGTCCATTCTCTCTCGAACTCGTTGATTTTCGCAAAACAAATGTGTGATGAAGGTTTAGAGCGTTTTATGAATGGATCGTTGTATCTCCCGAGTTTAAATATCTTTGGATATTACCGTGGTTATGGAACTAAAAGGGATGCAAATACAGAAAAAATCCGGTGGCTCTCAGTTTTTTTTTTTAATTTTTAAACTTGAATATCTCCGAAAATATTTGCACTTATTTAAGACTAACTCTGTATATATGATAGTAAAAAACACTACTTGAAGAAAAAAAAATATTTTTTTTTGTAATCTTTACTTGATTATTATTTGTTGTTGGTTTTATACAAATTGTAGAAATTAGAAACTATATTGTGCCAAGACTTGGATTAGAGTTAATTTTAAGTAATTTTCTCAAAATATAAACTAATATTACAAAAGTAATGATAGCTAGAAAAAATAATAGAAGGTAAAATGATGTGGTATGACAATTACTCTTCTATTAATTTATTTGGTGCATAAATCACTACCTTTCCTATGGAAAATAAAGTAAAATTCTCTATATTATAAATTATAATTTTTAGCCTCCAACTGTGCATCCCATCAACCTGGTCATTGAAGGAAGCAGCATGACCATCTTGTGCATAGCAATGGGCAATCCAATGCCAACAATATCCCTCTACATTTCTGGACGGTTAGTTAGACAGGACACAACGAGACATATGGTGACAGTGATTCATAACGTTACAAGGGACATGGACCAAATATCTTGTTATGCTGACAATGGATATGGTACACCAATGCAAGCTTCAAGAAGAATCACCATTAGTCGTAAGGAAATTTTATTTTTTGTAGAGTACTTATAGGTTATTTTTAATTAAATTAAAATGTTTTTTTTGCTAGACAAACCAACAATTCAGGCCAGTGGAATCACTATGGCGACCATAGGCGATTCGGTAACTCTAGAATGCAAGGTGGAGGCAACTCCGGAACCCAAGATGATCTTCTGGAGGAATCACGAGGACAGAACTCCTGTGATACAAGGCGGAAAGTACGATATCAACATCGTGAATGCTAAAGGCGAAGATGACAAGTACTACATGCACCTCACCATCAAACAAATAACAGGTATTATCACAAAAGCCTCTAAAATATTATCTTTAGATACATATATTCTTGTAGAGGTTGATGTGGGAGAGTACTACTGTCATGCGGAGAATGCTTTCGGTACCGCGACTCAACCAGTGTCAGTGAGAATCAGGAAAATGGCCCCAGTCAGTAATGTTACTCAGTGTTGTCTGGAACAAAACGTTACATCAACTTGCATGGATGCGTGCTCATTCCATCTGGACATTGATGCAGTTATTGATAAACCTGAATGCATTAAGGTAAATTTTAAGAGTGATTTTAACTTAGACTTTATCATTCTCTAGGAAGCATTTTTTATACTACTGTATTTAATAGTAGTACCTAGAGACAGTCTTGAGTGGAACCTCAGATTAAGAATATGAGTACTATGAATAGGGAAACTAAGGGTATTTCAAAAAACATATGCCATCTCTCGTGGGGTGATTCCTCACGTAAAAAGAAGACTTGTTTTTCATATCAACATCAGATGAGAGATGGCACATGTTTTTTGAAACACCCTGTATAAAACGAAGATATTACCCTTGTTTATATATTCTTAAAGTTGGTCAACCTCTCGACAAAATGTGCTGCCTCTGGTGAACAAATCTTGAAGCTTTAAAGGAATGAAGCATGTGATTAGGGGCGGAGTCAAAAATATCGATTATTTGCGGTATTTCCCTCAGAGTAATGTAATAATATAGCTCGGATTTTTGCGAACTATAATAGGGCTCAGCTGATTAAGAAATTTAAACAAAACTATTATTTCATTGTTGATTTTCGATTATTTTTGCTGTTATTTTAAGGATTCTAAACCGTATTTAACAAAGAAATAACAATTTTCAATATGTTGGTACATTAATGCTAATTACTAGTAATTATTAATATTTAAAAAAAGTTATATATGCTTACTTTATTTCGATTTGACCCAGGGCTATAAAATTTTATTTCATTCTTCGATCATTTTATTCTAAATTGAGGTTTTACGAATTTACGATAATTTTTTTTGAAAACAAAACGTTTATACATTCTTGATTAAATTTTTTCTTAATTAAAAATTAAAAATTGGCACTTGTGTCAATAATATTATTTGACATTTAAATAAATATTATGTACTTAACACACCATTTAAATCTTTATTACACGAAATAAATCTTTCTTGGCGTAAAACATGGTCAGAGTCAAGTTTGCTTTAACTTTGTACCATATGAAAAAAAAACCGGCGTCCAGTTGGCAGGGAAATGACGATCGATGACATTTCCCATATAAATTTACATATAAAATGACAGCGATCTTCATTTCATAGCCATCGCTGAAGCCGTTTATTTTCGATCAAGAATTATAAAAACTGAAAATATCATTATGTTTTAACTCACAAAGCCCGTTAAACCATAAAACTTTCTAGGATATTGTTTTATTAGGAGTAAAAATGACACTTTTCGTGGCGAGACTGTACGTTTGACATACAGCTGAAGCACAAAAGTCATTTTTACTCCGAATAGAACATGCTATTTTTTTCAAAAGCCACAAATAATGTTTTAAACAATTTCAAACGTTCCAAATAATATAAAAATATTTAAAACTCATACCTTGTAAGTAATTATCATGATACAAAAAAACAGGTATGATATTGCGCAGGTGGTCACCACGTCACAGGTGATAAACGGCAATATTGGTCGGCAAGCTCCACGCGCCAATTTCAAATTTTCAAACAGATGACACATAATAAATGTGTATAATGTGTCATAACTTTTCAAATGTCCAGCTCGATGATTTTACATAACTTTAGGGGTTATTTAATTCTTCCCTATTTTAGGTCTTTTTTTATTAGTGGCAATTGAACAATACGGATATTTTGTTGTATGGCATATGACGTCACAGGCGATATGCGCAAACTGAACGAAATTGGAGACGCTATCGACCATACCTTGTTTTCAAGTTTTCTTTGTACCATGAGTAATTATATATCGAGAAACTATGGTTACGGCTCGTTGAATTTGAGACTTATGTCATTTTAATAATATATTTTCATACTTTTATGCTTAGGCGTAAAGTGCTTTACTTTTATGCCTAGGCGTTAAAATGACTTTTTTATATTGTCAATCACGTCGCAAAAATTAATACTTTTGTGACGTTTGAAAAAAAAATAATATTTTGAAACTAACTGGTATATTTTTCTGCCACAACAAAGTTATTATACAGTGATAAATGATAAGATCATATTGAAATACGCTACTGGGTAAAAAAAATTGGCTAAATTTTATCAATAATACTCCATTTCAAAAGTTATTTTCCAAAATAATTAATATTTTTTAATAATTGATTGCAATTAATATTATTTGACTAGTTTAATTTGATTAATTAATAAGACTAGATTAATTTCATTTAAAATAAATTTGATCAGATTTTTTTCGTATATTCAACTACCAGAAAAGTAGAAGGAAGATTATAATGTATCTATCACAATATTTAAAAGAACTACTACAATAATTATTAGAAGAAAAACAAAAAGAAAAAAATACCCAAATACCTTCACCTTCTACTCAACTACAAAATAAATGAATATAATCTCTTACAAGAACACTACACAAACTACTTCTTGTATTCTACACTAAACAAATTATCAAACTTATTAATTAATCAAACATAAAGAAAAATTAACCAAATTACCCCTTCACCTACTACTTAACTTCAAAATAAAATATAAAAACACTACTAAATTTCTTCTGGTAGTCTACACTAAACATTATAATCAAACTTAATAAATTAATCTAATTTTACATTACAACTACAAAGAAACAAGAAAATATTTTAAAACTACAAGAAATAAAACTTCGATACGTGCGACCAGTATAATAGATCAAGCGGACAAAGAATATAAAATACTTTAAAATGTGCATTCAGAAAGAAAAAATATCTCGAAAATTATCTAAACAAACATTTTTTTTTCTTATCAGTGAAAAACATCAACCTCGTCGGCCTTGCGGAATTTGTCGGGTATTTACAATGGTCGAATTGTATAATTACCAGCTTTTATAGCATATCTAATAGATAAAAAGTATCTGGTCGATTAGTAACCAATTGGCACAGTCCAAAAATTATCGATTTTTATTTTCTCTGTTTTTATTGGCCGCTTCAAAATTCAGAGTAACAAAAAATATTTTTCTCTAGTAAAAGAACTTGAAATACGCCCCGCCATCTGGTGCTTTACATCCATAAACGTCTTAGGTTGAGCTACTTTAAAAATTCATATACAAGGATATTACCTTTTTTTGCTACACTTGTTTGGCTATTTTGAGCCCTGAAAATATGTGCACCTATTTAAGACTTACCCTGTACATATTTAAGGTTGAAACGATTTTGTGTGCTCTTGATGATTTTACCCATTATTTCTTACTGCTAATGAATTGTTTTTTATAACTTGGTTTAAAGGATTTCGACAAACTGATGAAATGTGGATCAGACGGTTCCGATCATAGAAACTGCTGTGCACAAGCAAATGTACCACGAAAATGTCTGGACTGGTGTAGAGGAGAACCGCTTCTGAACAATCTAGTATGCGTCCTATCTTATACAAAACACATCACAAGTTGCTTCCATGAATTAAGGTAGTATATTAATCAATTTTGCAATAAACCAAAGATTAACGAACATTATTTTTTTCAGAGATAAGTTACCAGGTCCACCACAGAACATCAGAGTGGAATTCATTGATGCTCACTCTGTATACATCCTATGGGATCCTCCACTAAAGAACCCTCATACTGTCGAAATGTACAGAGTGTTCTGGAGACCGGTAGATTCAAAGAACAAATCTAGTCAAAAGGGAGATACCCCCGATACCAAATTAAGGATAAGTGAATTAAAAGGTAAAAAATTAAGTCTTGTACATAATTATTGTTTGGTTTCGTTTTTTGAAGTTGTACATTGAGTTGGTAACTTTTCCAAAAATGTCAATATTGCTTACTTATTAGGATACTGCAAAGGGCGACTAAACACTGCGACCTGTAGGGTTTATTGTGTGGTAAAAGTTACTATGAGTGCTACATATACTAATACTAAAAAAGTGGCGATAAATTTATCAGGGACGTACATATGGGTCATTACTGGAATATTTTTCAAAAAAAAAAAAACATTTGCGCTACTTTGTATAAAAAATAACTATTTTTATATAAGATGTTAAAATTGTATTTTATCGTCGACCGAGAAGATTAATTTTGGGGGTCGATAATGCAATTTTATCGTCGTGTATAAAACAAAATCTTTTTCCAAAGCGAGTTACGTTTTAAAAAATATTCAGAAATGATTATTTCAAGGAATTTATTACGAATAGAAAAAATATTGTGCTGGGTTGGCGTTGGTTTCTATGTAATTTGACAAATAAATAAAGCGGTCTCTTTAGTTGTCAGTTTTGAGCATAGGCAAACAAATAAAAAGAGACCGACAAATCTCATGGTAAAGAGTGGGACCGCGTTCCCATAGCGCAACTCAGAATAACAATTTTGAAACCAATTAGCAGGACCATGGCAGGACGTACGTCTTTATTGCTATCTTTCTTTATTATGTGTAAAACGTATCGTAAGACATTATCGCACATTCTGGCTGGCGGAAAATTTAAATTAGCCATTATTAGTAGTATTCTTTCATTCTGAAACTGAAAATTTTCACTTAAACTGATTTATTCCCTATACCACGTAAAGAGAACGTGGTGTAGGGAATAAATCAGTTCAAGTGAAAATTTGCAGTTTCTTTCAGAACGAAAGAATACTACTATTATAAGGGAAATTATAAAAAAAAGCAAAAATTGTACTGTTTTATAAATATATTTATTTATACATAAAAATAAATAAACTTTTTATAATATAATAACAAAAAATAGCAGTGTTTATTCCACCCACCTACCAATTTTAAATGCAGAAGAAAACTGTTGCAGGAAACGATCGGCCAATTTTTTTAAAGGGCATTAAAAATCTCATTTTCGAAAAAACTGCCCAATTGCAATAACAAAGTGAATATCCAAGCAAAGAAGACTTTACGAGAATCATGATCCTGAACCATTTTCAAGTCCAGTTTTAATCCTAAAACAAAAGTAAAATAGGTATATTAATAAAGTTTCTGGTTACTATAAACCAGCTATAAACTACCTACCCAAAAAATGAAAAAAATTAATTGTATTAATTTGTTATGTTAAGAGAGGTTCGAAATATTTTTTACACTACTACTTCTACTTTTTTCTTAATAAGATGATAAATATAACTATATACTTACTTTTATTTTACCGGGGGTCTTTAACATATCTATCAGAAAAAGGGGGCATCAATACATATAGAAAATAGATGATACTGGCTCCTGCAGCAAATAAAATAACAAATAGTATAACCTAAAATTATAAGTAACAAAATATAAATACCTATATGGAACAAAGGAATTTGTTCCCTATCCATATTCATAAGTCAATAAAATGGAGAGTTTAGAAAAGAAGTAAATCACCAAAAGAAAAATTAACAAACATGACGAATTGTCATGATGTTATCATCTTGGTTGTCATGATGACGAAAACGAAAGGCGATTGTTCTAATTTCTATTTAGAAATTACGTTTTATATGGCTGCTTCTTTCTCTCTTGTTATATTAGAATGAGATAGTGGGCCCAATAGACACAATGCGCAGATCAACGTAAATAGAACGAAATTTTGCGTTCTGAGTTGCGCTACGGGAACGTTGTCCCACTCTTTGCCATTTAATTTGCCAGTCTCTTTTTATTTGTTTGTCTATGGTTTTGAGTCAATATTTTTTAATTCTCTTTCATGTCGATTGCTGATTGAATTGGAGCTAGAAATGGCTCAAATCGAAATAAGTAAATTACCTACAGATATTCAGGCTGAGGCGACAAACGCCATATCCATACTACTTTCATTTAAATGCCGAATAACTTATGAAAAGGAATACAACAATTTTCAAAAATGGAAGCACTTAAAAAACGTGCGAGAAGAAATAAAGTTTTTAACCTATCCTCGCTGTTAAAAAGTATCATTTAATCTACGCTTGCGGTTAAAGTACTATTTTATCTACTATTTTTGATAGATATAAGGCAATTTTAACAGCTGCTTTGGAAAAAAATATCTAGCAGCATTGAATGCTTTTAAACGTTCTTTAATTACTAGATGGTACTACTTATGAAGCGGTGGTCAAAGCTGGCAACAGCAAGGGTACCTCAACTCTAGGAACCTCCATCAAATTCACCATGGGTGAGAAGTCGTTGTACATCACGCCCGCAGCAAGTCAAAGTGAAGAAAGCAGCAATGTGGGTGTTGCGGTAGCTGTGGTGCTTGCTCTGGTTGTTGTAGCTGCACTGGTAGCTGCAGCAGTCTGGTTTATAAGAACCAAGAAAATGTTGGGAGTTAAAGGTTCAGGGGGAATAGCCTTTGAGAATCCTAGTTATTTGAGGGAGGTCAACATGGACCATGTTCAGGTAAGAGTTTTACACCAATAATCTTCATTATCTTTCAAAAATGATTTGCTTTTCCTACTAGTATCATTTTTTTTAGATTTCTAATGGTCAGGAAAGTACTACTAGTTCATTAAACGGTTCAGCAAATGGTAGTATCTCAGTTTCCAGTACATCAGGAGGTCAAGGATGGAAAAATGAACAGCTGCATGTTCCAGCAACTCAGGAAGTAAACCCCACATTGTACGAAGAGCTAAAGTTAGGTTAGTTTATCCTTGATTGTATCGTAAGTAATTGTTATTTATGTAACAATGCAGGCGGAGGGCAAAGTTATGAAAAAAATGGCTATAATGTTTAAACCAAAAAAGATATAAAAATACCGTTTCTATAATATCGAGGGGGAATACATATGACGTATTTTTTGAACCACCCCGACCTACCCCTTAGGCGACAACCCTACTCACTTGAAAATCTTAAATGGCAACACCGTGGCGCCAACAATGGCGTCACTTGTGGCGCCTTTTTGGAAAGCCCATGAAAAATGCTAAACGATTATCATAAAGTTTTTAGGGTGAAATTGAAAAACTGCCCCTTACACGAAAAATTAGGTGGACATTAATGAAAAAAGTGATTTTTTCAGCAAAAGTTACAAATTGGTACCCAGCTAAATGAGGCCAATGAGGTATTTTTCAAACCACCCCGACCCACCCCTAGGTGCCACCCCCTCAATTCTAATCTCATCAATGACATTTTGAAACCATTGCCATTTTGAAGCTAAAAATAAAAAATGTAGGTAGATAATAAAAAAGGCGACACAAAGATGTTTTACTAATCGTTCAGCCTAATTTTGCAATATATCATCTATTTTTTTCTTCTTTCGATTTTCAATCGTTTGCAAATTTGGTGGTATTTTAAACCTTTATTTGATTCGCTTATTTGAAAGAAAAATGGTTTATACTGCGGAAGAAAGAATTCAAATAGTTTTTCTTTACGGTGTTGAAGGTATGTGCTATTTGAGAACGGCCCGTGCTTTCAATGAGAGAAATCCGGGCAAAAACGTAAGTCACGTTTATGTTAGAGATTTGATTCTAAAGTCAGCTCAAGTTGATTCAAGAAACTGGATCGGTCAAAAATAAAAAAAAAGGACGGGGCCCAGGGTACTGAATGAAGAAATGCAGATGGAAGTTATTGGTCAGGTATTGGTCAATCCAGAAGCATCAACACGCCAGTTGGCATTAATCACAGGTATACCTCGAACATCTGTCAGAAGAGTATTGAAAATGCACAAATTCCATCCCTACAAAATGAAGATTCTGTTAGAAACCGGTTAGAAACGGTTAACCAATCGAAGCCTTTAAATTCAACCAATAATATTAATATCGTATCATCGTATCGTCGGACAACGGATGCATGAAAATCAAGCTTATGTGGAAATGCTGAACAATTTGATAGAGCCAGCCATTAAATGAGGTTGAAAATCAAAGAGATTTGGAAGGAAATTTAACTCTTAATGAAGACCTCATACACTTTCAGCAAGATGGAGCCTCTCCACATTATATTCTATTGCTACAAGGCGGTGGTCGGATAGATATTATCCAAGGCAATGGATTGGCAGAAGGGGTCCAATTGAGTAGCCGCCAAGGTCACCTGATCTCACTCCTTTAGACTTTTTCTTGTTTTCTTGGGGTTACACTAAATCCATAGTCTACAAGACAAAACCAGGTTCGTTGCAAGAATTCCGGCACAGGAAAACGGAAGCACGTCAAAGAAGAATTTGAAAATCGTTTGTATTTTTGTATGGAACAAAACGGCTGTCATTTTGAGCAATTGTTAAAATAAATTATCATTTTAAATTTCTTTCTATCTATGTTTTATAGATTTAACAAAGGCCTTTGATAGAGTCCAACTAAAAGACATCATCACCATCTTGGAAAGCAGTAATGTCTCGAAAAAACTCACAGAACTTATCAAGGACTTAAACACAAACACAACAACCCAAATAAGAACAAACTTTACCTTAACGCAGCATCTTCGAACTACAACTGGTATTCGCCAAGGCGACAGTCTCAGCCCTCTGTTATTCAACACAATCATGGATCAAGTAATAAAAACCGTCAAGAATACTGGATTAGGATATCGAATGGGAATGCATATTATGCTATGCCGATGACGCAGTACTTATTGCAGAGTCAGAGGACGACCTCCAAAGAATGCTACAAGCTTTTAACAGACAGGCAGAAAAACTTAACATGCAAATTTCCACAAATAAGACCAAATGCATGACCATTACAAAGGAGCCTCTACGGTGCAAATTGGTAATAAAAAACAAAACTATTGATCAGATAATGTCATTCGAATACCTCGGATGCAAAATTACAAGCTCAGGATTCCTGGAAGAAGAAGTAAGGAAACAAGCCAATAAAGCTGCCGCAATATCAGGACATCTTAAATATCCCATATGGAAAAACAAACATTTGAGTACAGAATGTAAGTCAAGAATATACAAAACCTGCATACGACCAGTGATGACATATGGTGCGGAAACCAGAGCTGAAACATCAGTAACAAAGAGAATCCTACGAACTACTGAAATGAAGACCTTAAGAATGATAACTGGATACACATTGAGGGACAGACAGAGAAATGTAGACATAAGAGAAAAGTGCCAAACAAACGACGTTGTCAGATGGATAAGGCAGAGAAGAAGAGAATGGAACCAGCATGTCAATAGAATGGGCCCCGACAGAATGGCCATAATAATTCGCAACAACGTACCCCATGGCAGAAGACCTACTGGACGACCACCTAAACGTTGGCAAGACAGTTGGCAGTCAACCTCGCAAGAGTTGCTTAGACGAGGAGGAAACCGGAACTAAACAGGCGATACGCCTTCTAAAAGAAGAAGAAGAAGAAATTTCTTTCAAATTGTCACACCTACATTTCTTATCACTACTTACCAGTAATTAAGTTGAAGTCTGTATGACCATCGTTAAGCAATTTCAATTAGCTTTCCAAAGGAGTGTTACAAGTGGGGTATCGCTATCTTGAGATTAGAAGTGAGGGGGTGGTACCTAGGGGTGAGTCGGGGTGGTTTGAAAAATTCCTCATTTGCCTCATTTAGCTGGGTCCCAATTTGTAACTTATGCTGAAAAAATAACTTTTTTCATTAATGTCCACCTAATTTTTCGTGTAGAAACGGTATTTTTTATTTCTTTTGATATCTTTTTTGGTTTAAAATTTATAGCCATTGTAAGTTTTCAGTGGCCCACCCTGTATATTAAATCAGTAAGAAATATGGCTTTTTTAATTCCCTGACAAACTAGTAATTGTTTACCCATTGTTTACGGTCTTTGTTCTAGGTCAAGATGGAGCAGGTTTCAAACGACTAAAGCCCTAGTATGAGGGCGCCAAATCCAAGGCAGGTCAGGAATCAAAGTTTTGAAGCCCAGGCCTTTTTTTGTGATAGCCCTAGAATGGTTCTAGACCTAGAGTGTAGTGCCCCCTGTACACATCACTTTTTTTACACCCCTTATATAAACTTTAGTAAAAGATCTAAAGGACTACAAAAAAAACAAGAAAAAGGAACAAAGAATGAACAAAAAAAAAGGTGAAAAGATAAATATGTGAAAACAGAATGAAAAATGATATTTTTATTTCTGTATAAAAAAATATTAATAATGGTTAGTACCAGGGTATTGTACATATATTATGTTATGTTATTTTATTTGTTGGCAATACCTCAATTATTATTATATTTACCCGATAATAAGTCAACTTAGCTTAATTTAATACAGGGTGTTTAAGAAATTGGGACACATATGGGGGGAAAATATTATTTTTAAGTTTTTCAGAATTTTTAATTCTTGGGAAAAAAAGGGTCAAAATTTAAGTATGTCATATTTCATATACAGAAAAAAAATTAAAACAATGAAAATGAAACTATTTTTTATAAAAAAAAACTTTTTTTAACTATTTTCCCATAATTGTCCATATTTCTTGATCACCCTGTACATGGTGTTCTCGATGTTGGGACACCCTGTACAATTAGTTTTAATGGAATTGTTTTAATTTCTTAAATGTGATTTAATATAGAGAAAATATAACAGTATCAAATACATCATAGTGTGTAAGAAACAAGTTTCATGAATGTAAATCTAATACAAAAAAAAACGGCGTCGGAGTTGGCTTGGAAATGAAGATCGATGTCATTTTGTATGTAAAATTATATGGAATTTAATGTCGTCGGTCGTCATTTCCAAGCTAACTAGACACCGTTTTTTTTTCGATCGTACGTTTTTTTGTGATTTGTTTCTACATACAGTGATGACTTTTTTATTTGTTATAATTAAGTAAAAGGCATTAGAATTGAATTGAATTCAAGGCCTAGAATATGAACTAAAATAAAGGAAATTTTTGTATAAAGTACTCATAGAGCTATTTTTAAGTATTTGTAAAGGTAGTACTCAAATGTTAGACTATTAGAAAAAATCATTGACTGAGTGTTGAGGTAAAAGATTTAGCGAAATAAAAATAAAGAGCTATCATCAGTAAAATATCAACATTGGACTAATATTGAAATTAATAATAAAAAACTTGTATCGAACAAATAAAACAGAATTAAACATAGACATGCGTCGTATTGGTGTACAGTACGACATATTTAATGTGCCTTTATGTCAAATTTCGTTATTATTAAGGAACCTTCTTACTGTTAGACGTAACCTCTTTGTATATAACTTTTTAAACGAACAGAAGTTGTAAGATATATCGAGAAATAAATGGAGTAGAAAATATATAGAATTAAATAAATTATATTCGAGACAACAACACGTGTTTTATTTTTACCTTATTGATTTATCGATTTGTTCACTTATTCACTTACTTGTTCACTTATTCACTTATTTACTTTATTCTTTGGTTTATTGGTATATCGATTTATCGACTTATCGATTTATTGTTTTATCGATTATTGATTTATCGATTTATTGATTTATCGATTTATTGATTTATTGATTTATCGATTATTGATTTATCGATTTATCGATTTACTTATTCACTTGTTCACTTATTTACTTTATTCTTTGGTTTATTGGTATATTGATTTATCGATTTATTGTCTTATCGATTTATTGATTTATCGATTTATTGATTTATTGATTTATCGATTTATTGATTTATCGATTTATTTATTCACTTGTTCACTTATTTACTTTATTCTTTGGTTTATTGGTATATTGATTTAACGATTTACTTATTATTGTTCACTTGTTCACTTATTTACTATATTGTTTGGTTTAATGGTATATTGATTTATCGATTTACTTATTCACTTGTTCACTTATTAACTTTATTTTTGGTTTATTGGTATATCGATTTATCGATTTATTGTTTTATCGATTTATGGATTTATCGATTTATTGATTTATCGATTTACTTATTCACTTATTTACTTTATTCCTTGGTTTATTGGTATATTGATTTATCGATTTATTTTCTTATCGATTTATTGATTTATCGATTTATCGATTTACTTATTCACTTGTTCACTTATTTACTTTATTCTTTGGTTTATTGGTATATTGATTTATCGATTTATTGTCTTATTGATTTATCGATTTATTGATTTATTGATTTATCAATTTACTTATTCACTTGTTCACTTTATTCTTTGGTTTATTGGTATATCGACTTATCGACTTATTGACTTATTGTTTTATCGATTTATCCATTTATGGATTTATTGATTTATCGATTTATTTATTCACTTGTTCACTTATTTACATTATTCTTTGGTTTATTGGTATATTGATTTATCGATTTACTTATTATTGTTCACTTGTTCACTTATTTACTTTATTCTTTGGTTTAATGGTATATTGATTTATCGATTTACTTATTCACTTGTTCACTTATTAACTTTATTCTTTGGTTAAAGGTATATAGATTTATCGACTTATTGATTTATTGTTTTATCGATTTATGGATTTTTCGATCTATGGATTTATCGATTTACTTATTCACTTGTTCTCTTATTTACTTTATTCTTTTGTTTATTGGTATATTGATTTATCGATTTATTGTCTTATTGATTCATCGATTTATGGATTTATCGATTTATCGATCTACTTATTCACTTGTTCACTTGTTCACTTATTCATTTATTACTATTATTTTTATTTATTTATGATTTATTGATTTATCGATCTATCGATTTACTTATTCACTTGTTAACTTATTTACTTTATTCTTTGGTTTATTGGTATATTGATTTATCGATTTACTTATTATTGTTTACTTGTTCACTTATTTACTTTATTCTATGGTTTATTGGTATATTGATATATCGATTTACTTATTCACTTGTTCACTTATTTACTTTATTCTTTGGTTTATTGGTATATCGATTTATCGACTTATTGATTTGTTTTATCGATTTATCGATCTACTTATTCACTTGTTCACTTGTCCACTTATTCACTTATTACTTTACTTTATTCTTTGGTTTAGTGGTATATTGATTTATCGATTTATTGTCTTATCGACTTATCGATTTATGGATTTATCGATTTATTTATTCACTTATTTACTTTATTCTTTAGTTTATTGGTATATTGATTTATCGAATTATCGGATTTATTGATTTATCGATTTATGGACTTATCGATTTATCGATCGAATTAATATCTCTGAAAATATAAATTATAAAACCAAACTTAATAATATCTTAGGAGTATGTAAAGTAATAAAGAAGAATGCCAAAAATGCAATAATATACCAGGTATTCCGATTAAAGCATTCCCTTGTCTATTTTTTGAGCAACAAATAAACAATATAAGTAAATATAAAAAAAAATATAAGTGAGCAATCTTGTAGAAGTTAAAATATTTTCCTAAAATACTTTAGGTATAGGCCCTAGCACATACATATATGCACTTAAACGATATAATTAAGGTCATTTTCATAGAACCTAGAGATGCCCGACGCACTTTTGCAGGACCCTGTATATGAATATTATAAAATATTTTTATAAAATTTTTTTGCGATGTTCTTTATCTAATGGAGGTCAACGAACAACGTTAGCTGTCATCTATTACATTCTACGAGTACCTGCGACAATGCGACGTTGATTTTTTCCAGTGAAAACCGACATTCTTTGAGTCGTTACAGTCCATCCAGGTTGACGTTTAGCAGTAATATTAGGAATGGCAAAGCTATATCGATATCTAAAATATATCGACATTATTTATCAAATACATATTGATATGCCTCTTCTTCTTCAGATGCCTACAGATAATTCTTCATTCTTCGCAGACAAGTATTCATTCCTTGATGATGTCATCCTCTGTAGGTGTGATCTCAGCCGGCAGTGGCCCGTGTACACTGCAGTGAGCGTACGCGCTCCATTCCTACCGGCCTTTAGGAGTTCTCCTGTTCTATGTTTGGATGGCCCTGCTAGGATTTTCTTGGCATGTTCCATTCCGGGACTGTCATTCCAGTCCCGGAACGTCGCACTCCTAACCCATTCACAGAGCCTGTCTCTTGCGAGATTTTTTGGAACGCTAAGTGTCGGTTCTGGGCTCACGAATGGCGAGCCTGCACCAATTTTGGCGAGGGAATCAGCACGTTCATTTCCCTTTAGGCCGACATGTCCCGGTATCCATATTAGTGACACTTTGTTCCTATCTCCTAATACATTGAGTAGTTTCTTACAATGAAGAATTGTCATAGACGTGCTTTTCGTTGCGTCAAGTGCTTTCAACGCGGCTTGACTATCCGAAAATATGCATATTGTATTCCCAGTGTATTGCCGTTCTACCAGCAGTTGCCACAGGTTTCAATAGCATATAGGTCAGCTTGGAAAATTGTGGTGTGTTTTCCAAGACTGTGGTAGATCTCAGTCTTTGGACTGCTGCAGTAAATTCCTGCGCCAGATCCTTTTTCGTTTTTGGATCCGTCCGTGTACCAACACATTTCCGCATGTAATAAACCGTTTCTTGGCTTATCCCATTCGTCCCTGTTCGGAAACTGGACGTTGTAGGTGCGTGTTAAGAGTTGGACTGGTGGTGTGAGATCCGAAACCATTCCCAGAATCTCATCCGACTGTAGTTCGTCTACTAGTCGGTTTTGTGTGAACATGATTGTTCCTTGGCTTGCTCGTGCCATATTTAGAAACCTATATGTAGCCCATCTCGCCTCTCTTTCCAAAATAATTTGAAGAGGAGGTAAGTCGAGTAGGGTTTCCATAGCTTTTGACGGCGTGGAATGGAAGGCACCAGTCACTGCTAAGCATGCTTGTCGTTGTAGTTTCGACAATTTATTCTTTGCCGTTGTTTGTTGGCTTTCTGCCACCAGGCAACTGCACCATACGTGATAATAGATCTGATGGCTGTCACGTATAGCCAGTACATATTTTTGAGGTTTAATCCCCAGTTTCTACCACAAATTCGGCGGCATGCCCATAGAGCATAGCAAGCCTTTTTTATGTTTTTTCCAGACGAGAGGTCCAGCTAAGTTTTTTGTCCAGGTTTAATCCTAGATATAACCTCCTCCGGAAACGGAATTGTCTCACCAAGAAAAATGGGCGGTTTCAGTTTGTCTATTTTCCTTCTTCTGGTGAATGGTATGATCACGGTTTTCTGTGGGTTTACACTTAATTGTTCCAGTGTGCACCAGCCCTGAATTGCATCTAGGACTTCCTGTATTTTTAGGAGATGTCCTCTTCTTTGTGTCCTTTTACTAGGATTACCAGGTCGTCCGCATAAGCTTGTGCTTCAACCTCGTATGCATCGATGATTGTCATCAGGCCGACCATACAATTGATATAAAAAATAAAAAACATTAAATAGAAAAATAAATATCGATATATTTTATTTTTGACCGTCTCTAATCAAACGGGTCTAGATCGGGTGTATCATCTGGTTGATCGGTTTCCCACGTGCCGTCATTCGCCTTGACGGACGACGGCTGAATGATTTGCGTAAAAATTTATACGAAAACAAACGGTGAATGAATGAATAATTGTGTCAACTGTCAGACATACCATACCCGATAAAAATTATATAATATGGTCAACAAACGGTTTTTTTTACAAATATTAAAAACTAACATGGTTCAAGCTTCACTTAGATCCTCGAAATTAGTGGAATAAATTAGTGGTTTCAATTAGCGTAGAAGTTTAATTGTTCCTCTAATTTCGTTGTAAGCACTGAGAACGTCAAAATTAGTGGTAGTTAAGTATAATAAGTTAAAAGTTTGGTAACTTTTTCCACTAATTGTAAATTCCTACCACTAATTTTAACGTTCTGAATACTTACATTCAAATTAGAGGAACAAACTTCTACGCTAATTGAAACCACTAATTATACTTCATCATAGTAAATAATAGTAAAATTCATTGTTTTTTTTTCTTTTCAACTACACTAAACACAAAAAAAAAATCTAAAGAAGAGGTTAAAACTCAAAAAAAATCTTAGTTTTTCCTTGATCTAAGATGGATGTTCCCATCGTGGTGCAGAATTTTATTTGCTAAATAATGTGGATGCACCGGACCAAGAAATAATCTTGGAGTAGCATTTCTTTATGGGAGTCAGCGAACTATAAAGAAAAATAATTATGACACTCACGTATAAATATATCTACAATTTTCATACGAATGGTTAGGTTGGCAGCCGTGGCCGTGGATAACTGTTTTTTTCTTTTAATAAAGCAACGGGTAAAGATGGTATTAATCAAAAAGCTTTAAAAAACAGGGAAGTGCATTGTATTCTATGATTTTTATTATAGGAAATACGTCAATATAAAGCAATAATAAAAAGCCAACACTATGAAAAGTTGTACAGAAATTAGGCTATAAAAATGTATACAGGGTCCGGCAATAGTGCGTCGGGCATCTGTGGGTCTTAGAATAAAAAACTTGAGCATTTTATTTAAGTGCAAACCTAAAGTATGTACCAGGATGTATTTTAGGAAAATATTTTAACTTCTATAGGGTGGCTCAATAAAGTGTGAGTGGACCTTGATGATTTTTTTTAAATGGAACACCCTGTATATTATTGCATTTTTGGCTTCCTTTCAGATCACTTTACATAACCCTAAGATATGAATAAATATATTTCGATAGTTTCAGAGATATTAAAAAATAAATCAAAAATATATATTTTTCAGCCCATTCTTAAAAAAATTATTAAAAATACAAGAACTGTTCTGAAATCAAAACTATATTAAGTACTTACTTTAGATGGTCTATACTTACTTTGCTATAAATATGAAAATCGTAAATTATACAGGATGTTCAAAATTCTACGCCAAACTTTCTAAAATATAAAATAATTTTTCTTTGTTTTTTTAAAAGGGTAATTTAAAAAAATTATATATGTGTATATTATTTTTTCAATAGACGGAGAATTAAAAAATGAACATTTTTTGTATTTAGAGTATTTCAAAATTTTTAACATGTGTTTTATCGTTAAGAAGTCATTTTTTTTATAACGAGAAAACGTCAGTAATCGCGATAATTTAAAATCTCAACTTTTAACACATAACAGGCGATAACTCAAGAACCACTTTAGATATTGAAACTTTTTTTATTTTCAAGATCGGATATTTTACAATATGTTTACATAAGAAAAATTCGATAAGGTTGTTTTTTCCATTCAAAAATTGCAAACATTCTCCATCCATTTACTTTCAGAGCATAGCAATTTTCAGCAATCGTGTAATTTTTTTGTTGATAAAGATTTTCACATACTGTCTACAAAGAAAATACAGCAGAAATATTAACAAAGTTCTTGAAAAAACTACAATCTATTATTTCTAATAGATTTCGAGATATCGATTTTTGAATTCAGATTTCTAATAGCTCGACCACTATCGAACACCCACTCAATTCCACTTATTTTTACCAAAAATGCAAGTGTTTCTAGCTTGCATTTAAAAAAATTCAAGCTGTAGGGAAAATTACAACGACTCGTTAATAAATAAACAAATTAAGTATCACGAGACGTAATTAAATCGTGAAGCTGAACGCTTGATGTATACACCTTTCCCTAGAACTTTAAGTACTGACAGAGGTATTGATTGGGTCGACCGGTCAACTGCGACAAATCTGCTATATCCCCTTCCACGTCTCTTAGCGATGTGCACAGTTTCTCGGTTTATTTCATTCGTTTGGCAACGTGTTTACTGTCCTCTCTTTGTTCAGTACATTATAAACGCTTTGTACTCTTCTTACATATGGAAATCTCGACCCAAGACTAACCTTTGCCAACCCTTAGTATTTTAAAATTTGAAGTTCCGAGAATATAATTCCCAAAGATACAAACAACGCTGATGCCTAAAAAGATGCTAACGCCTGAATATACGAATAGTAGTAGTAGAATACCTACTCCATCCTTAAAATTTTAAATCAAAGGTACCATTTTAATACCCACTCAATTCCACTTATTTTTACCAAAAATGCAAGTGTTTCTAGCTTGCACTTAAAAAAATTCAAGCTATAGGGAAAATTACAACGACTCGTTAATAAATAAACAAATTAAGTATCACGAGACGTAATTAAATCGTGAAGCTGAACGCATGACGTACACCTTTCCCTAGAACTTTAAGTACTGACAGAGGTATTGATTGGATCGACCGGTCAACTGCGACAAATCTGCTATATCCCCTTCCACGTCTCTTAGCGATGTGTAGAGTTTCTCGGTTTATTTCGTACGTTTGGCAACGTGTTTACTGTCCTCTCTTTGTTCAGTACATTATAAACGCATTGTACTCTTCTGACATACGGAAATCTCGACCCAAGACTAACCTTTGCCAGCCTTTAGTATTTAGATTTAGTTGTAAACTCTATTGATCTTTTTTTCTTGATTTTGATCTTTTTTTCTTGATTTTATCTAGTGCCCTTTGACGAAAAATGTCAACTAATATCATTAAATCAATTTTCTTTTGTCAGAAAAACAATTTAATAGTTATTTTTTATACAAGACGATAAAATGGTATTTTATCGTCGACCGAAAAGATTAATGAATTAATTTCGAGAGACGATAATGCAATTTTATCGTCGTGTATAAAACAATATTTTTTCCATAGCGAGTTACGTTTTAAAAAATATTCAGAAATTATTATTTCAAAGGATATATTACGAGTAAAAAAAATATTGTGCTGGGTTGCCGTTGGTTTCTATGTAATTTGAAAAATAAATAAAGCTGTCTCTTTAGTTGTCAGTTTTGAGTCAATATTTTGTAATTATCTTTCGTGTCGATTGCTGATTGAATTGGAGCTAGAAATGACTCAAACCCAAATACGTACGATACCAACAGATATTCAGGCTGAGGCGACAAACGCCATATCCAAACTACTTCCATTTAAATCCCGAATAAATCATGAAAAGGAATACAAAAATTTTCAAAAATGGAAGCAATTAAAAAACGTGCGAGAAGAAATAAAGTTTTTAACCTATCCTCGCTGTTAAAGTATTATTTAATCTACCCTTGCGGTAAAGTACTATTTTATCTACTATTTTTGATAGCTATAAAAGCATAGGGCAATTTTAACAGTTGCTATGGAAAAATGAATTTTAATAGAGGTGAACTAAGACAAATTAATATAATAATCAAATAAAAATTAAAATTCCTAAAACCCAAAAATAAAAATCAAATAAAAAAGCGAAAATAACATACAGACGAAAAAAAATTGAGACTCAATTTACAACAAAAAAAAACTAAGTAAATAAGTAAATAAATCGGGTAAGGCAGCGTTCACAGCAATCGGATGTCTGACAAAAGGCACGATTTCTTTGTAATTGGTAGCGGACTTGCGTTTCCTGCGTACAGGTGTCTGAAATCAGAATTATGTCCCGTTCATCTCTTTAAAAGCGCCGTTGCCGCGTTGTCGCTCCTATTTTAGTTTTCAGGATTTTACGAAAGAGTTTTTTTACTAATTCAAAAAATGAGAGACTTTTTGTGTTATAATATCATTAATATAATGGTTCGGATTTTTTCTCGAGGCAAATTTTGACTATTTTTCTTTAGTTTAGTTAGTTTTTAGTTTCAGTTAGTCATCCCAACTTATTTTTTTTGCAAATATCTACACATTAAAAATAGTATTAAGTGAAGACGATATAATATATTGTTAGAGAGAAAATATGCAGAAACAACAAAAACAATGGAATACATTCTGTACTAGTGTACTGGATAGTTCTGTAAGACTATTTTTTCAAAAGATTGTAAGCTTTCTTAATGTGTTGAGGATATTGTGAAAAAATAGTTTAGGGTGTGTGATAGGAAAAAAAAAGGTACCTGTTAGGTTAGATTAGTACAAAACACCACATAAAAAAAATCTATAAAAAAACTATTTCTTACTTTTAAACTTCAAAAAACTTCCGGCATTTATAATTACGTTAATCCAGTACACCTTATGTATAAATAAAAAAAAAGTTTTAATATTGCATAGGAATAAATAAAACACGATATAAATTAAACAAAATATTTTATTAATAAATTTTCAATAATTTACAAACACTGAATTTCATACCTTAAAAGTTAGTTAGTTGACTTTTTTAAAACTAGTATCTTTTGCCCTTCATTATCATACTAGGAATTCTTGCTTCAGCCATTATTTCAATGTGTCCCAGCCATCTTCTTTCCCCTAAAAATTTTCCTCAGTATTTTCCTTTCCCAAATCTCTAGCCTGGAACTTTCCGTTGCTTTGAACGTCCACGTTTCACATGCATAAAGCACTATTGGTCGTATCATTGTTTGGTATATTCTGATTTTTAAACTTCTAGAAATGTTCTTACTGTTAATAATTTTCTTTAGTGCGCTGACACATCTATTTCCTGCCATTATTCTTGGCATAATTTCTAGAGTTACATTTGGATTCCTTAGAAATACGGCTCCTAGATATGTGACTGTATCTACTTCCTCAAACTTGTATCGTTTACCACTCTCAGAATCAATTTGTAGACATCTTCCCTTTTCAAAATCCCTATCTGACCACTCCATAAATTTCGTTTTCTTTTCGTTAAACACTAAGCTTACTTTTTGCGCTTGATTTTCTAGTCTTTTGGTCACCGATATGACTAATCTAAAAAAGGCTCTTTCCGATCTCTTGCTAAGATAACTAAATCATCGGTAAAGGCTAAGCATTGGCGTCTTTTTGTATACAGAAGGCCCTCTCTGTTGATTCCCGCATCTTTTATAACTTTTTCTAATACTACACTAAACAGTACTGGAAATAGTGAGCCTTTTAGGATTTTAGAGGTATTATATATACCGGGTGGCTAACTAAGAATGGACGCCGGCTGTATCTCGGAAACTATTTTTCGTATAACTTTGGGAAAAAAAATCTAAAGTAAATCGACCA
Source organism: Sitophilus oryzae (assembly GCF_002938485.1). Classification (NCBI taxonomy): domain Eukaryota; kingdom Metazoa; phylum Arthropoda; class Insecta; order Coleoptera; family Curculionidae; genus Sitophilus; species Sitophilus oryzae. The sequence goes on along the minus strand of NW_022146930.1, from coordinate 765,163 downwards.
AGAGAAATCACTGGAAATTATTTTCAAGTTCGAAAAATGTCCCCTAGGGGGCGTTTCTCTGATAGCCAATCAGAAAACAGGATTTTTCTCAAAAATATGCCGGTGAACAGGTATTTTAAATATTACTATTGTAATCAACGAGAAATTTGTAATTTTTTTGATATAGAGTATTTTGCTCTATCTCATAAAATGAAGTGGTGGGAGAATGTTAAACTTGCTTTTATTAAAATAAGGATAACTCTGATTTAGGTTAGCCGATTTAAACAAACTAGGGCTCGTTTAAAAGAGCTTTTCTTCCTTAATGATCTCCAGTATAAATGTTGTTTCCATAAATTTTTTCGTGGTAGCTAGAGGGCGCTGTTTGACATCATAACAGATATTGCGCTTTTGCATAAAAAAATTAAATACAAGACTATATTTCTCTTTGCACAGTTAAATAGAGCACAAAATTTCCAAAAAATCAGCGCAAACCGCAACTTTCTATCTTCTCTCTAGCCGGAGATGTTAAGAGATCAAATCATGTTAGGCTGCCGCTTAGGATTATATGGTCTAAAAATTATACTAGTAGGCTAGGAAACAAAAAGAGAAAAATTACAAATTTCTCGATGATTATAATAGTAATATTTAAAATACCTGTTCACCTGCATATTTTTGAGAAAACCCCTGTTTTCTGATTGGCATTTGGGATTTTCTAATTGGCATCAGAGAAACGCCCTCTATCGGATATTTTTCGAACTTGAAAATAATTTTCAGCGATTTCTCTTGATCGGTTTACTTATTAGAATTTTTTTCCCAATGTTATACGAACAGTAGTTTTTGAGATACAGCCGGCGTCCATTTTTAGTTGGCCACCCGGTACATATATTATACATCTTTTGACCTTATCTCTCTACAGTACTAAAAGCTATCAATACTATACAAACTTTATTGGTGGCTAATACAACTCTCTGGGTCTACACTAAGGTCTACACTTAACTATTTTTTGTTCAATTTTTCCTCTAACTTTAAAAAAAAACACAGAAAAGAATGCAAACGCAATATAGAAAATATTTATCATTTTCCAGGACGCTGGTTATCTAGTATAATTTGATATAGTCTAACACAAATAACATCCTTTAATTTGACACGAGTTTGACAAGTTTCAAAAATCTTAAGTCGAGTTTATACATATCTGTTTATACGTGCGTCGTTCATCGTTCCGTCACTCCAATCATATGGCAATATAATCTGTAATTTTTGAAATACATCAAGAAGACAAGAGATGACGCCATGATATTTATATACAAACCCAGCCATATTTAATTTATAAAATATTACAAACCTTTTTTACCGAAAAATTGGATTGGTGTAGACATCTTCTGCCTTTTATTTCTGTTATTGTTTGGTCGAAATCTTCGAGTCGCAAAACAGAGTATAAATGAATATTGTACCTAGACTATTATTTCTGTGATTCTAACCCATAGTATACCGAAAAGTTCCTCCAGAGCTTTGGCAACGTCGCTTCTTAAATCTATCCTAGAAGAAGCGGACTTCGTGCAGCATTTTCCCGCAGTCTTCCGCGCTGTGTCGCAGGTAAACCGAAAAAGTTGCGATCAGCTGTGGTTAACGCGCGGAATGAAGATACCGCGGAAAACGTAAACAAGATTTTGTCGAATGACATTTGGTAGTTTTTGTCAATGAAATAATATTTGTGCGGTGTGCTAGACTAGGTGTTTGAATGAACTTGTAGGAAAAGTGTCAATTTTCGGTAAAAATTGAATTAAAAAAAAAATAAAAGTAAGTCAAAATAAATTAATTTTTTAGCCCCCACATTTTACTTCTTGATATAATTAGTTATTTAATAAATATAAATAGAGACACACTTAATGACACTTGCTGATTATTTTTGCATAATTACTGACATTTTTCAATAAAAAATAATCATTTCTTAGAAAAAAATACAAAAATTATTATCGAAAAAAAAAATTAACTAAAAGCATACCAGAAACATTTTTATATAAGAAACAATTTTAAAATATCCGGTTTCTTCATTTTTGTGTTCAAAATTGTTTTTTTTTATTATAATTTTTGTCATTAACTGTTATAGAAAAATTATACCTCAAAAAATTATAAACGTTGTGAACTATTAAAACACGCTTTATTATTTTTTTATTTAGGCAGAAGCAAAAGTCACTTTAATTCTCTGGACGATATTTAAAATTTTTCGACAAAATCTGACAAAAATTATAAAAAATAGTATATTGTTTTATTAGGAGTAAAAATGACACTTTTCGTGGTGAGGCTGTACGTTTGACATACAGGCGAGCCACAAAATGTCATTTTTACTCAAATAGAACAAACATGCTATTTTTTTTTCAAACGCCACAAATAATTTTTTAAACAATTTCAAACGTAAATCAATAATATAAAAGGATTTAAAAGTAATACCTTGTAGGTAATTATATTTCGAGAAACTATGGTTACGCTCGTTAAATTTGACACTTTATGTCAGTTTAATAATATATTTTCGTACTTTTATGCCTAGGCGTTAAAATTACTTTTTTCCATTGTCAATCACGTCGCAAAAATTAATACTTTTGTGACGTTTGAAAAAAAACATAATTGTAGCTTATAAAAAGTTGCGTTGATGGTGTACACGCAAAAAGAAAAAACAATCGCAAATTTTAAAATTGTTTTTGGAAAAAACGTTTCTGGTAGGTTTAAGTTAAATTATATTTTGGTATGCGTCCCATGCACAGGAAATTCTACCAGCCACCGATGTTCTATTTATACATGACAATATTTAAAATAAATTTATTTTGATTTTTTAAATAGTGTACCTAAATATTTATAAAATATTTTATTTATAAAATATTTTATAAATAAATCATTTATATTATAAAATAAAACGTAGTGGTGTCATTGATCTGATGTTATATTAACATACAAACTTGTAATTGATTAAGTGATTGACCTGTAAAGTTTTCGGTGTATGATTTGTCAAAAAGAGTGATTCGTTTATTCCCTAAAAATTATCTTAATAACATATTTTGGTCGCAATTCAGAAAAAAAGGTTCAGTACAGTAAGTCGATCCGTTTTGTAGCTCTGGGGCATTCATAAGGGGGGAAACAAAATTCTCTATATAGTGCTATAAATATTTTAAATAACATTACTTATATAAAAATTTCAAAAATACCAAATCAGTTTTAATTTTTTCAGCGTTTTTCTGCGTAAATCAGAATAGTTCAATCTTTATAAAAATTAAAAAACTAAGAAGAAAAACAGTAATAAAATCACTCAACTATTTTACCGATAATGACTGCACTGTTCTCTAGGCTACGTCTACTACCGTTTTCGTAAAAAAATTAGGCGACAAATTTGCAAATTGCCAATGTAATGAGTGTTTTGCGTGTTCTCTGTGTTCTATAAAACATATTGCTGTTTATTACAGTTGTGTTTTGTAGTAGGTTTCTAAAAATCGCAAGATTCTATCTCTACAAATAACAAGATAGGCCTGAGTGCAGTGCTGTAAGCCTTGAATTTTTATTTTTTTTTTGTAAACGGTTAGAAATACAATAGAAAAACATCTTATTTTGTAATCGAATATCTGTGGTCACAGGTGTCTAGTTATCTAGTTACTATTTAGTAGTCACATTCGGTTTGTAAATATATCTGCGAGACTTGTGGTTTATACCTCATATATTACGATTGATTGTGACATTTTTTCCACCCCAAAGTTCATAAATTAGTCAAGTATGGTAAGGATATTTCAAATATCTTTTTAGCAAGAATTGCATTTAGCAAAATAACAAAAAAAAATACTTTATATTTTGCTCGATTGACATAAAATAAAAACAGTTGCCTTTGGTTTTAGGTTAAACATATGAATTAAAAAAAACATTAAAAATAAATAAATAAAAACAGAAAAAATTGTTATTCTTAATAATACATAATAATAAACACTGAAATTCTTTTTATTCCAACAGAAAAGTATAAATTCAACTTTAAATAGCTTTTACATAATAATAACTTTTTTACATTTGTATTTACACGTCACCATCATCTATTTCCACTTCTTCATAATCTACTCCGGGTGCATTTAGACAGACTGGCATTTAGACAATTTAGACAGACAGCATTTTTTACAGAAAATGCTGCATTTCCGATTATAAGAAGCACAAACACAGTTTGCTGTGCAAAGATCTTTGCATTTGCAAAAAAAAGGTGCCATTAGGTGTTCGGGCCCTGGATGTTTGGTGTAAGTCTTTGGGAAAAGCTCATTGCCTCATCACTGGCACCACCTCCACTCAAGTGGATCTAACTCGTTTCCTCTCCAGCTTTGCACCTGTAAATATACTCTAAAAACGTGTTGATCACTAGAGTCTTCTGTGGGAGGAAGATTTGCCAAATCGAAATTAGATCCCAAACTGCTCTGAGCTGTGTGAGAACACAAGCTCAAAGTTCAATTTTGGAATCAAATTTTTTTGGAAATTTTCCTTTTTTGCCTTTTTTTTTAAATATCTCCCATATCCTTCATTTGTCTGTAATTAGTTATACATTATTGGATAGAGCATAGGTGGTGCTCATTAACGAGATCTTTTATACTTCTTAATACAGAGTGTTGTAGAAATCGATCCAAAGTCAAAAATTTGCAAAATCTAAAAATCCTAAAAATCTCGAAAATGATAAATTGTAAAATGATGGTTGACCCCTGTGTGGATAGAGCTTGTGGAGCCCTACAATTGTCCCATTTAAACTGTGAATGAACCCATCTAAAACGAATTGTTTGTGAGATATTTCGAATAACAGTTTTCAATTGTCGATTTCCTGAGCAAAAAATTTTTTTTTTTTTTAATTTCCAATTCTTTGTACTTTTTTCACCTGAAACGTGTAAAGTGCGTTAAAATATGAATATTAATAGCATTTTTATCTTTTTTTTTGTATTATCATGTATTTTAAAAAATTCCCTAAAATTAAAAAATCGGTTTTTATTTTTTTTTCTCGCCCTGTATACGACTTTTTGACAAACTTTGTTATAAAAATAGCGTCTCTTCTTCCTTAATATGGAGTTTGTTTGAGGTAAATCGGTTAAAAAATAAGAAAGTTCCAGTATTTAAAAAAATATTGTGTCGGCCATCTTTAATTCAACATGGCGGAAAAAGCAAGCCTCCTAGACTTTTTTTTACAGAGTACTATTGATGGGTACTATCATCTGTGAAAAAATTATCTTGATTGCAAAAACTTCTCCTAAAGGCCATTATTTCACCTAACTGCCCTGGCCTATATACAGGGTTGTTCACCACATACGACACGGAGTATTGTAGCTAAACGATTAGATTTTTAAAAATTGTAAGTTTTGGGTTCGTTGAAGGACTATTAGAGCTACAATTTAAAAATATTTTTACAAGATACAGAGTGTCCCAAATAAGTAAAAATATCATAGTTGTATTTTTTTTAAATAGAACACCCTGTATATTATTCTATTTTTCGATTCTACGATTGAAATAAAGGTAAATTTGATTAAGGTTTATCACAATTAAACCTTACCGTTTTTGAAATATTTTCAATTTTAAGAAATTGCAGTAAAAATTTTAATGCTTCATTTCTCCAAGGGTTTCAAAGTTTTTAATACTAAATATTTACTGAAGAATATTTATTGATCAGATATTGTGTTGCAATAATAAAAATTTTACTACCTTATACAGAGTGCCCAAAAATTTATATTAAATAATTACTAGCTTTAAACGGCAATAACGTGTTTAAGTTAAATGTAACACCCTGTATATTTTACGTGAATCATATGCACAATTTAATTGTCTATCAAATTTTATTATACCATTTTTTACCTATCTCTGCAACTTTTCGTAGAAAATGCATTTTCCTATAATTTAGACCTCATTTATCACTATACCCATGGAATATTGACATTTCAGATTTTTTTTAAGCAACATATATGCACAAAATGTACAGGTGGTAAATATTGCAAGCCTATTGGTATACCAAAAAAATTATTTAAATCTTTATAAAAGAGTATACGAATTAAATATACCACCATTATTTCCGACCAAAAATTAGTTAATTACATACTTTTAAATTGTTTTAATTAATAAAGTATTCTAAATAAATGTGGATTTGGCTTAGAAATCAATATAATAATAAATTATGAAAATAAACGTCTCTGTTTTTATAAAACAGCATTCGTCAAAAAATGAAATAAAATTTATAAGGCCGTTACTTTTTACCACACTGTCTAATACACACACAAAATTCAGTTTTTTAGTATTTGGAGCAATTATTATTAATCAACATAAACAGTCAATTAATGTAGTCTGAATACTGGGATCATATTAATTGGTCCTTTTTAACAAAAATATTTAAACAGTTTTTTTAATTTTTTTTATTAAATAAGCGAGCCATATCGACAATATTAGTATCTGTACTCTTGAAAAATTTGTTACATCTTTAAAAATAATCTAAAATGTCAATATTCCATGGGTATAGTGATAAATGAGGTCTAAATTATAAGAAAATGCATTTTCTACGAAAACTTGAAGAGATAGGTAAAAAATTGTATAATACAATTTGATAGACAATTACATTGTGCATCTGATTCACGCAAAATATATAGGGTGTTCAATTTAAATTAAACACACTATTGCCGTTTAAAGCTAGATTTAATATACATTTTTGGACACTCTGTATAAGGTAGTAAATTTTTTATTATTGCAACACAATATCTGGTCAATAAATAATCTTCAGTAAATATTTAGTATTAAAAACTTTGATACCCTTTTAATGAAGCCTTAAAATTTTTACTGCAAATTCATAAAATTGAAAATATTTCAAAAACGGTAAGGTTTAAGTATGATGAACCTTAATCAAATTTACCTTTATTTTAATCGTAGAATCTAAAAATAGAATAATATACAGGGAGTTCCATTTAAAAAAATACAATTATAATATTTTTTACTTAGTTGGGACACTCTGTATCTTGTAAAAATATTTTTAAATTGTAGCTCTAATAATCCTTCAACGAACCCAAAACTTACAATTTGTAAAAATCTAATCGTTTAGCTACAATACGCCGTGTCGTACGTTGTGAACAACCCTGTATATAGTTTTAAATAGAGGTAATTTAATCTTCTTTAAAAATCAGACATTTTTGATGACAATAAATTAGTGATTTTCTTAATTACCTCTGAATTTCACCGTAAAATAATTGAATATAATTAACTAAAGTGAAAAAAAAATGTTTTATATAATTGTCAGAGATATGGCACCAATTAACGTTAGTGTGAGAAAGTTGAAACAAAAAAAATAATTTTCAACAAGCCTAATTTTAAGCAATTATAATTATTATTGTGAAAAGCGTCTCTTGGTTATTATGACAGCTATTTTTTCTATTAATTATTATATTTCTTTTCGAGTTTTTAAAGTGTCTAACTAACTACTAATTTTTAACTAATTTTGTCGATTTTTGTTAAGAAACGTTCTAGACCTTAGGGGTTTTTAATAGACTGTCTGTACTGAAAAACAATAGAGTTACATTTACAAAAATTCTTGAAATAGTTCAATTTAGACATGTTAAATTTTAAGTAGATTGTATAAGCTTGGTGCATTCTCCGCCCGTGCTGCCACCACAGGAGAACATCGTAAACAACTAGTATATACAAATACACGGGTTTAAATCGGGAGAATACGAAAAATTTATTAAAAATTGTGATAAAAATGTTATTCTAATAATAAAAATAAAAAAGTAAATATTTTCATATCTTGAGGAGGTTTAATAATTCTTTATTATTTCAGCTAATAAAAACTTTTTAGATGAGTTCAACTACGGTAGCGAGCATAGTTTTAATCACCGGTTTTGCTAGTGGGGAATTGTGGCTATTTCGGCTATAACGAAATTTTTAAGGTACATAATTATGATTTTAGAGGACGTTCATAAAACATTTAATAACTAACTGATTAATAAAAGTATACCATTAATATTGTAAATTATATTTTATCCTCTCATATTCCCTATAGTCTATTTAATTTTTTGATTATGTAACAAGCACTTTGTTTACTCACTTGTTTCGTCGAACTGCTTGAATCCATTTTTGCTTTTGATCAAATCGGTGTGAGAAACAATAAAATCTTGTTTCGAGAGAGTTGAATATCCGGGAAAGTTGAATTATTGAATGTTATTCCACCCAACAACGCCCTAATTATGTTCTTTACTCGTTAACATTCTTTTGGCAATTTTATTAACATTTGAAATTGGCACATGTTTACGAAGAATACGGTCAACACGCTTAGTAAAATAAGATATTTTCCCAAGCTCATGGAATCTAGCGTTAGATTAAGTAGTTATGTAATAAATACTTCGTATTTTTACTCACTCCGACTTACTACCTAGATCGCCATAACGACTCACTCCTATACACGTAAACGCCGACCTAAAGGTTCGCTTGCCAGCAAGGTATACATCCATCCATAGTTGACTTAAAAAATGTTAGAAACTGTTTTTAGTAAAAGAAATAGATTGGTATGGCCTTTTTTCTGTCGAAATCTTACCTAAGTTGTAAAATAGAGTATATACAACTCTATAAGACACGTATGTGACACGTATCTGTTCCATTTTATACTCATTCACTTAAAATAGCATGCCCATAAAACATAATCGCACATTAAAGTTACATAATCTAAAATCATGCAGATATCAGCGCCGTAATAACGGCTCTGCGGTCGCCGTTCGTTCTCAAAGAGTAACTTAAGCCCATTACACACCAGTTACGACGTTAACTTTTAACCTAATTTCGGTCGGAATTAGATTGGACGAGGTAGAGAAAGCACCTAACCTCAATATATGACGTGCAAATCGATAGTCGAGTCGAATTACTCACTCATTATGGATTGCCGGTTAATTTTTAGCCACTTTCTAGCGATAAATAGCTGATGCAGCGTTAATATAAGGAAATAAAAGTGATAAATACTTAATGGAGGTAGTAGATGGGATTGACGACAGTTTTCACTTAACTTTTCTCTTCAATAAAATGCACAGGTGTTTAAATCAATTTTTTTTAGTTGCAAATTTAGACGACCTAGAATGTCCCAATCTAGAGATCCTTGTAGTATATGCGATAATTGATAAAATTTATTTTAGGTAAAGCTTTTTTTTTACTTGAAACCACTTATAAAAAAAAACAACGCCATTGGCCATTTTAAAAGAGATTTTTAGAGAAAAAGTTTTCGAATAAAAGTTGTAGATAAACACATCTCTAATGAGTTTGTGTTCTCCGATTTTTTCTAAAGCCTGTCATTTTTGACATATAACACAAACATATGTTTTTTTTTAAATGGAAACCATAGTTGGCCATGACCTCAAAAAAGCGCTATTTTTAAGTTTTTCAGCGATATAAGCTATAATATATTTTTTTCGAAAAATTACTGAGTTATAGCCAATTCTTATCTTTCTTGAATAATTTCACTTAGTTCGGATGGTATTCTTTTATTCTGTTATGATTTATAACTTATAAAAAGACAGATTATATTATTAAACGGTTCTTTACAATTTAATTTATATTACACAAAATAAAATTTAAAAAAATAATATCACGACATACACTTTAAATTATTTTCGAAAATGTTCAAAAAATCCGCCATTGTTTTGAGCACATAAATGCATATTTTTGAAACTGAATTACTAGATATTCTCACAGAACGACCGGTCGACAGTAAACTTTTTCCGTACCGTCTCTTCGACTGACTCTCTTAATTCATAAGTTCTTTTTTAAACCTTGTTATTAACCATACCGCATAAAAAATCTAAAATGGATAGGTCAGGTGATTGAGACGCCCATACAATTGGTCCATCACTTCCTATCCCTGAGTTTGCATAATTATGATATAAATCGGTCCCAAAGGGTTTCCCAAATTCCCAAAAAAACGTTTCTCAATCTAGAGAGCCTTGTAGTATATGCGATAATTGATAAAATTTATTTTAGGTGAATTGGTTTAACGAAATTTCACGAAATTGATCGAAACGCGCCGTGATTGGTTGGTTATTTTTTATTTTTAATCTGGCGGGTTAACAATTAAAAACAAAAAGCCAAATAATGGTGGAATATATATCATTCAATATTAAATAAATATCATCGTAACCACAGCTATTTTAGAAACGTCTATATTTACTTATTTCACTGAGATTTATCAAAAAAATCCTTTGCCTCGGGTACAGATACCGCCACGTTTTGGAAATAGCTCAAAACGACGCTTTTAAGAATCGAAAGTGGGCCGAGACAAACCGAAATGGGTCAAGTCAACTGGAAATAAATCGAAATGCGACAAACTTGGGCGAGGAAATGCTACCTTGACCTGTAGAGGCTGTTTAACACTTTTAGAATAATTATATAATAAATTTTTCGTAATCTCGTTATCTAAAACCCGTGTATTTGTATTTACCGGTTGTTTACGATATTCTCCGATGGCAATGTCTAATGCACTAAATAAATATAAATAATAATAATAAAAATAATATACTCATAAACGAGAAACCCTGTAAAACACACGCAACTGGGACACCCTGTACTTTTACATGTTAATAAGATAATTAATCTAGATCTTTAGATTCTTCTACATCGAAGAGTCATCAAAAGCAGCATTGTTTCAAAGAACTTTCACTGTACCACGGTACTTTTATTTTTCTACCCAAGTGGCAAGGAAGATTTAACATTTCACTAGCTACGACGTACAAAAGAGAGACAACACCCCAATTATATTTCTTTTCCATATCCAATTGAAAAAGAAAACGTGATTTCTACTTGAAAAAATACCAGGTAGTATTCGTTATTCAAAATTACAGTACTTCAACTCTATATACATTTTTGGTTGGTTGATTTTTTAACTGTACCTCCATATACGCCGCTTATTTTTGCCAAGTGAATTAGTTAATAACCGGCAATAGTATTAATTGATGCTCCTGTAGAGCATAAGAGTGGTCGCATGGGCAAGCAAGTGCTACCTTGTTGTAGAGATGGGCCTACAAAACAGAACTTCGATATACTACAGGGTTAGGCAATAGTGCGTCGGGCATCTGTAGCTCCTAGAAAAAACTTGAGAACTTTGAAAGTATGTATTACAGTACGTTTGTCCGTTCTGCAGTTACGGGGTATCCGTGAGAGGGGAAACGATATTCTCTCGATGTTTTTCGTAAAAAAATAGACGACGCGTCCCATCAAAAATGTATACAGGGTGTTTCGAAAAATCTGGCCATTGATTAATCACGATCCTGCTTAAAGCGCTTGACGTAAAAAGTTGATTTTTGGAAAACAGATTGACTTTAGAGTGTAGAGGTTCGATAAGAAGGGATTTTTCGAAACTCGAATTCTAAGGGGGTGAAACTCTCCCTCAAATATTAAAATATTTTTTATTTAAAAACCGGTGAGTTTTTCGGAAAAACTCTTAAACACGTATATTTTATTTTGTTGTTTTACATATTTTAAGATTTTTATAAATTTATACAGGGTGTTTCATAAAATATGACCATTGACTAATCACGATTCTGCTTAAACTGCTTGACGTTTAAAGCTGATTTTTGGCAAACGGATTGACTGTAGGGTGTAGAGGTTCGATAAGGAGGGGTTTCTCGAATCTCAAATTCCAAGAGGGTGAAAACGCCCCTCAAATATTACAATATTTATTATATAAAAAACGGTTAGTCTTTCGGGAAAACGCTTGGACAAGCATAATTTATTTTGTTTTTTTACATATTTTGAAATTTTTTAAAAAATCATTCAGGGTGTTCCAAAAAGTTGGGTAATTTCTTAACCACGATTCTGCTTAAACTGCTTGACGTAAAAAGCTTATTTTTGGCAAACGGATTTTTCGAAAGCCACATTCCAACGAGACGAAACTACACCTCAAATATTACCAAGTTATAAAATAATATCGCCATATTGTTTTTTCCCATGCTGACATAAATGTGAGAAAATCTTATCCGGTTTGTATGTTAATGGCAATTCTTGCTTTGCTTTATCATCACCATTACAAATGATTAATTCGACGCGAACGAAGTCGCTGGTACACGCTAGTTCTAAAATAAAATATTAATCTACGGCATAGTATATTCTTAATATTTTGACCAAAAAGAATATCACTATGATATTAAATATCACTTACCTTTACAAAGAAATAATTTTCAATCTATCGATATTTTAAAGATTTCGATGCAACTGAACATTCCTAATATCTAGTTTATAAATTACCATCGGGTGATAAACAGTATTTAATAACGACTGTAACTGAAAAATTTTAATTATCGATATTTTTGGAAGAAAGAAAATATCGATTCGACTGACCCATCTCAACCACTGAAAAACTTATCTATGCGTTATCTAAAAAGTTATTTATGCGCTTTACCACACCGATTAGAGTAAATGAAGAATAATTATGAACCGTTGATAACCATTAAAAAATAATCTGTAAATGAAAAATTTTGAATTATCCATATTAGGGCAAGAGAAAAAAAAATATCGATACACCTTACCCATCCCTACCACTCAGATTAGAGTAAGTAAAAAATTCTAAACTGTTGATGACTATAATCATTTGTAAATAAAAAATTGAAACTTCGATATTTTTAGAAGAAAAAAAAATATCGATACTTTTACCCATCCATATCACTCCGATTAGAGTAAATAAAAAATCATAAACTGTTGATGACTATAATCACCTGTAACTAAAAAACTGAAACTATCGATATTTTGAGAAAAAGAAAAATATCGATACTTCTACCCATCCCTACCGCTGCGTTTATAAAACGGTCATAAAGCACCTTCGCGTGTCCAGCGCTCGCTTATCACCCTAATAGCATCATCCGAAGATGATCGAAGGGGCGCGTTTGCCAATTTTTCCCCGCTAATTGACGGTGTAACATAAGAAATATAACATTCCTAGTCGTATCTCTCGCTATTTATGTAAATGCGTTTTTGCTCGGTTTTGACGTTCCCGGTATTTATTTCGTCACGAACTCGGTCTAGGGTTCCGCTGCTCTTGTACCTGTAAAGTCGAGACCAATAAAAAACATTAAAACGTCACTTATATAATCGGTGTTAAATTGGATACGTCAGTCGCCTACGTGGACTGCTCGCTCGGTTAATATCGGTGAATAATTGGGCAGTTGACTAATATGATATCGAATTGGTGAATTAATGTTGTTCCTAATCAGATATCGATACTTGAAATTTTTATTTCTGTATATCTCGGATAACTGTTGAAAGAAGCACTTAGCGTTTTAAGATTCATAGAAGCAAATTTTGAGAGCCACTGGATTTTTTCTGTATCTGCATCCCTTTTAATGTCGTTTAGGTTAGGTAGAAATTATAACGTAGAAAAATTTGCGGTGAATAGGCCGTTCTATTTTTTTTAAGATATAAAGGATAATTTAAAAGAAAATGCACGATTTTCAACATCCCTTTTTGCCAAAAAAGTCCCGTTCCTGGGGTCGAAATACCGGGTGCATCTCATAAGTGGCTCACCTCTATATATTTTTTTATTTTTGCCAGATAAAAAACGAGATTTGATATGTTAGTTTGTTACAGTTAATGTCGATATTAACAGGTTAAGGTTTGGGTTTGGTTTTGTTTTGTGTTATTCTCGAGAGATTAACCGGGTAATGTCAATATTAACCGAACATCGGACCTTAACCTGTTTCACCGGAAATGACTACAACTTTTGATTTTTAAATGGCACTTCCGGTATATTTTTACTTTATTCGATAGAAAATAAAACTCTGAATAGAATGACATATGATATGTCAACTTTTAACATTTTGGCTTAAAAAAATATTGTATTTTAAATTTCAATCTAGAGTTCTCTTTTTTAATCAAGGAGCCTTGAAAACATAGATTTGATCGTATAATGTTTTTCATGTCTTGTCCTGGCCGGTTGAAATATGCCCAAATCTCAAGTTTTTCCAATGGAACAAGGGTTTGGCATTGGACTCATTAGCATATTTGGAAAAAGCATTTTTTTACGAGTAATTTGATACCACACACTTGGTATTTCGAGTCAAATTGTCGTTATGAACAGCATGTTACAATTTCAAATAAACCATATGCAAAAATGTCAAAAGTTGACATATAATAATTGATTATATAGGGTTCCGCTGCTCTTGTACCTGTAAAGTCGAGACCAATAAAAAACATTAAAACGTCACTTATATAATCGGTGTTAAATTGGATACGTCAGTCGCCTACGTGGACTGCTCGCTCGGTTAATATCGGTGAATAATTGGGCAGTTGACTAATATAACATCGATATCGAATTGGTGAATTAATGTTTTTCCTAATCAGATATCGACACTTGAAATCTTTATTTCTGTATATCTCGGATAACTGTTGAAAGAAGCACTGAGCGTGCACCCGGTATACCACCCATAAAAATATTTGCACTTATTTAAGACTCCCCCTGTATAGTGAATACTTTATTTTAAGTAATATTTTTTTATTTTGTTTCAGGTTACTTAGCGGACAAAAATAAATTAATAACGCTAAAATGTGAGCCCCTAACTATCACGAAATAAATAAAACAATTATTTCTTATTAGTGTTGCTAGTGTTCAAAATGCCGCACACTATATTGCGCGGTTTGGTCCATAACGGACATGCGCAGTATAACGGTAATGGACATCTGTCAGGCAATGGACATCTCGTGGGCAATGGGCATTTGACAAGCAATGGACATCTCGTAGGCAATGGGCATTTAACGGGCAACGGACACTGCATGAACGGACATGCAGGGATGTACCAGCAAAACGGGCACGCTAACAAATGCAACGGACATACTGGTAAGTAAAACGAATATTGTGTATTAGTTAATAGTAGTCTTAGAATCGTAAGACGGCGTCGTAAGAAGTCTTAGAATAAGAAGACTAAGGAAGGAGCATAATGCTATCCATGTATTCATGCATGGTGGGAGGAAAAAGGATTCTAGGGTGGGGATAAAAGACAGTTCTGTTTGACGATTCATTTGACACATTTGAATTTGATTTGAAATTTTGTGGATTTGTCAGTCTTTACCGAGCTTATTTTATGTTATTTATTATTTATTCTACTACTGATAGTTGTATAAATGTAGTAAATCTAGATGGAAATTGTGGCAGAACTTAAATTAACAGTGACACTATCGCAATTTATCGAAAAAGACTCAAAAATAGTTGGTTGTGTAGCGTGCGGTAGATCTCGGCAAAAATCGAATGAAATAATGGAACAACTTTTCGTTAGTAAGTCACTATATAATATACATACGTGTAGTAAACCGATCATTTATGTAATTCACTTAAATTAACTAATTATATATTTTTTCTTGCATTTTTGCTTTTATTTACTACTTGTCAAAAAATTTAGATACGTCAATTCGACTTACCTGCTTCAGTAGCGTATCGGATGTTTGTGTTAATAAATAATTATTAAAACTTATCTTTTTTTATTATAATAAAATGTTTTTATAACAATTTAAATAACTACCAACATTTATTCACAACGTGAAATAAAAAAAATTATTGAGTCTACCCCACGTCTACCCTACATCATAGTTTTATATTTTTTAAATAAAATTAGAACGGCACTGATAAACCGGAATTTAAGTCGGCCATATTTGAGTCCCATAGCGGTGTACCTAAGATTTTTGATATGCTCCTTCCTTAGTCTTCTTATTCAAAGTGTTTTTCTAGCAAATTTCGAAGTATAATTACTGGAAAAGTTAAAAGTTTGATAACTTTTTCTACTAATTGAAAATGTCTACCACTAATTTTGACGTTTGGAAGGCTCACATTGAAATTAAAGAAGCAAACTTCTACGCTAATTGTAACCACTAATTGCGAGGTTCTGAATGAAGCTTAAGAGCTCAAAAAATATTATGTTTTGATAATAATATCTTTATTTTTCTTCAGAATATAATACCTACAACAATTAAATGAGAAATCAAACTAATACTACTAATATCGAAGACAGAAACTACGAAAATACTTTTTAACCCTTTAATTGTTCGTATAATTTGGGAACGTAGTCGTCCCATTCAGCCTGGAAGAAATTCCCAGCAATTGGCTCTTCCAGATTGTATTTCTTGGCCAGTTTCTTTATGGAGAACTTGGGCCTCGATTCGCTGGAAGTGTTGGAGGTCTTGGGTTCGGAAAATTTCACTTTCCCGTTTTGTTTGTACACCAGAATGACGTAGCGATGCAAGCCACTGCCTTTTGGTGGTCCGGCACCAACGTAACCGGTCAAAACTTCGCCTAATTCAATAAAATGATATTTAGTGTGGGGCTAAGCAGTACAAATGACTATTTTTCTTGCAAATATGTGTAATATATCGTCGAATTACCGTTAACAGTTATATCAACCAAAGACATCTAAATGGGTAGATAGAACACTTAAAACATTGATGTATTTTATTATATCGATGTTCATTTCCTAGCCACTGGGCGCCGTTTTTTTAGACGGTACTTAGGACTAAATAAGATGGAATATATTTTACAAAAAAGGTTGTAGTGAAAATCTCAAATAGATGTAGCGAAAAAATCAGTTGTTTTACCTTTGGATACGTCACTTCCGGGTATATTTCCTACCAGCCAATGTCTCCATTCTCTAAACTTGGGATTAGAACGACTTGGTGCATCTGGATCGGTCATGCAAAGCGTGTAAAATGCTTCGGGTTCGGCTGACCAAGTCACTGTAGGAGCATCTTTAACTGAAACAACAATTACAGCATTGCTAAAAGTTGCTGAAGGCTGGTATTGAACTTATCAACAAAAGCAGGCATAAGAAACATGTTGATTTAACCTTTATGTAAATAAATAAATAAATTTTACAATTTATAGACAAAGGTAAACTAAACAAACAAAAGAGAATATAAAACATTATACAAATAACGTTTTATTGTTCAAAATAGGCATTTATAAACGTTTACTATGTCAAAAAATAAAAATAATATTCAAAAATATTGAGTTAGTTTATAGTGAATATCAATGACCTCCAAATAAATTTATTTTGATGTTATTGGTAAATATAGCAATAGCAAACATTAGACCAGTGTTTACAAGATCAAATTCGATTATCAAAATATAAGTCATTTACGGCGTAGAAAGCCTTGTCTAGTAAATAAGATTTCAATACTTTACGAAATGAAGAAAATGATGTTATGGATTTGATTTCAAATGACAGGTGATTGTGAATTTTTTTCGAATTGTATAATATTGAACTTTTAACTAACTCTGAGCGTGGGGTAGGTAGATAAAGATCTTGCTCCGCGTTCCTGAGTGGATAAGTGTGAGATGGCCTTTCTTGAGAAGCTGATACATGCTTACGTATTAGGCAAACGGATTCAAATATAAATAAGGAAGAGTTAATATTTTTAATTTTTTAAAAAAGTCCCAATGAATATCGAACAGTTCTCTTCTGGAAATGAAAATCTGCTTGAAAATGCGGTCAAATTGAGTCGCACAACACGTACCTCAGAATGGAAGGGCATACCTAAGGTGCGACTCAAAAAGTACATAATAAACAGTTCTAGCCACTGACAAGTTAAGCTCCTTAGAAACAGATCTTAATGCAGAACAGGCAGAGCTTAATTTTTCGACAAAGCCTCGATATGCATGTCCCATTTCAGAGAATTGTCTACAACAAGCCCTAAGAATTTTACAGATTTTACGACGTCAATGGTGGTGTTGTTAAGTACAAAAGGCTGCAGCGAGTTTTTACACGACAAAGCTTTAGTTTTAGAAATGTTGAGACTCAGGAGGTTCGAATCGCACCAAGATTTGATGGTGATTAAGTCATTTGATATAATCCTATGAATATGTATTTAAAATTTATAAATATTTCCAACCTTTTTTATTCACTGTCAACTGACATCGAATCACTGTCACAATCACTGATAAATATTAAGTCATTATTTCTAGATACTGTTTTGTTGATTTTGTTCTTTAAGGCATATCAAATTCTTGGTTCCTTTTAAACATTCCAAGCGTGAAATCCAAAGTACCACGTTAAATAATGGTCCGTTTTGTCTCTAGGTTATAAATAGGATTTGTAGATATATAAAAAGTTGTTTCAAGCTGACAGGAAGTTCTGATGTTTACAAAATTGATCTTTTGTACAATTATGGTACAATTTTGTTGTTATATCATTTAATTAAATATATGTTTGTGCTTGATGAGCATAACAATTTTGTAGAAGTACTAATAGTAGATAGGGTAAGTGGTTTTAGTGATTTAAAATTAAAATAATGATTAAATAATAAGCTTTTAAAACCTATTTCTTTTTAAATAACAAACAATTTCCATAAAATTATTGCCTGTCTGTGTATAACAGTTTAAAATTTACTATTTTTTATATTTTATAAATTATATTGAAAACTCTAAATTCAAACAGTAAGGTTCCAACCCTCAACTGTAATGCACTTAAAAACTTGATAAAATTCATATTTTCTGCAGGTTACAAACCAAAAATGGCTTTTGCAATAGAGAGGCCTGTTATCTAAAAGCTACACAAGTTTTCTAAAATCTTCTGTTTTAACTGACTTATATTTTTGTTTAGTGCGTAGATATATTTTTTCATTAAAAATATTCATTAATAAATTCTTGTCAGAAATAAACATAAAAATTATTGTAAAAAAATGAAGATATATTATTATTTATTCAGCTTGACGCGAATTTTTCAAAAGCTCAGTCTTTATGTAATCATTGCGTAACAATATGACTGAAAATGTGTAATAAGCAATATCATTGCGAATCGAGTTGTGAATTTGAAGTAAATAAATATTGTCTACGCACTTTTTTAAACTAAAAAAAATATAAGTTAGTTAAAACGATTTAAAAAAAGAGTTTTTAATTTTTTTCATATTGTTCCACCACTTCAAAAAATTCTAAAAAAATCCTGAGTGTAAAGAAGTATAAAAGACATTTTCTGACGAATTTTAGTGAGTGACATATTTCAGAAATGTTAAAAAAATGAGATTTTAATTTTGTTTCCTCAGCTAAAAATCGACTTTTCGTTTAACAATCATGATCATATTCAATCAGATTTCATGTCTTAGAGTTCTAAGAATTAGAAAAATCATTAATTCATTTTTAATTTTACTATAAAAATAAAGATAAAATTGATAAAACGGGTTTTTTTGAAAATCTCGAAAACCGTTTGAGTTAAAGAGCTAAAAATTAAGGTGAATTATTTTGATTCGATACCAAATCGATCTTTGTGTGTAATAGCATCTTTAGTTTCATAAAAAAATAGGACAGCGATGTAAAAACCTCGTTTTTGTATCTCTATAAACGAGAAGTGCCATAAAACACACGAAAATAGGACACTCTGTACATAATGAATATTATTATGTTGAATATTAAAGAAAATCGCGCGTACTTGTTATGAAAATCAAACCAAAATAAACAAATCACAAATCCTGACCTACCTTGAGTCGGCGTCAAAACATTTCCCATTTCAGCTTTTACACCGCTTGGAAAACTCACCTTAGCGGTATCACCAGGCACTTTATCGATCACGTCGGGCACTACTTGCTGTTTTTCCATGTTTTCCAGCGAATTTTCAGCGAAAATTGAGCCAAAAAACGTTAAGAAAACGCACAAGAAAACGTCTAAAAATATCTGACGTTTACGCATTGTTGTTGTGACAGTTCCAGCGAATCCTGCGCGATTGGCGAGAGAAATGAAGCCGGGTACACATTTAGTGCAGCTGTGGTGTTTTTAGCGGGAATACAATACGCCGCGCCGATGACCTCGTAATTGTTTTTTTTTAGGATTAAAATAACAGATTTTACGGTAATTGAGCAGGATTTTGTTTCTAGAGGAGAGATGCATTGTTTTATTGCATCAAAAAGTATATTTTAATTATTATACCGAGTGTTTTTCAAAAGTGGTCCACCCCTATATATGATTTGGGCGTTTTTTAGCCGCCCAGGAAAAGTCACGATCAAATCTATTTTTCCAAGGCTTCTTGATTAAAAATTAGTGGTTTCAGCCATGACACTCTAGATTGAAACTTAAAATATATTTTTTTAAGCGAAGATGTCAAAAGTTGACATATACGTTATGACATTCTACTCAGAATGTCATTTCTAATTAAAAAAAGTAAAAATATACTGAGTGATCTTTTAAAAATCAAAAGTTGTAGTAATTTCCGGTGAAACAAGAAATTACCGAAACTAATGGAATACAACAATCGATCCTGATTTATATCATATACATATGTATATGATATAAATCAGGATAGTAGTAAAGTTTTATTTTATAAAAGTAGCAAATTTTATTTTATAAAGGCTGTATAAACAGCTATATGATCATTTTTATAGGATACCTCAATTCGTATAACGTGCTATAAGACCGTAATATGATAGCTTTACAACCAAAAAAGGCCCATTTTTATACAACAGTTTAGTAGTATAGAAGTTCTATAAAAAGGGTATACAACTCTTATGCAACTATTTTACACAGCGTTATATAACTATTATAAAACTAGTTTTATTGTGTATTACGTGGTCACATCTAAGAGACAGAACAATAAAAGCATTTGATCATTTAGCGAGGTAAAAGAGTATTTTATTTTGTACCGAAGAATATTAGGAGCAAATTATATTTTAAGCGTGTCGTAAAATGAATCTAGAGGATGTGGATTGTTAAAAAGGAGACTTTACTCGACGGTGAAAATGGCGGCTAGAGCCAAAAGGTACAACAATTATGTAATATAAAAAATCATTGATAGGGTTTGAAAAGTAGGGACAATTTTTGTTGCGCCGAAAATTTTACTGGTAGATTATAGGTATGTATTTGGCAAAAAATTAAAGCGCTTTAATTTCGATTAAGGTTTACGTATAAATTTAAACAATAAAATAAAATAAAATTTTCAAAAATTCTTGTTTTTAATTTAATTAAACAGTTTATTACTGTTATGTGGGAATCTTATCACAAAATAGTTCTCAAAAATAACATGTTACAATTTATTTTGATGTTTTTAATTTTGCTTCATATAATGGCGGCCATAGGCCATACAAAAATTCTGCCTTAAACATGGCGAATTATAATGCAACCATTTTATTATAAATGAATCCCTTAAATAAGTCTTTATTGTAAAATAAAACGGTATAGGATAAATATCTATCATTACGCAGAATTTCCAGGCACTATAGAACTATTTTTGACATATTGAGATTTGTGACAAATAGATGTTGCCAAATTTCACTTGATTAGTAGGTATTTAAACTAACAAACATGATCAGATTTTCATGGATTCATGCACGCAATACATTTCATGCATGACCGACGAGTGAGCGGCAACCTAAAGACTTGGAAAAACAACAATAAAACAATACAAACATTATTACAGTAAAACTTTTACACCAACGTGGCAACAATGCTTTGAAGAAGCCAGACAACCCGAGAAGATTTTGAATTTTTTGGCCCAGGGAATTCTCGGGATTATTTGCCGTAATTTCGAGGAGTTTTTTCTTACATGCTCTTTTATAACTACCACTGCGTTTGTTAACTTTTTTCCAACTTTGTCCAGAATTCATAAGAGCTGTGATTGATTATGCTCGTACGTAGATATTACTTTTGCAACAACAACAATAACAAAATAAATAACTAGGTATACCATTTAATTTAAAATGAGGTTATATTATACATTACCAGTTTTATAATGCAGATATTACAGCGAATTTATTTTGTTAATCACAATTTTATCATATAAGGCTATATAACTAGTGTTGTATACAGCACCGTAGTTTAACGCAATAAAATATTCATCATACAGTATCATACAACGTAATACAACTTTAATAAGACAAGTTTAAGTAACTATTATATGATCTTGTGACTACTAGTTATATGAATATTATAGAACTCTTACATGGTGGGTATAAGAGTCTAATAAAATAATATGTTTGTTATCATATAGCATTGTCTTATTAAGTGTTATATCATACTAAAAGAAATTATCGTTTAATGCGTTATCGGATACGTTGTAAAAACCACTAGAAAATAGTTTAATATGACAACTTTTATTAAAAAACAGAATGGTCGAAACCAAACGCTTAATAAAATCAAGCAGTCCTTAAGACAACGCTATTCGACTGTTATAAAATAATTCAATCCTTTTAGAATTTCATTTTGCTACTTGGGATACATACCAAATATTGTTTTTTTTAACTGAAAAAATAAAAAGGTTATAGGGGTGAGCCACTTTTAGAAAAAAAACAGTATATGTATAACCTCAGCTATTTAATTAAAATGATCATTTATGACGAATAAAAGATCATTTTAATCATTCAATTATTGATTCCTTTTGTAGCCGGATATACGATAAGCTAACAATCTTCTTATTCTAATTATAGAAGAGTACTTAATACTTCTAATCGCTCTTTTCTTCTGCCTAGAGTTATTAATTAAATAAAAATGAAGAATCTGTGAGCGTTTGTATGAAGAAGCGTTCCCATGATGACGAGTCTAGAACGAAAGTAAGATCGAGGAAAAGTTTTAATAAAAACGACCTTTTATTGTTATTGTAATTAATTGAAAATTGTTCGCAGAGAATAGACTTATTAATTTTGTTATAGAGAAGGTTCTTTTTTATTATTAATTAGCAAATAATAGTTATTTTTTATACAAGGCGATAAAATGGTATTTTATCGTCGACCGAAAAGATTAAAAGTGCCAAATATTCAATTAGGTACTCGAATATTTAAGGGTACCGAATTAACTAATATTATTATAAACAATTTAGCAGTCATGAACGGGCGAGTTTTTATCCACTGGGAAATCAAAAGATTGTAGTTCATTAAGGAACATTCAGATAAAAACGAAGAAACAATAAAGAATGGAGTGTAAAAATTCTTGGCTTTATAGTCTTTAAGTAGAGTGGGAATTTTTACCGTCGAGATAAAAAATAATTACTAGGTACTTGACGTGGAGTTGTTACACATAAACATGTACTTAAAGTGTAATAAAATTATACCAACTCCTTCTTGATGTTTCCTCATAATGCAAGGAAGAAGCAGGAAAGTTAGTATAAAATGTTTGACGTTAACATTTTTAGTAATGTAGAACCCTTGAAATTACAATAAAAATCCATCCTTAAGAGTCTATTTCACTAGCCCGAAAAAGTAGCAAAATAAGCGTTCGGCATTTAACGTTTTATGTAAAACTGGCTACGTATTTTTACACAAATGAAGAAGGAAATTAAAGATAAAGGATTATACTATATCCGTATTGTAGCACATTTTTAGACAACGTCTTTATTTTTAAGATTTTGATTTTCAAACATCAACAAAATATTCTTTATGTTTGGACTAAATTTTCTCGAAAATAAAGACATAATTTAAAATTCCGTTACAATACGGAAATAGAATGAAGTTTTGTGATTAGAGTGATATATAATTTATATGGTTTTGTAACAAATTGCTCGCCATTTTATGCCAAATCTTAATCAAGCCTTAATCAAAGCACGTGTGTTTGAAATTTTGGGTCTGACTTAACACGACAGGATCGGGCTAAGCCCTAGGCAGGTTTCTGAAATATAATATATATTTCCTTCGGCCACGCACCCGTTTTACCCGACCCCTGAGAGCGACCCGAAAGTACAGCGTAATAGACTCTATATGTCACATACCGATAATAAATTTACCAAAGAACAGCCATAGATAAAAAACTTATAATAGAACAGTTTATTCAACCTAAAAGTGAATCCAAATTTTCCCTTTCAAGATGTCATGCAAAATTAAAAAAATTGTTTAGGCTATGGGCGTACAAGTAACAGTACTTATGCTGGAAGTACACACTCGCCGAGGTGACCCGAGGCGCCACAATGAAGGCCAGTTTTAACCAATAACAATGTACATACTGTTAATTTTTTGTCGCGCCTCGGGTCGCCTCAACGAGTGTGTAGGCCGAGGCGACCCGAGGCGCGACAATGAAGGACAGTTCTAACCAATAACAATGTACATATTGTTAATTTTTTGTCGCGCCTCGGGTCGCCTCAACCAGTGTGTTGGTCGAGGCGACCCGAGGCGCGACAATGAAGAACAGTTCTAACCAATAACAATGTACATACTGTTAATTTTTTGTCGCGCCTCGGGTCGCCTCAACGAATATGTAGGCCGAGGCGACCCGAGGCGCGACAATGAAGAACAGTTCTAACCAATAACAATGTACATACTGTTAATGTTTTGTCGCGCCTCGGGTCGCCTCAACGAGTGTGTAGGCCGAGGCGACCCGAGGCGCGACAATGCAGGACAGTTCTAACCAATAACATGTACATACTGTTAATGTTTTGTCGCGCCTCGGGTCGCCTCAACGAGTGTGTAGGCCGAGGCGACCCGAGGCGCGAGAATGAAGGACAGTTCTAACCAATAACAATGTACATACTGTTAATTTTTTGTCGCGCCTCGGGTCGCTTCAACGGGTGTGTACTTCCAGCATCAGCAAGATACAGTAATAGACACAGAAAAATGCAATGACTAAAGAAACCCGAGGGCAAATTGCGACGATGTTACCAAACAGTGCCGTGGCACAAATTTTTCTTAACCTAGCTATTTGAAGAGATATTTATATTTTTTGATAAATGTTTTGACTACGCCTATGGTGTATACGGTGATATCATACTAATTAATTACAAAAAAAAAACGTATTGAAATGATAACAAAAGGTACAACACTATTATCGACGTATATCACACATCAAGTACATATAATATCAGAAAAATAATTATCGAATTCAATAAGAAAACTAAGAAAACGCTAAAAAGGTGAAGCGGACTGATTATTTACATATGAAACGTAACTCCTGACTCTTTCTTATCGCTGCTGCTTTTACACTTGAAAGCTGAACAACTAATCACCATTGTAATAAAGTTTATACAAAGTTCACTACACACAAACTATTAAAAATCGCTAAAATTGTCGCTGGTGACCAGATGATGACTCATTGTTTGCCACCAAAGAATGGCGTCTAAGGTCACAAATTCTGCTGCAGCCCGTATATGGGCGTTACATCTCCTTATATTCTTTAGTCATTGGAAAAATGAAACTCTAGTTACTGAATTTAATAAATTTAAGAAAATGAAGATTAAACTAAGATTTTCCGTTACATTACAATATATTGACGTCGTTACAAATGAGGAAAATAAAGATGAAAATATGAAGTTCCCTAGTAGATTATGTACTATACATTAAACAGAGAAATATATCACTCACTCTGGTATCG
Source organism: Sitophilus oryzae (assembly GCF_002938485.1). Lineage (NCBI taxonomy): Eukaryota > Metazoa > Arthropoda > Insecta > Coleoptera > Curculionidae > Sitophilus > Sitophilus oryzae. Next base: position 739,935 of record NW_022146930.1, on the reverse strand, counting down.
ACCTAATGGTTTCTAATGTCTTATTTACGTCCTCAGGCACGCATCCTTACTGTTATAATTACTCGACCTATTGGACATCTGTTTATCAGAAAGATTCTGCTGTCTATATATATCATTCTGTTGAGAATCTTGAATAGATAAACCTGTATTTTTTTAGAAAAAAGTATAAAATATGTGAATATAATTGTTTTATTGTTTCTAAGAAAGTTATTATCCATATAAATCAATATAAATCATATAAAAATAAAAAAAGCGATGAAATTATAAAATAAAATCATCTCTGGTATCAAAGTATTACCAGTTATTATAATATACCAAGGTACCTTATCTACTACGTTCTTCTATCTACTTAAGACTTAGAAACTTTTTACCAATGACTAAAGAATATAAGGACATGTAACGCCCCTATACGGGCTGCAGCAGAATTTGTGACCTTTTTTTGGTGGCAAACAATGAGTCATCATTTGGTCACCAGCGACAATTTTAGCGATTTTTAATAGTTTGTGTGTAGTAAACTTTGTATAAACTTTATTACAATGGTGATTAGTTGTTCAGCTTTCAAGTGTAAAAGCAGCAGCGATAAGAAAGAGCCAGGAGTTACGTTTCATAGGTAAATAAACAGTCCACTCCAACTTTTTAGCGTTTTCTTATTGAATTCGATAATTATTCTTCAATTTCAATTAACATCTATATGTACTTGATATGTGTTATACGTCGATACTAGTTTTGTACCTCTTGTTAACATTTTAATACGTTTTTTTCGTAATTAATTAGCGTAGTCAAAACAATTATCAAAAAATATAAATATTGCTTCAAACAGCTAGGTTAAGAAAAATATGTGCCACGGCACTGTTTGGTGACATCGGCACAATTTGCTCTCGGGTGTTATTTGTCCTTGGATTCTTCAGTCATTGCTTTTTACCAAATCACCCTATGAATAATTTATGATAATTTTAATACACAGTAGTAGAAATCTACAATCCTCTCACTCCATATTGACAAATCTTATTTGAAATGTTAAACAGCTTACCTGTACGTAGATTAGAATAAACTCGTCATTTAAATACACTGTCTGGTATTGTTGAGTAAAATACTATCGAATAAGATTAAAGGAAAAGGATAAATGAAATTATTTTGGTAATATCTAATTAATATTCAACGTGAGAGTCATGACATAAAAGTCTGTCATCCGTAAGCAATCATACTGAGATTTGATTTATTTTAGTTTTTTACCATAAATAAACAAAATAAAAAAACGAATTAATGTTCTTGTCCAAAGGTATTTTTGTGTTTTCAACATAATTATTATTTTTTTTCAAATGATCTGTTTTTTTCAATTACTTAAAAACATGTTAAAAGCACAAGAACGGTAAACTAATAAGATTGCTCATCCTCATAAGACGTACGTTCGCCTCTTCACGCGCTTCAGCTGACAGTTGTGACGTCATTGTAGTCCTTGTCAAAGCCTTCGTGGCCTTGTCATGATAGTGTGTATTATTAGTTGCCTATGGTAAACTTATAAAAATATCAGCTGAGAAATTTTGAGTTAATTATTTTGTCAATTTTAAATGTGAAAAATGTGTCTTTAAAGTTTTTAGAGCTATAGAGTGTATAAATACGTTCCTTTTGTGTTGTGGATTGTGACAAAGTGCATACTAAGTGCCCACGATTTTGTTTATTAATTATTTTAAAGCAAAATATGGAAGTACTCTAAAAAGAATGCTTGCAAAAGGTGATGCTGGTGGAACTGCTGTTCTTAAAAATGCATTATCGGAGTATTTAATACGATTTATATAGTTAATTTTCTATACTGCATACATATAAGGTGTTTAAATAAATAAACTAAATAATGAACGTTTTGCATTCGGCAACCAATAATGCACGTGTGTGTATTATTGATTGCCGGATAAAGACTAATAACATGACATAACAATGACAAGGACTACAATGACGTCACAAAGCGAATAGTTTTCGCATGCACCTGGCGGACACTTTTGGCTGAATGAGCAGTCCTATTAGGTTCACTGTTCTTGTTAAGAGCCTATATAAATCATACTTACGTGGATAAGTAAATCACTATGGAAACTGTCGCAAACATATCAACGACTTCCATTTATCTTCTTTTTTTGTTGCACACGCAGTGCTTCTACTCTATCTATCCTTGTCGAGGACCTACCGTCCGCGCGCCAAATTTCAACATTAATTTTAAAAATTTAATGTGTAAAATGCTTATATTTGAACAACAAATTGAATGTTTACTGTCACGAAAATTAAATTATATAAAAAATACATTTAGCAACTCCGTACGAATATCAATATTCTTAGGAAATCTAACCAGAAAGTATGCATGTGGCTTAATATAAATAAAAGAACAACTGAATACTTTACCTGCCTATGAAATGATAATTCGGGGACATTTATATTCGATGATGACAATGAAAAGTTGGTTTCCATAGCAATGTATAATTTGTACTTTCTAAAACCGTATAAAATTGTGATTATTTTGGAACTACGTGCAACTTTTAATGCGCATGCGCAAAGTCAGGTCCTCGAAAAAGACAAACCTATTCAACGATTCATAAGTGCAATAAAGAATGTTTGAAAATGGCATGTCGTGAGGTTGGAGACATATTTTTTAATGCGCTAAACTTATGGCGTTGATTTATCCACGTAAGTATATAATATGATCTAGTGTTAAAAGTAACACAAACTTGACTCGACAATAACAATTAACTTTAAATAATAGACATAGCATCGTAGAGTTGTTTATTCATGTAGGTCAAGATTATAAATATTCTTTTTCGCTTTAATGGTACTCGAATAGGCAGTGGAACTGCAACTAACAACTGAAGAAGTGGATTATTTATAGTTTTTTACCGTTTTACTACACCATTGTTTACTAATTTTTTACCCAGTTTAGACAAAACAGAAGAGAATAATTAAAATCCAACCAAATCAACTAAAAATATTAATTAGGTATGGTTAACAGTATAGTTTGGAGTGTTTATTAGTTTTTCTTGATACTTTAGCTTTTATTTTTTTTAAATAATATTATATTCTGTTGCTGAACAGACTATATATCAGAATCTATTATGCTGTACTTTCGGGTCGTTCTCAGGGGTCGGGTAAAACGGGTGCGTGGCCGAAGGAAATATATATTATATTTCAGAAATCTGCCTTAAGTCACACCCAAAATTTCAAACACACGTGCTTTGATTAAGGCATGTTTAACGTTTGCAGAGCTTCAGCATTTGCCATAAAATAGCAAGCGATTTGTTACAAAACCATATAAATTACATATCACTGTAATCACAAAACTTCAATCTATTTCCGTATTGTAACGGAATTTTAAATTATGTCTTAACTTTCTAGAAAATTTAGTCCAAACATAAGGAATATTTTGCTGATGTTTGACCATCAAAATCTTAAAAATAAAGAAGTTCTATAAAAATGTGCTACAATAAGGATATAGTATAATCCTTTATCTTTAATTTCCTTCTTCATTTGTGTAAAAATACCTAGCTAGTTTTACATAAAACGTTAAATGGCGAACGCTTATTTTGCTACTTTTTCGGAGCAGTGCAATGAACTCTTAAGTGTTTTCTATTTAAAGATATGGGTGAATTAGACATTTATCATTTAAATCAATTAAAGTTAATGTATTCACATAATATTCTTTGCCTATCCATATACTTCCATTCCTAACAGCCTTAGAGGATCGTAATACCCTTTATCCCTTACAAGTATCTTACCTACCGATAGAGGCACTCCTCTGACGTGTATATTACCAACGGAACCGCCCATGGGAACCATAAATACGCACCAGGGGCCTTAATTCAATCCAACACTGACTTTTTGTATGTTTACTGCCCACAAAGGACCATAATCACTGCCTAATTGCTACTTAACGGCTCAGAGAGATTCGAAAAAGAGTTAAAAGAGAATGGTCAACAGACCGGGGTCTTGTTTGTTTTGTTTCCTATTAGCTTAGGTAATCTTTTTGTGTTTTTTCAATTAACACAGTGTCTAGTGTTGGTGTAAAATAGGTTATTTGTAGGTTAACTTAACAATTGAGACTTCTTATACTCCATTAGTAGACCTAAATAAATTTAAATACGGGTGTTATGTTTCCTGCAACCACTTAATGAGAAAAAATATCTTCAAATGACGTTACATTAAGAGTCTATTACGCTGTACTGTTCCGAAGGTCGAAGGAAATACGTATTATATTTCACAAATCTGCCCTAAGGTTTGGCCCGATCCTGTCGTGTTAAGCCACACCCAAAATTCCTAACACACGTGCTTTGATTAAAGCTTGATTAAGGTTTGCAGAGATTCAGCATTTGCCATAAAATAACAAGCAATTTGTTACAAAACCATATAAATTATATATCACTGTAATCACAAAACTTCAATCTATTTCCTTATTGTAACGGAATTTTAAATTATGTCTTAACTTTCGAGAAAATTTAGTCGAAACATAAGGAATATTTTGCTGATGTTTGACCATCAAAATCTTAAAAAAAGAAGTTGTTTAAAAATGTGCTTCAATACGGATATAGTATATTCCTTTATCTTTAATTTCCTTCTTCATTTGTGGTAAAAATACCTAGCTAGTTTTACATAAAACGTTAAATGCCGAACGCTTATTTTTTCGGACTAGTAAAATAGATTCTTAATAAGTCATGTTCATTACAAACCATCCATGAAAAACCGTGTCTAGTTATAATATGGTCCAAGATTTTTGTGATTTTTTTCTAATATTTTTTAAAGTTTTAGTTGAAGTCGACTAAAGATATTTTTTGCTAGAATCATACTTCTTCAGCTAATGGTAAACTGCTATGGATACATGCCATCCAGTTCAAAAGCACCCAGTCCAGGAAAGTTTTCTCGTTATAATTCGGTTTTAATATATTTTTTTGGTGATAACAATGTTATTTAATAATGAATTTATACCCCTAACTCAAGAATCATACTTCTTCAGCTAATGGTAAACTACTGATGGACACATGCCATCCAGTTCAAAAGGACCCAGTCCAGGAAAGTTTTCTCGTTATAATTCGGTTTTAATATATTTTTTTGGTGATAACAATGTTATTTAATAATGAATTTATACCCCCAACTCAAGAATCATACTTCTTCAGCTAATGGTAAACTACTGATGGACACATGCCATCCAGTTCAAAAGGACCCAGTCCAGGAAAGTTTTCTCGTTATAATTCGGTTTTAATATATTCTCTTGGTGATAATAATGTTATTTAATAATGAATTTTTACCCCCCAACTCAAGAATCATACTTCTTCAGCTAATGGTAAACAGCTGATGGACACATGCCATCCAGTTCAAAAGGACCCAGTCCAGGAAAGTTTTCTCGTTATAATTCGGTTTTAATATATTCTTTTGGTGATAATAATGTTATTTAATAATGAATTTATACCTCCCAACTCAAGAATCATACTTCTTCAGCTAATGGTAAACTGCTGATGGACACATGCCATCCAGTTCAAAAGGACCCAGTCCAGGAAAGTTTTCTCGTTATAATTCGGTTTCAATATATTCTTTTGATGATAATAATGTTATTTAATGATGAATTTATACTCCCCAACTCAAGAATCATACTTCTTCAGCTAATGGTAAACTGCTGATGGACACATGCCATCCAGTTCAAAAGGACCCAGTCCAGGAATGTTTTCTCGTTATAATTCGGTTTTAATATATTCTTTTGGTGATAATAATGTTATTTAATAATGAATTTTTACCCCCCAACTCAAGAATCATACTTCTTCAGCTAATGGTAAACTGCTGATGGACACATGCCATCCGGCCAGTTCAAAAGGACCCAGTCCAGGAAAGTTTTCTCGTTATAATTCGGTTTTAATATATTCTTTTGGTGATAATAATGTTATTTAATAGTGAATTTATACCCCCCAACTCAAGAATCATACTTCTTCAGCTAATGGTAAACTGCTGATGGACACATGCCATCCAGTTCAAAAGGACCCAGTCCAGGAAAGTTTTCTCGTTATAATTCGGTTGTCATATAATCTTTTTATGATAATAATGTTATTTAATCATGAATTTATACCCCCCAATTCAAGAATCATACTTCTTCAGCTAATGGTAAACTGCTGATGGACACATGCCATCCAGTTCAAAAGGACCCACTCCAGGAAGGGTTTTTCGTTATAATTCGGTTTTAATATATTCTTTTGGTGATAATAATGTTATTTAATAGTGAATTTATACCCCCCAACTCAAGAATCATACTTCTTCAGCTAATGGTAAACTGCTGATGGACACATGCCATCCAGTTCAAAAGGACCCAGTCCAGGAAAGTTTTCTCGTTGTAATTCGGATTTAATATACTCTTTTGGTGATAATAATGTTATTTAATAATGCATTTATACCCCCCAACTCAAGAATCATACTTCTTCAGCTAATGGTAAACTGCTGATGGACACATGCCATCCAGTTCAAAAGGACCCAGTCCAGGAAAGTTTTCTCGTTATAATTCGGTTTTAATATATTCTTTTTATGATAATAATGTTATTTAATAATGAATTTATACCCCCAACTCAAGAATCATACTTCTTCAGCTAATGGTAAACTGCTGATGGACACATGCCATCCAGTTCAAAAGGACCCACTCCAGGAAGGGTTTTTCGTTATAATTCGGTTTTAATATATTCTTTTGGTGATAATAATGTTATTTAATAATGCATTTATACCCCCCAACTCAAGAATCATACTTCTTCAGCTAATGGTAAACTGCTGATGGACACATGCCATCCAGTTCAAAAGGACCCAGTCCAGGAAAGTTTTCTCGTTATAATTCGGTTTTAATATATTCTTTTTATGATAATAATGTTATTTAATAATGAATTTATACCCTCAACTCAAGAATCATACTTCTTCAGCTAATGGTAAACTGCTGATGGATACATATGCCATCCAGTTCAAAAGGACCCAGTCCAGGAATGTTTTCTCGTTATAATTCGGTTTTAATATATTCTTTTGGTGATAATAATGTTATTTAATAATGAATTTATACCCCCCAACTCAAGAATCATACTTCTTCAGCTAATGGTAAACTGCTGATGGATACATATGCCATCCAGTTCAAAAGGACCCAGTCCAGGAATGTTTTCTCGTTATAATTCGGTTTTAATATATTCTTTTTATGATAATAATGTTATTTAATAATGAATTTATACCCCCAACTCAAGAATCATACTTCTTCAGCTAATGGTAAACTGCTGATGGACACATGCCATCCAGTTCAAAAGGACCCACTCCAGGAAGGGTTTTTCGTTATAATTCGGTTTTAATATATTCTTTTGGTGATAATAATGTTATTTAATAATGCATTTATACCCCCCAACTCAAGAATCATACTTCTTCAGCTAATGGTAAACTGCTGATGGACACATGCCATCCAGTTCAAAAGGACCCAGTCCAGGAAAGTTTTCTCGTTATAATTCGGTTTTAATATATTCTTTTTATGATAATAATGTTATTTAATAATGAATTTATACCCTCAACTCAAGAATCATACTTCTTCAGCTAATGGTAAACTGCTGATGGATACATATGCCATCCAGTTCAAAAGGACCCAGTCCAGGAATGTTTTCTCGTTATAATTCGGTTTTAATATATTCTTTTGGTGATAATAATGTTATTTAATAATGAATTTATACCCCCCAACTCAAGAATCATACTTCTTCAGCTAATGGTAAACTGCTGATGGACACATGCCATCCAGTTCAAAAGGACCCACACCCCAACTCAAGAATCATACTTCTTCAGCTAATGGTTCTTAATAAGTCATGTTCACTACAAACCATCCATGAAAAACCGTGTCTAGTTATAATATGGTCCAAGATTTTTGTGATTTTTTTCTAATATTTTTTCAAGTTTTAGTTGAAGTCGGCTAAAGATATTTTTTGCTAGAATCATACTTCTTCAGCTAATGGTAAACTGCTGATGGACACATGCCATCCAGTTCAAAAGGACCCAGTCTAGGAAAGTTTTCTCGTTATAGTTCGGTTTTAATATATTCTTTTGGTGATAATAACGTTATTTAATAATGAATTTATATCCCCCAACTCAAGAATCATACTTCTTCAGCTAATGGTAAACTGCTGATCGAAACATGCCATCCAGTTCAAAAGGACCCAGTCCAGGAAAGTTTTCTCGTTATAATTCGGTTTTAATGAATATTTTGTTGATATTTGACCATCAAAATTTTAAAAATAAAGAAGTTGTCTAAAAATGTGCTATAATACGGATATAGTAGAATCTTTTATTTTTAATGTCCTTCTTTATTTGTGTAAAAATACCTAGCTAGTTTTACATAAAACGTTAAACGCCGAACGCTTATTTTTTCGTTCATAAGTCATGTTCACTACAAACCATCCATGAAAAACCGTGTCTAGTTATAATATGGTCCGAGCTTTTTGTGATTTTTTTCTAATATTTTTCAAGTTTTAGTTGAAGTCGACTAAAGACATTTTTTGCTACTAAAATTACTATAGAAACTATGTAACTGTCATTGCTCATAATTACATGATAATTACTTAATAACTTCCTGTCATGTAATTATACAATCAAATAAAACCAAGCTTTGTTAATTTGCATAGCATTGCGTGTGCTTTTTAGCTTTTAAATATAATATACATAAACAAATTTAATTTCCTCTAACGTTGTCATTCTATATTTATTGCTACAAATTGTTTAAACATGAAAAATATGGAAATTTTAATTTACCTCTAACATGCATAGCTTACTTGTTTTTAATTTTAGAATATAGTAAAAGCTTTGGTGTATACAGGGTGGTCCAAACTGTATTCCGGAAACTTCGGCAGCATATTCTGCAGATAAAAATAAGTAAAAAAGTTCGTATAAATGTATGGCTTAAAATGCTTAGATTTGGAGATACAGGGTGTAGAAGTTTCATTTTTATTTCGATTTTTTCCAAATAGTTTCTGAAATAACGTCAATATTTGGATGAAAATTGGTGTCTGGAAGTTTTTTGACATGAGGAATTTGATTTTGATGTCAGTATGACTCTTACTTTTAGAGGGTGTCACTCACATATTTTTAACTTCATTGAAGTGTAATAATTTTTCGTCTGTACCTGTATAAAAATTCTGTGTAAAAAAATATACATTTACGACGTTTTTTATACGTAAAAAATGTCTCTTGGTAAAAATCACTACAAGTAATGGTTCTCGAGATATTTGGAATCGATTAAACATATTGACTAAATAGTTATTTGACTTAAATTACAAACTAAACGTTTTGTGTCAAAAGTTCAACAGAAACTGTTTCATCATAATTTTTTCGAAGGAAAAATTGGGATTATTTTGAAAGAATAAGAAGTTCCCAAATTTATACCCCATATTCCCATATTTCCCATATTTATGTATCTGCGTTCTAATAATGTTTCCATGACTTAAGGTAAGCGATTTTTAAGTACCAAATTAAAGCAGAGCCAGTCGGTACCTTATTCAAGACAGGAAATCGCCGTGAAACCCATGCAAATTTGCACGAATTTTGATCCGAACAAGTACCACATAGATAGTGGTACTTTCTCCACCCGCTGATCTGCGATAGCGCCGGGTTGCTCGCTGCTACCACAGTTCCTACCACGGTACCATTATTCTCTTGATGGTTACGACTTTGTTTCAAGTTCATGACTTGTGTGTTGCTCTTGCCGTTGTTTTTGTTGGCTTAACTGTTGTTTTGCGGTACCGCGCTTTTACTATCTGACGATGTAATTGTTTCGCGTCGTGTCCGCCATTTGAATAATCTCTTCTCGATGAGTACTACTTTCGTGGCGTGTACCCAAAAGGTACTACCATCGATTTTTGTTTTTTTACTGAATAAAAAAATGTGTGTGCACTATGTGCGCATATTTGAAGTGAAGGAGGGGAGTTAATCACCGCGACCTTATAGATCTATTGTGTGTTCCGTTTTCTTGAGTTATAACGAGTTATAACTCATCATACAGTCTCAGGGCTTTAACAAAAGCCAGTATCTAAGACGGCTCTACAGAGGCCATCTCTCCATCCTCGACAAAGTCCATGGCATGAACGATGGATACATGCCATCCAGTTCAAAAGGACCCAGTCCAGGAAAGTTTTCTTGTTATAATTCGGTTTTAATGAATATCTTGTTGATGTTTGACCATCAAAATTTTAAAAATAAATAAGTTGTCTAAAAATGTGCTACAATACGGATATAGTATAATCTTTTATTTTTAATGTCCTTCTTTATTTGTGTAAAAATACCTAGCTACTTTTACATAAAACGTTAAATGCCGAACACTTATTTTTTCGGACTATAGAAATGGATTCTTAATAAGTCATGTTCACTACAAACCATCCATGAAAAACCGTGTCTAGTTATAATATGGTCCGAGCTTTTTGTGATTTTTTTCTAATATTTTTTCAAGTTTTAGTTGAAGTCGACTAAAGACATTTTTTGCTACTAAAATTACTATAGAAACTATGTAACTGTCATTGCTCATAATTACATGATAATTACTTAATAACTTCCTGTCATGTAATTATACAATCAAATAAAACCAAGCTTTGATAATTTGCATAGCATTGCGTGTGCTTTTTAGCTTTTAAATATAATATACATAAACAAATTTAATTTCCTCTAACGTTGTCATTCTATATTTATTGCTACAAATTGTTTAAACATGAAAAATATGGAAATTTTAATTTACCTCTAACATGCATAGCTTACTTGTTTTTAATTTTAGAAAATAGTAAAAGCTTTTGTGTATACAGGGTGGCCCGAACTGTATTTCGGAAACTCCGGCAACGACATATTCTGCAGATAAAAATAAGTAAAAATGTTCGTATAAATGTATGGCTTAAAACGTTTAGATTTGGAGATACAGGGTGTAGAAGTTTCATTTTTATTTCGATTTTTTCCAAATAATTTATGAAGTAACGTCAATATTTGGATAAAAATTGGTGTCTGGGAGTTTTTTGACATGAGGAATTTAATTTTGATGTCAGTATGACTCTTACTTTTAGAGGGTGCCACTCACATATTTTTAACTTCTTTGAAGTGTAATAATTTTTTGTCTGTACCTGTATAAAAATTCTGAATGAAAAAATATACATTTAGGACGTTTTTTACTTAAAAAATGTCTCTTGGTAAAAATCACTACAAGTAATGGTTCTCGAGATATTTGGAATCGATTAAACATATTGACTAAATAGTTATTTGACTTAAATTATAAACTTGAAATGTTTTGTGTCAAAAGTTCAACAGAAACTGTTTCATCATAATTTTTTCGAAGGAAAAATTGGGATTATTTTGAAAGAATAAGAAGTTCCCAAATTTATACCCCATATTCCCATATTTCCCATATTTATGTATCTGCGTTCTAATAATGTTTCCATGACTTAAGGTAAGCGATTTTCAAGTACCAAATTAAAGCAGAGCCAGTCGGTACCTTATTCAAGACAGGAAATCGCCGTGAAACCCATGCAAATTTGCACGAATTTTGATCCGAACAAGTACCACATAGATAGTGGTACTTTCTCCACCCGCTGATCTGCGATAGCGCCGGGTTGCTCGCTGCTACCACAGTTCCTACCACGGTACCATTATTCTCTTGACGGTTACGACTTTGTTTCAAGTTCATGACTTGTGTGTTGCTCTTGCCGTTGTTGTTGGCTTAACTGTTGTTTTGCGGTGCCGCGCTTTTACTATCTGACGATGTAATTGTTTCGCGTCGTGTCCGCCATTTGAATAATCTCTTCTCGATGAGTACTACTTTCGTGGTGTGTACCCAAAAGGTACTACCATTGATTTATGTTTTTTACTAAATAAAAAAATTGTGTGTGCACTATGTGCGCATATTTGAAGTGAAGGAGGGGAGTTAATCACCGCGACCTTATAGATCTATTGTGTGTTCCGTTTTCTTGAGTTATAATGAGTTATAACTCATCATACAGTCTCAGGGCTTTAACAAAAGCCAGTATCTAAGACGGCTCTACAGAGGCCATCTCTCCATCCTCGACAAAGTCCATGGCATGAACGAGGAACTTTTTCGAGTGTCTTATAGACCGTTGGAGGACACCAATTCCAAGTTACGGACGGAGTCTTCCAGATTCTTCAGTTCCGCTTTCAGTTGGTTTCCATTTGGAAAACAGAACAGTTCTGGTCCAGTTATTGGAGTGTTCGCTCCTTTCCTAGCTAGATTATTTGCTTTTTCATTGCCTTCTATCCCTTGGTGACCAGGCACCCAGAGTAGGAGGACTTTATTTTCTTTGCCTAATTTGTTGAGCTTCTCTACGCATTTTTTGACCAACTTTGAATTGATGGTTACTGAGTTGATCGCGTTAAATGCTGCTTGACTATTTGACTGTTTTCGATAGTTCCGATCTAAGATAAATTGTACGCATCTTTCGATAGCGTAAATTTCTGCCTGAAGGATACTGGGGTAGGTGCCCATTGGTTCAGAGTATTTAGTTTTCGGCCCAAATACTCCTATCCCTGTCGCCGCTTTGGTTTTGGAAGCATCAGTATACCACGTTATGGTATGGTCTTTTATATGCTGAGTAAGCGTTTCTTCCTTCCAATCCTTTTTATTACTCAGTACTACAGTGATTTGTTTCTCAAAGTTGTAAATTCTTGGTATGCCATCCACTGGGAGCTGGAGAAGCGGAAATTTCTTTTTGAGGGTGTTCCAAGCCCCTGGCCTGAAAATTCTCCCAGTACTGTTTCCGTCAATGACCATTCTAATCATTGTCGCATTAGCATAACTACCGACGACAATGTGCAGTGGTGTTAGGTCTAGAATGACCTCCATTGCTGCTGTTGGACATGTCCTCATGGCACCTGTGATGCAGATACATACCAGTTTCTGTACTTTGCACGGATTTTGCCTTGCATTTGAAGAACATGTTTGTGAATTTAATAACAAACTATAGTATTAAATTTACCATCAGTTCTTTAATTTTACAACTCGTTTGTAAAATCGTTGTATGGCTAATTTCTGGCATGTATGTAAATATGTTATAATAGTCATAAGATACCATTTAGACATCCGATTATCTTTTTCGCGTTGATAATCGTTTTCTCTATTTCTCTGCCATCAGTTCTATAAAAATATTTTGATTTAGTTTATCTAGTCTCTTTAATAAGACTATATAAAAAGAGCTAAAAGAATATGTGTAAGGAGACCACACAGATGAAAATACCAACCCTTTAGACTAATTTGCATCTGTAACAAATCCAATAAATTGAGGATTTCAGGTTGCACAAGACACGTGTCATCGCAGCACCAATAATTTAGTACCGCATTTTCATTGGAATCCCTACCGGACTGAATATTATTTATTTATTGACATATTTCGCCAATTCACTTAACACTTAACTTACTATCAAGCGTTTCTTTCCCAACTTACCAACAGCTTGTGTGGTGGTAACAAAGTGAAACTAGTAGTCGGTACCACAACAACAAAAAATCGTCTATAAAAATTTGCTACATAGACAGATGCATTGAAATATCTAGAGAAGCGATATATATAGGGTTGTTACACATACAATACGACCCAATTAATGCAGATAATTATTTTCAGCATTATTTATACACGGTGTTCTATATTTCTACACATTTTATACACGGTGTTCTATATTTCTACATATGCTGTTAAGAAGGTGAGTTTTGTTGATGTAAATAATAACTGTTTATATATTTATAATTTATTTATTTTTTCCTAAAATATTTTGATTAAAAGAAAATATGTAAAGGTGGGCAACGCTGTGCCGGTCAAGCTTAATCACGCCGCTAAAAGTTTATTAGATGAACTATATATTTCAATCATTGTTGTACGATCCGTATATACTTTTTTTTCTGTCAGATCACCCTGAAAAGCACGAGCCAATCCGTAGAGAACTCACTTCCGCGAATCTGACAAGATCATAAATAAACATATCGAGTTGACAGCCGGCAGAAAATGGACATATAAGAGAGTAAACGAATGCGCATAAGACAATCCCCGTTTGTGCCGATTCCTGTTTTGTCTCTGTGTGTGTGTGGTGTGTGTACGAAGAAAATGGCAGTTATAAAAAGCGGAAACATTGTCCGGAAAATGGCGATGTATGTGGGCCCCTTAGATCATATAACAGCTAGATACATCTGTTGTCATCTTGACTTCAAAGCGAGCTTCAAATCACCATGACGTATTTGTTAGATGAAAGTATTTATTTTTAAGGTATCTATAACGGGTGTCGCATCGTCGGTCGGGACATAGGAAATCCCATGTAAATTTTAATTGGGTCAATTACTGGCTTCCCTAATTATTTTAGAGAATAATTCTATTTAGGTTTATTGAAGAGCACTAAAACCCACATTCAAAAGAATAACTTTAGATATTTTTGATTAGCTTGTTTACGAGTTATCGCCGATTTCTTTTAAAATATTTCTCCTTTCTTATGGCCCTGTATTTACTGATGAGCACCAGTCAAGGTAAAAGATAACTGTCAAATGTAGTTGTCATTTCAGAAATTTACCTATTTAGTGCTTTATTATTATTGAAAACTCATTTCCACATCGGAAATCTTAAAGATGTATTTATAAATACAAATTAATATGAATTAAAGTAAAATAAAGTAATCAATTACAAGGTTAATTATATTATTATTACAATATTCAATAACTTATTAATTTAGGTACTATTAAATTGTTAGAATTTTAGGATTTAAGAAGAGGTTCAAATATTCCTCCATCGACGGCTAGACAATAACCCAGGCGATCATAAAATTCTCTTCTTACATTCGCTAGTTGGTAAACTGAAATTCTATTGCATTCGGCAGAAATAGCATTTTTTAACTCGTCGAGATTTGGGTATTTTTTATCCTTCTATAACCTGTTTTTTAAATGGCCCCAGAGAAAGAAATCATTTGGCGAAATATCAGGAGACCTTGCTGGCCAATTTACTGTATGATTTAGGCCAATAACGTTTCCGTTAAAACTATTGTCTAAATATTCCCGAACAGCCAGGGTACTATGTGCCGGGCAGCCATCCATTTGGTACCAAACTTCCTGATTTTCCCTAGCGGCATCATGTAAAGCAGGTAAAATATGATTTTCGCGTAGTTCCAAATAATATTCTGCATTTAAATTTCGCGAAAGAAATAATGGCCCGATAATATTGTGTCCGAATATCCCTGCCCAAACATTTACTTTTTGTGGATATTGCGTCCTTGTTTCGACAAACCTGTGTTGGTTTTCTTTGTTCCAATATCGATAATTCTGAACATTGGGTTCATTAATTAAGGTAAAGGATTAACGGTATTCGTCAGTGAAACATATGTTTTTTTTTTAAATTCCCTATCCGTGTTTGCTCTTTCCATCATATCAAAACAAAACGCCTGCCGCCGTATTTCGTCCCCATCTCGTAGCTCTTGGTGCTTTTCATATTTGAAGGAATATTATTTATGTCGTTTCAAAATTCGAAACGCTGTAGTGTGATCTATTCCTATTTCATCTTCAAAATTCCTTGTGCTGATCTTTCCATCGTTCTCTTCCAAGCACAATAAAACTTCCAAGTCGGTATCATTTCTTGCATCTTCTCTTCCTGCCTTGCTTCACATCTGCAGTTATTTATTAGGGTACCTTTGGTCTCAAATCTCTGGATATTCCTTGCGATTGATTTTCCAGGTGTCGGTCTATTCGGATACAGAGCAGCAAACATGTCCGACACCTTTTGATAACTATTTCCCTGATAATACCATTTAATCATCAATACTTTTTCTTCGGTAGTGTAATTCATGGCTAATATTTTCGATTTAGGTATGAGTTTTCAATAATAATAAAGCACTAAATAGGTAAATTTCTGAAATGACAACTTCATTTGACAGTTATCTTTTACCTTGACTGGTGCTCATAAGTAAATACAGGGCCATAAGAAAGGAGAAATATTTAAAAAGAAATCGGCGATAACTCGTAAACGGGCTAATCAAAAATATCTAGTCATTCTTTTGAATGTGGGTTTTAGTGCTCTTCAATAAACCTGAATAGAATTATTTTCTAAAATAATTAGGGAAGCCAGTAATTGACCCCATTAAAATTTACATGGGATATCCTATGTCCCGCTCGACGATGCAACACCCGGTATAGTTACAAGATGCTTTATAGATATTGGGATATCCAATATCAAATCTGGAGATTAAAAATTTAAGTGTAACATTACTTCAGTGGCTAACAAATCTCTAGAATGGTAGAGAAACCCACCAGGGCAGAGGCAGGCAAACATTTTCATAGTAGCACAATTATATTATTATTATCTACAGGCAATACTCTGTAGACTATGTTATAAGTGTGAAAGTTAGTAAGTGTTAAGAAAAAGTACTGACACATCAATTGTTCATCATTAATGTTCTGTACGACGGTACTACACGTTGATCACGCGATCGATAAACAGCCCGAGGGCGAATTTTGATATCTTGATATAGGAATTTTCTTTGGTACGGACAGCGCAGAGTACCTATCCCTTCGAGCTGTTCATTCCTATAGTATTAAAATCAGTGTGAAAGGTTGATAGCTTAATGATTCAGACCTACGTCGATTTCTTTCCGGAATATCAGCTGCTTCCTCTTTGTTTATATCTGTGAAGAGTACCACTTGCTGTTTTTTGTTTCAGTAATTTTGTTTTATTCCTTCTTAGCGAATTGGAAAGAATTGAAAATGTTCAGGAGGTAAGTCTCCAGTAAGTATGATTTCAGAGCTTTGTGAAATGCGGGAAAGAATGAAAGAGACTTGATATTCAAAGGCAGATGATTGTACATTTTTTTGGCATTGTACAGGGTGGGTCAAATTCGACGCTTTTAAATGGAAACACCCTTTTCTATAGCATATAGACGAAAACTAAGATCGATGTCTGGAGCTCAATTTTCATCAAAAACATGATGGTGAAAACCGCGCATCAATATCTGTTACCATTTCGGAGTTACGGGGTGTTTTTCAAAAATGCGCATTTTTAACAAATCGCTGTAACTTTTTTGCTATGGAAAATTTTGTATTAACATAAAAACATTTTCAAAGCACCTTTTTACGTAGAATTTAATGGTTTAAGTATAATTTTTTTAAAATTAATAATTTAAGAGTTATCAACAGAAAAATTGATTTTTTATTTGGGACACGCTCTATATTTTTAATTAACTGAAAAAAAATTAAAATTACCTTGTCAAAAATATAGCACACTTGATATTTTATTATAATCCCCTTCGAAACACAGAATTTTAAAAGTTCGCCACTTTTAACAGTAAGCTTTGGACCCCTTATTGATGATATGCCCTTAATGGAACTCGAAAACATATTTTTCCAATAAGACGACGCACCGCCTCTGAACGCTGAAGTTATCAACAAATTTTTGCAGCCAATTTCAAGAATAATTGAATAGCTAACAAAGATCGCAGCCGTTGGCCGTCGAGGCCGCCTGACTTAGTGCCCATGGATCTAATCCTATGGATATATTTGGGGAAGAATAAATGTTCCTTATTCTTCCGTATAATCTAGACAAGAATTAGAAATACTTAGCAGTTATGAGAGGGTCTTTTAGGATCTTTCACCCCCACTGAGTTAATGAATTCCGCGAGAAATGTTCAAAAACTGCCCCGTCTGTCCATAACAGAAGACGGTCGATATGTCGAAAGCCTGTAGCAAAATCTCATGTCTTGGTTTGCTATTTATTTTTATTGTTATTAGATATAGTTTAAATGTGTTGATGTTGGTTAAATATATTTTAAATTGTTATAAAATTCTGCATCTCTCATAGCAAATATTATTTTCGTTTTAATTGATGCTCACAGCTAGAGTTTTTCTTTTCATTACAGCCGGTGCCGTTCAAAGCCTACTTATTTAAAGCGGGCGAATTTTTATATACTTTTATATCGAAGAGGAATCGAGCAAAATATCAAGTGTGTTATATTTTTGGAAAGGTAATTTTAAATTCTTTTCAGCTAATTAAAAATATACAGGGTGTCCCATATAAAAAATCAAATTTTCTGTTGATAATTCTTAAATTATTAATTTTAAAAAAATTATACTTAAACCATTAAATTCTACGTAAAAAGGTGCTTTGGAAATGTTCGCATAAAAATACAAAATTTTCCATAGCAAAAAATTTACTGCGATTTGTTAAAAATGCATATTTTTGAAAAACACCCCGTAACTCCGAAACGGTAACAGATATCGATATGCGGTTTTCACCATCATGTTTTTGACAAAAATTGAGTTCCAGACACCGTATTAGTTTTTGTTTATCTCCTGTAGAAAAGGGTGTTTCCATTTAAAAGCGTCGAATTTGACCCACCCTGTACAGTATTGAGCCTTTAACTAGTTCTGAGCTCGGGGTTGGCAGATAAAGATCGTGCTCCGCATTCCTAAGTGGATGGTTGTGAGATGACCTTTCGGGAATAGCAGATAATATGTGCTTGCGGATTAAGCAAACGGATTCAAAAATGAATAATGGAGGAAGAGTGAGTATTTTGAAATTTTTGAAGAAATTCTGCCAGTGAGTTCTACTGTTCAGTGCCAATAAATATCGAACAAAGAAGCAGCTGCTCTCTTTTGAAGTTTGAAAATACTATCAAATTTTGTACCCCAGAATGGAAGGGCATAACGAAGATGTGACTCAAAAAGAGCGTAATAGACTGGTTTCCGTCATATAAAAAAATATCCACTATCTAAATTATTTTGCATAATTTTAAATGTCCAGTTACCGCTACGGCTCTGTTGACTCTACGGTATTTTCTCAATTCCAGTTTTTGTCGAACCGTTTTGTTCGGCATCAATAACATTTTAATGATATCCTTATGAATAATTTTCCCATTTTACACGTCCGCGAACAGCTGTATATATTCGATTTGTCGCAAGGAAACACTCATTTTTTGATTGCCGACTCGTAGATTTTATTAATGGACCTATATTTCAATCTATCAGAACGGTAAAGTAGCTTTTTTCTAATTTATATGAACAGGTAACATACCTATTCTGACAGATCGATGTGTTAGGTTTTTTGTGCGGGTTTTTCTTAATTTTTTTTAGGAGAAGAAACAATTTTTCCACGATCATCTTCAGATATATTAATTGTTACATCGTTACATTCTTGTATAACCGTTATTCCCTTCTTCAAAACGATTTATCTCTTTGATAGCAGGACACCGCTTCAAAGTAAGCCGAATTCAGACATTTTACTCTTCTGCAACAATAAGTAATTGATTTGTATTGATTTATTTAGACTGGTCGGACGCTTGCTGTGTAGAGCGGTCGCCGGAGGTACCGACAATAGGCACACTGATAAGTATAGATCGGGCATGAATATTAGGTAGATTCTCAAGAAAGAACCTCAGAGATACAGGTAAACATAGATATATCAAATCGACATAGGTATTTTTCAATTGTAGATTATATGTGAGTGCAGTTAATCACCGTTACCATATAGTAGATCTATTGTGTCTCACATTCTTGAGCTATAACTCATGATACAGTCTTAGGTCTTCGACAAAAGGCAGTATCTGGCACAGTTTTTAAGCGGTTACTTCTCCATCTTCGATATTAGTCGTACCAAAGTTCAAGGCACTAATGGTTGTCGTCTCAGCGCATTCAGTGATGAGTTGTTCTGGTGGTTTCTCCATTTTTCTCACAGAATCTGCATTCACCGTTGTTTTTTAGCTTCATTCCACTGAAGTGTTCAATGAGGAGACAGTGTCCTGTTAAAAACCCCGTGAAAACCCGAAGATTGTTCTTAGTTAAATCAAGGAAACCTTTGATGTAAAAAGGTCCTGAAAAGTCCTGAAACATTTTTTGTAGTATCTTAGTTTCCACTTGGGAAGTAGACATATTTCTTTGTTTTAATTGGTCGAATGTTATTTACATTTTATGTAAGAATTATACCGTATCATCGAAAAAAATCGGCGTCTACTTGGCTTGGAAATGAACATCGATGACATTCCCTAAATAATTGTACACATAAAATAATTAACTGGAATTTTACAATCTTGGAAAATTTGATATTCTTGAACCTTGTTTCTAATTATTCTAAATTTTTTGATTTTCTTGGGATTTAGGTTCTGGAAAAACGCTGATTAAGTTTTCATTTGGTTTTTCATTATTTTTATTTGGTTTAAAAAAAAAATTTTCGGCTAACATTATAGCCTTCATCAGTGTTGTGTCATATGAAAAAAATAATGTCGAATATAATCCAAAAAATTACATATAAAATATTCACACCACGCACCACATAATGTTTACTGCGTACTCCATAGTCAATGTAGATAGTTTTACTAATAATTCTAAAAAATATGTGGTCATCTTTTGATAAGTTTATATTAGTTTATTAATTGCAGTAAACATTATGTGGTGTGAATATTTTATATGTATTTTTTTGGATTATATTCGACACTATTTTTTTCATATGACACAACAGTGATGAAGGCTATAGTTAGCCAAATCGTTTTTTTTAACAAATAAAAATAATGAAAACCCAAATGAAAACTTAAATCAGCGTTTTTCCCGAACCTAAAAATCCCAAGAAAATCAAAAATTTTAGAATAATTTTCCATATAAAATGCCAGCGATCTTCATTTCATAGCCATCGCTGACGCCTTTTTTTAGATGATATTGTATTATTTGTAAATATAATTTTTGGAACATTGATACTTGCAAAATATACATATAAATTTTGTGAATGCAAATAATAATACATCACTATTAGTAGATATTGAATGTTTTTTGTTAAATTAGATCGATTTTCAAACCCCAAAATTTAAAATATATTTACATTTTACCCAATATCTTATGTAATACATTATTTATATATTGTAAAACATTTGCTGCATTTGTATGGTTCATAGTTTATTTGCCAAAGTATTTATTACTATAAATAGGTATATATGTTGTAGTTATTAACTGTATATTATGTATATTTCATGTAAACTATATCATTTTTAAAATACAAACCAAAAATCTGAGGAATAATTATGTTTTCCATGTATTCTACAACATATTTATTAATCCGTAGTATCTAACTAGCGTGACGTCATAAATCTCGCCCCAAGGCTGTTCTATTAGAGACGGCATTGGCTCAGTGATCCATGATGACACTCTTGACAGACAGACGTAAACGAGGCCGACCTAAACTCTCCTGGAATCAAGGAATTGACAGAGCCATGTCGGAAAGGAAACTACTACCAGGAGATTGGGACAACAGAGGGAGGTGGCGCATGGAGACCGGAAGTCGACGAAGGACGCTGTAAAAACCGGATACATACATACATATTCTCTAGGCATTTTTTTGACCAACTTCGAATTGATGGTTATTGAGCTAAGTTCGCGTGACTATCGGATATTTTATTTTGAAAATGAGGAAATAAAGCATGCTAAACAATAAATAAGTTAAAAAAGATAAAAAGCAAAAGCAAAAGAAATGAGAGAAGAAAACGGATAAAGGAAATAGCAGAGACTCATTCAAAATTATAAAATATCAGTATTGTAGGTAAATAAAAATACTAAAATAAAGCCTGTCGTATCTCTGACTTAAAATCCAAACTCAGGTAATTCTATTTCCAAAGAAATTCCAATCGATAAAATTTAATTTCAAATACGATGGGTCGAATTGAAAGGCCGGTTACCGCGTCATTACCATAAATATCTCGTAAACTTCGGCTATAAATCCAAACTGTGGACCTCATCGGAATCAATCTACAGTGTACGTCTGTTCAGATAAGGCCGTTTTGGATGTCCGGTGTCATCATAAACAGTAAACTACACCAAAAACAGTTAATAGTCTATTCGCCGTACCGTTCGGGTCGCTCTCAGGGGTCGGGTAAAGCGGGTGTGTGACCGAAGGAAATATATATTATATTTCAGAAATCTGCCTAAGGCTTTGCCCGGTTCTGTCGTGTTAAGCCACACCCAGAATTTCAAACACACGTGATTTGATTAAGGCTTCATTAAGGTTTGCAGAGCTTCAGCATTTGTCATAAAATAGCGAGCAATTTGTTACAAAACCATATACATTATATATCACTGTAATCACAAAACTTCAATCTATTTCCGTATTGTTACAGTTGAGGGTTGGAACCTTTGGTGTTACACAGCAAAATAAAAACACTAAATCGCCACAATACACCAAAACACTTTTACTTTTACACTGGACGCGCGTTTCGCTAACCATGTTAGCATCATCAGCAGATGATTATAAACTGGTCAGTTTATAATCATCTGCTGATGATGCTAACATGGTTAGCGAAACGCGCGTCCAGTGTAAAAGTAAAAGTGTGTTTTGGTGTATTGTGGTGATTTAGTGTTTTTATTTTGCTCC
The DNA here is from genome assembly GCF_002938485.1 of Sitophilus oryzae. Classification (NCBI taxonomy): domain Eukaryota; kingdom Metazoa; phylum Arthropoda; class Insecta; order Coleoptera; family Curculionidae; genus Sitophilus; species Sitophilus oryzae. The sequence goes on along the minus strand of NW_022146930.1, from coordinate 717,574 downwards.
GTATTGTAACGGAATTTTAAATTATGGCTTTATTTTCGAGAAAATTTAGTCCAAACATAAGGAATATTTTGTTGATGTTTGGCCATCAAAATCTTAAAAATAGAGAAGTTGTCAAAAAATGTGCTACAATATTGATATAGTATAATCCTTTATCTTTAATTTCCTTCTACATTTATGTAAAAATACCTAACCAGTTTTACATAAAACGTTTTTATTTTGCTACTTTTTCGGACTAGTGAAACGGACCCTTAAGGCAAGAATTTGATTTTATTTTTAAAGAAACACGAGTATGTGTTTTTTCGCTCAAAAATATTTTTGAAAATTTGCAATTTCTAAAAAATCTTTTGGATTTTTTTTAGTTTTTAGTTAAAAACTTTAATCCCTTGATAATATGGCAACGCAAGTAGTTGATTAAATTTACAGAAATGAAAATCCCGTAATTCTCAAAATTTAAGCAAAGAATGTTTTTTTAAAGTAAAACAACTCGGTTATTTTGAACTTATTTGAAAAACGGTAAAGAGAAAATATGTTTTTTATCGAGATCTACCAATCATCAAAATATTTTAGAACCACTTTTAGAAAGAAATTTACAAGATGCCGAAGCAGCTTAACGGGAGTTGCAAAAAACTCATCGAAACCTTATTAGAATATTTTAAACGGGGAAGCGGTAGTAATGGCCCTTTGTGTCTTAATGCCTTTTTTTACTTTACAAATAACTGAATGTTTGTCTTTAAAAGATTCAAACACAATACTACAACTATCCAATGTGATTAAAACAGATAGTGTACCGCCACTGATTTTACAGTAACTTTATACAGTAGCAAACGATTTTCCCCGTAAATACAAGAAATATCTATAATAAAAAGTACTCCATCTAGCGTGACACGATGAATCTGCATTTTTATGTTCAATTTTTTCCGCAGTTTCGTGCTTGTTCCTCCTAACGATACCCATCTTCAGGAAGTTAACTGAAATAAGTTAACTATTAATTATAAAAGAATATTCTACTATTTCGATTACAAAGTAAATCTAAACAGTATACACATAAGAATCAGGTTTTTTAATTAGTAGAATATATTGTCATGCAATTGCCAGCTCATTGTTGTTCAGCAAGATTGTTCCTACCTAAATCAAACAACCACAGTAATAAAATTTTGACTTGTTTTGTCATCCAATTTTTATGATTATGGCATTAGTTTGTATGGTAATCGCAAAACAATTTCCGATGCAGGTGATCAACTTTGAGTGACAAGCGATGGCGACAGCGCTGCCAGATTGTGATGGATTTATGAGATGAATCTTAATGTAAAATTGGGAAACAATATATTTATTATATCATTTTTTAAAAAGTTTTACGTCTTATTTTTAATTTAATAACTAATATTTTAGTGATTAATTGATTTATTTGTTTTATAGCTTATTTAACTTATTACATATTGGCAAAAACTAGTCCATTATGAAGATTATTATAAGCGTTATTATGGGTTATTTATTTATTGATGTTCATTCTTGTTTCTCTCTATGTTATAGGGCTTGTTTCTCTCTACAATTTCCTGTCTCACAATGTACCGTTTGTGTCGGGGAAGGGATCATAGTTTCATAGTTGTCGATTTTCGAAAGAAATCAGTACATGTATAATATTATTTCTTATATTTTTCATTTTATTGATTTTCTGGAAAGCACTGTTCATTAAAATGTTGTATCCTATGTTATAGGGCTTGTTTCTCTCTACAATTTCCTGTCTCACAATGTACCGTTTGTGTCGGGGAAAGGATCATAGTTTCATAGTTGTCGATTTTCGAAAGAAATCAGTATATGTATAATATTATTTCTTATATTTTTCATTTTATTGATTTTCTGGAAAGCACTGTTCATTAAAATGTTGTATCCTATGTTATAGGGCTTGTTCTCTCTACAATTTCCTGTCTCACAATGTACCGTTTGTGTCGGGGAAGGGATCATAGTTTCATAGTTGTCGATTTTCGAAAGAAATCAGTACATGTATAATATTATTTCTTATATTTTTCATTTTATTGATTTTCTGGAAAGCACTGTTCATTAAAATGTTGTATCCTATGTTATAGGGCTTGTTTCTCTCTACAATTTCCTGTCTCACAATGTACCGTTTGTGTCGGGGAAAGGATCATAGTTTCATAGTTGTCGATTTTCGAAAGAAATCAGTACATGTATAATATTATTTCTTATATTTTTCATTTTATTGATTTTCTGGAAAGCACTGTTCATTAAAATGTTGTATCCTATGTTATAGGGCTTGTTTCTCTCTACAATTTCCTGTCTCACAATGTACCGTTTGTGTCGGGGAAGGGATCATAGTTTCATAGTTGTCGATTTTCGAAAGAAATCAGTACATGTATAATATTATTTCTTATATTTTTCATTTTATTGATTTTCTGGAATTCATTAAAATGTTGTATCCTATGTTATAGGGCTTGTTTCTCTCTACAATTTCCTGTCTCACAATGTACCGTTTGTGTCGGGGAAGGGATCATAGTTTCATAGTTGTCGATTTTCGAAAGAAATCAGTACATGTATAATATTATTTCTTATATTTTTCATTTTATTGATTTTCTGGAAAGCACTGTTCATTAAAATGTTGTATCCTATGTTATAGGGCTTGTTTCTCTCTACAATTTCCTGTCTCACAATGTACCGTTTGTGTCGGGGAAGGGATCATAGTTTCATAGTTGTCGATTTTCGAAAGAAATCAGTACATGTATAATATTATTTCTTATATTTTTCATTTTATTGATTTTCTGGAAAGCACTGTTCATTAAAATGTTGTATCCTATATTATGGGGCCTTGTTTGTCTCTACAATTTCCTGTCTCACAATGTACCGTTTGTGTCGGGGAAGCGATCATAGTTTCATAGTTGTCGATTTTCGAAAGAAATCAGTACCTTAACCAGAAATCAAGTTCATAGCCAACTATGATTTCCATTTATTTTTTTTTAATTATATTTTTTATCAAACTTAGTCAAATTTTTAGGGTAATAGAATTTTGTGCCGGGGTGATATTTTTCTCGTGAAGACAAATATGACAAAAAAAAACAGTCGGTTTTTCTTAAATCAGCTCATTCAATTATTATAGATAACAATCACCGACTTTTCTAGTCAGCTTAGAAGACTTTCAGATGTTTATCAGTCTAACGACATGAGCTTTAAGTACGTGTGTGACAGTCTGTGTGAAATTCTTACTGTGTTAAATTTTCGATTATCTCCACCAATCGTTTGGTTTGTCTTCTGTACGACTTACCGGATTCATTAGTTGAGAGAATAGGGACGTATAACGCGTATCGATAAAAAAAATATCGATAGCTGTTGGTCGTATTGGTTTGGTAGTTAATAGAAAGGAACTACATTCCAAAATGGGGAAATACTTCATTACTGAGTGCGCCGAGTCGGCAAACTTTGGTACGACTGATATCGGAGATGGAGAAATAACCTCTATCAACTCCTCTCAGATACTGGCCTTTGTCAAAGCCCTGAAATAGTACGATTAGTTAGAACCATAGACAAACAAATAAAAAGAGACTGACAAATTAAATGGCAAAGAGAGGGACAACGTTCCGGTAGCGCAACTCAGAACGCAAAATGTCGTTCTATTTATGTTGATCTGCGCATTGCGTCTATTGGGCCCACTATCTCATTCTAATATAACAAGAGAGAAAGAAGCAGCCATATAAAACGTAATTTCTAAATAGAAATTAGAACAATCGCCTTTCGTTTTCGTCATCATGACAACCAAGATGACAACATCATGACAATTCGTCATGTTTGTTAATTTTTTTTGGTGATTTACCTTTTTTTCTAAACTCTCCATTTTGTTGACTTGTGAATATGGATAGGGAACAAATTCCTTTATTTCACATAGGTATTTATATTTTGTTACTTATAATTTTCGGTTATACTATTTGTTATTTTATTTGCTACAGGAGCCAGTATCATCTATTTTTCATATGTATTGGTGTCCCCTTTTTCTGATAGATATGTTAAAGACACCCGGTAAAATAAAAGTAAGTAGTTATATTTATCATCTTATTAAGAAAAAAGTAGAAGTAGTAGTGTCAAAAATATTTTGAACCTCTCTTAACATAAATTAATACAATTATTTTTTTTTCATTTTTTGGGTAGGTAGTTTATAGCTGGTTTATAGTAACCAGAAACTTTATTAATATACCTATTTTACTTTTGTTTTAGGATTAAAACTGGACTTGAAAATGGTTCAGGATCATGATTCTCGTAACGTCTTCTTTGCTTCGATATTCACTTTGTTATTGCAATTAGGTAGTTTTTTCGAAAATGAGGTTTTTAATGCCCTTTAAAAAAATTGGCCGATCGTTTCCTGCAACAGTCAGTTCTTCTGCATTTAAAATTGGTAGGTGGGTGGAATAAACACTGTTATTTTTTGTTATTATATTATAAAAAGTTAATTTATTTTTATGTATAAATAAATATGTTTATAAAACAGTACAATTTTTGCTTTTTTATAATTTCCCTTATAATAGTAGTATTCTTTCGTTCTGAAAGAAATTGCAAATTTTCACTTAAACTGATTTATTCCCTACACCACGTTCCCTTTACGTGGTATAGGGAATAAATTAGTTTAAGTGAAAATTTTCAGTTTCAGAATGAAAGAGTACTACTAATAATGGCTAATTTAAATTTTCCGCCAGCCAGAATGTGCGATAATGTCTTAGGATGTGTTTTATACCTATCTCTTTCTTTTTCATATAAAAAGCACACATAATAAAGAAAGATAGCAATAAAGACGTACGTCCTGCCATGGTCCTGCTAATTGGTTTCAAAATTGTTATTCCTGAGTTGCGCTACGGGAACGCGGTCCGACTCTTTACCATGGGATTTGTCAGTCTCTTTTTATTTGTTTGTCTATGGTTAGAACTCAAGATCTACCTGTAATTACCAGTAAAGTATAGCAGTATAAAGATTGATTCTCATTATTAAATATTAGATATTACACTATCCGTTCTATATCCTTTCCTGCCATACATTTTTTTGGCGGACGCACTGAAGCGTTTCGGAAACAGCGTTATCAAGTTCTTACATTTGTACAAGTTCTGTTAATAGTATTTTGCTGATATTTATTTATTCTTTCACCTCTTCACTAAATCTATTATCTTTTTCAAAAGATACAAATTTTTAAAATAAAACTTTCGTAATGATATAAATTGTAAAATAAAAAGTATGGAACTGATACGGAACGGAAGCTTACGTATAGCGTCAATACACAAAAAAAATACGGAACGGATATAGAATGGAAACGCAAGGTATAGTGAGAATCAACCTTAGTAATGAAAAGCAATATTATAGTATATTACATACCGGAAGAGGGAATTATTTACAACCACATCATTAATTAAAAAGTAGGGACAGTATTTTATTTTAAAAAAATTAATATGCGAAAATTTGTCGTTTTCTGTTTTGGCATTTCCATATCTATAGTTACCGGTACCAGTGGTTGTTATGGCGCAAACCTTCAACAGCAAAACAAACAACTAAGTGACAGTTTTGAATTTCTCTTTCGCTTTTTCGAATTTATATAACATAGAAAGCCAGAATGTTGTCAGAAAGTTCTGATAATGAAGACTACTTTAATATTGATACTCCACCAGAACTTACAGAAGCTGCAAAAAGAGCAGAAGCCAGTTTACTTCCAGAGAAAAAGTAGGGGGCGATATGAAATTGCATTGAAAGTACACGAAAAATGGTGTGCCGAAAGAAATGCTAAGAATATTGCTTCGGAGACAGTCTTGATGACATATTTTAGCGACGTGGCGAGGCAGAAAAAGCCATCTACTCTTTGGGCTACGTACAGCATGATACGGACAATGCTAGAATTAAGGGAAAAGACTGACATATCAAAATATTACAAACTCGTCGGTTTTTTAAAACGCCAGAATGTAGGTTTTAAGCCAAAGAAGTCTAGCATTTTTACCTTCAACCAATAAATGTATTAAAATCTTCAATTATTATTGTTAATGTTCTTGTTTATTTTTGTTGATGTTAGATAAGTATTTAATAAAGATATTACAAAAATATTTTGCTTAATTAAATGAGGCGAGAAATAAGAAAAACCGAGTGAGGGAAATGGAACAGGGAAGAAATGTAGATAATTTGACACTTTCAAATTTTTTAAAAGTCAGTAATGTCACTATTATATAATATGTGGTTGTAAATAAAATATTATTTCATAATTTTTTTAATATATCTCAATTTTTTCGAATATCGACAAAATGGATCGTTTGTATATATCGATAAATGTTTAATATCGCAACATCTCTAGGCGGTAATGGAGTATCTCTAGGAAGTAATGGAAGAAGCCAATACACACAACAAGTACTTTTTGCCGAAAGAGGAATGGTCTGACTGGCATACTGATAGAGAGATACCGTGTCTAAATAGCTACAGGTATGCTACTTACGTCCTGTAAGCTAGATTTTTTGTTATTGTCAGTCGTATATACGTATTCTTCTGTTTCTTTTCGTATTAAATTCTGATATTATTGATGTAAAAAGTCGTCTATGACTTTTTACGTCATATCATCAGTTATTTATAGCTCATTTGTCTTAGATATGTGTCTTTCTTCTTTATTTAATAATTGGTTTTATGTAGAGTGTAGAAGTCTGGAAAGAGATCTTGTCTGACCTGTTTTTTAAGAATTGTTAGTTATAAAACATACCGAATTTCTTGATAATATGGCAACATAGGTAGTAGATTAAATTTACAAGAAACTTTGAATAAGAAGACTAAGGAAGGAGCATATCAAAAATCTTAGGTATACCCGCGATGGGCCTCAAATATGGCCGACTTAAATTCCGGTTTATCGGTGTCGTTCTAATTTTATTTAAAAAATATAAAACTATGATGTAGGGTAGACGTGGGGTAGACTCAATAATTTGTTGTTTTATTTTACGTTGTGAATAAATGTTGGTAGTTATTAAAATTGTTATAAAAATATATAATTCTAATAAAAATAGATAAGTTATTATAAGTATTTATTAACACAAACATCCGATACGCTACTGAAGCTGGTAAGTCAAATTAACGTATCTAAATTCTTTGACATCTAATCTTTGACAAGTAATAAATAAAAGCTAAAATGCAAGAAAAATATATTTAGTTAATTTAAGTGAATTTCATAAATGATGGGTTTACTACACGTATGTATATTATATAGTCACTTACTAGCGAAAAGTTGTTCCATTATTTCACTCAATTTTTGCCGAGATCTACCGCACGCTACACAACCAACTATTTTAGAGTCTTTTTCGATAAATCGCGATAGTGTCACTGTTAATTTAAGTGCTGCCACAATTTCTATCTAGATTTACTACCTTTATACAACTATCAGTAGTAGAATAAATAATAAATAACATAAAATAAGCTCCGTAACGACTGACGAATCCACAAAATTTCAAATCAAATTCAAATGTGTCAAATGAATCGTCAAACAGAACTGTCAAGGATCCCCACCCTAGAGTGCTTTTATGGCGCTTTTTCCGCCCTCCATGCATGAATACATGGATAGCATTATGCTCTTTCCTTAGTCTTCTTATTCAAAGACAAGAAACAAAACCCCTAAAAGATCCAGTGGTTCTCAAAATTTTAGCAAAACATATATTTATTGCAGGGGCCCAAAAAATTTTGAACACGGACCCGCGACTTCCTCGCTACGTCACTGCGTACAAACATTGTTGTCAAGTCCTCTGATCGTCCTAGAACTGTTCCAACCTGACTCCATCAATTCTAACATGGCTTTTACTCGCGTTACTTTCAGAAGTGCTTCTATATCAATTAGATTTAATAGAAGTAGAGCGTTTAAGGCCTACAAAGAGCTAGAGAGAGGGAAATAAAAGGTAAAAAAAGGCTCTGTTCGGAGAGGAATTCGAACACTTTGCCGACATTCGCCGGCCAAAGAATAGCAAGGCGGAATATTATTGTAATTACGTTTGAGAAATTACAAGTTAATGTGTAGTTTCCGGTTAAGAGCATAGATAAAAAACCAGGAGAGCGACACACAGTCTACCAGGCCGTTCTCCGTTAGTGGAGGAATTCTATTTTGCGTTGGTTGTTTTATTTATGTACAGTATGTCTCGTAAATTACATCAAGTATAGTCTGCTACCTATACTAATATACATGGTGGGACTTAGCTAAGTACAGGGTGGCGCCTCTCATACGCCGGCACCGCGGGGGATCAAAGGAGAACCACAGTTTGTATTGAAATGAAATTTTGTGAGCATATGTAAGTTCAGAGCACTTTTTTAAAATATGGAGAGTTCTACAGGATGTCCCCCACAAAAGTTACATATCAAAGTTGTGATTTTTGTAATGGAACACTCTATAGATTAATTGATTTTCGGATTCTGGGAGAAAAATAAAGGTGAGTTTGAGTAAAGTATATGACTAAAATGTAAGGTTTTTGACATATTTAATATTTTCTAGAATTAAAGAACAATTTTTAAATTACAATAACAGCTACCTAAATTGGAATTTACCCGGTATAACCTAGTATATAGTTACATTAACTTATTGAACTTTAAATCAAATTAAAACTTGATCCAAAAAGCTATACAGGGTGAGACAAAATTAATATTGAACATCGGTCACCTTCAAAAGTATTTTACTCTTTTATTTTAAATGGAACACCCAGTATATTATTCCGATATTCAATGGAGAATTCATGTCTCCTCAAAATACTATTCAGGTTGCCTACCCCTCAAACAAAGACTTTCCTAGATATTTTCATTTACATGATTTGATCTGAGTAGATCTTTATTATTTGATAAAATCTAGGTGGCTGTGATATGTCTGACGTTATTTCAACATAGCTGTCTAATTAGTCCAACTTTAACAACTAGTTATCATTTTGTGTCAGTTAAAACAAAAAAATATTCTTAGAAATTTGCCGAAAATGCAAACTTATCCTACATCAGAAAGAACTGATATGATTCTATTAGTTGGTGAATGCTCCTGATTTTATCTAGTCTGTTTTTTTATGGGGATATGTTAAAGACAGTGTTTACAAAACTGGACCAACCATTGTCGACAACATGAGAGAAATTATTGTAGCTGCTTTTCGAGTTAAAGGGTTAAAGATTTTGCAATCATTTTTGCGTCAAAAGTTGTCCCCCTCACAAACAAAATTGACGTGATTTTGGATTTTTTGAAAAAAAATATACCCTGGTCGTTATGCCTTGCGGAACGTTTTCGATGGGCCACCCTGTATATAAATTCCCCATTGAACACCGGAAAAATATACTGGGTATTGCGTTTTAAATAAAGGAGTAACTTGCTTTTAAAAGTGACTAATGTTCCATATTAAGTTTGTCTCACCCTGTATAACTTTTCGGGTCAAATTTCAATTTGGTTTCACATACAAGGGTTACTGTAATTAAATATCAGGGTGTACAAGGTCAGCTAAAATTTAGGTAGCTATTATCGAAATTTAAAATTTACTCCTCATTTTCATAAAATGTGAAATATCTCAAAATCCTTAGGTTTTAATAGCTTCTTTAATAAAACTCACCTTTATTTTTTTCCTAAAATATAGATATTGGCTTTTGTCAAAGATCTGAGACCGTATAACTTAAGAAAGGGGGACACAATAGATCTGTAAGGTCGTGATGATAAACTTCCATACATTCTACATCCTACATTCCCAGCCGTCTTTAACGTCTTTTTTTTCGATCATATGGTATTCTAGGACACCAATACCGATTTTATCTATTTATAACGAAATATTTCTCGGTCAGTACAAATATAAAAGTTAGTTAAATATGTAATTATTTAAATTACCAGCAAAAATATGCAGGTATAAGCTGCAAATAGTGCAAAAAACTCGTGGTTATTATCCTTACGAAATTACGATAATCTTAGATTTAATTATGTAATAATTATCTTCAAATCTGAACTTGCGTATCTTATTAACCCAATTTTTCGGAAGACCCGTTAGATTTTAATTGTTTTTTAGTGGAATGCTCAAGAAGCAGCTACATAACAAGTTTAATTATGGGCTTGGACCAGACCACTCACAACAAATTAAAATATATTTTTTTAATAATAAAACATGGATATAGTAGAACTTGTTCTAATTAATTTAATGCTAAATATAAACATTTTCTTACTTAATATGGATAAGAATGTTTTTGTAAAATAAATTTAAAGTTTTTGACATGGATGACATTTTGTACAGCCCCTAATACACGGTGATTTGGTCCCTGTTTGATCAAAACATTTATCAAAAATATAAATATCCCTTCAACTAGCTAAGTTAAGAAAAAAATATGGCCACGGCACTGTTTGGTGCCATGTTTTGCTCTCGGGTGTTATTTGTCCTTGAATTCTTTAGTCATTGATATGAACTATATTTACCTATTATCTCTGAAATGTCTATGAGACCTTCGAAAAATAACGTTAAACGTAATAATTAGCAAGCCTATTGCATTAGACCCATCTCGACAATAATTACTATTCATTTTTTTCCTTTCAAAGTCCGACTTATGTTCGTATCTCGCCGCATTTTTTCGCAAAGACCTTGGCGTTGTTTGATTACAAATTATCAAACGGCGAAAAAATAATAATAGTTTACGGTTTTTTACGCCAATTTTCTATGCTCCTCGTCTACTAAACGATCCTCTTTCATGTCGTTCCGAATAATTTGAATAAAAAAACGAGAAAAGTATGTTTGAAGAAAACGAATGCGACGGGTTTGTGAGTCAAAAAGTTCAAGATTCGCACACGATGGTTTTTAGCGGTAAGTCCTTAATGTTTCTTTAATATTTTGATGTGTTTTTGAATAGAAATAGGTTGTTTTTGGGTAGAATATCAATAAAAAATTCGACCATAAGACACGTAGACACTGCTTGTCATTAACATCTTGTAGCCAACATAAATATTATTAATCAACTTTAAAATGCGACAACTTTATGCTCTAGCGCAGTTTATTATGTTATTATGGGTTAAATTATATACCTTGTTGGCGCAGTGTTCCAATAAAACGCTCTATATGAGTTGTTTTTATTAGATTTTTTGTCCAATCGTTTTTAAACCGGGTGCGTCTAAAAAGTGGCTCACCCCTATAACAAAGACTACACCTATAAATTTTTTATTTCTTCAGTTAAAAAATCGAGATTTGGTATGTTAGTAGATAATATAAATTAGAATTGATTGGACGTATTCAATTGTTTTTGGTCACTTCCTGTTTCACCGGAAATTACTACAACTTTTGATTTTTAAATGGTACCATCGGTATTTTTTTATTTTATTCGATAGAAAATGACATTCTGAATAGAATGACATACCATAAGTCAAATTTTGACATTCTCGCTATGTTAAAAACACTAATTCTTAACCAAGAAGCCTTGGAAAAATAGATTTGATCGTCTAATGTTTTTAGTGTCTTGTCCTGGCCAGGTTAGAAAATGCTCAAATCGTATTTATAATCATATCTCAATTTTTTCAACTAACATACCAAATCTCATCTTTGATCTGAAAAAATAAACAGTTATAGGGGTGAGCCACTTTTGAGACGCACCCGGTATAATATGGAGTCAATACGATTTTTAAAAATATTTTCATATATAAGGGGTGGTAGATCTCCATAAAAGAAACATATTTTTCCTTTACCGTTTCTCAAATAAGTCCAAAATAACGGAGTTATTTTACTTTGAAAATTTCCAAAAAAAATGATTTTTTGGTTAGACTTTGAGAACCACAGGATCTTTTCTGTATTTTCTTTCTTGTAAATTTAATCTACTACCTATGTTGTTATATTATCAAAAAATTATGTTTTTTAACTAAAAACTAAAAAAAATTCCAAAACTTTTTTCGAAAAATTCCGAATTTTCAATTTTTTTTCACTTATAATATCACAAGAGCTTAAATTATTTTCGGAAATTTTTTTGAGGGCACGAATATTTTGAAAATTATTTTTAATTAATTAATAATTTTCCTAAAATATTCGTGCTCGAAAGAAAATTTCCAGGAATAATTTAAGCTTGCGTGGTATTCGGTAAGAAAATTTCACACCTAAATTTGAAAAAAAAAATATTAATCCAACATGACATTTTAAAATAATTTCAATTTGTTAAGTTGGCCAAGATATTGATGTTTTTGACATATTATGTGTTTTGTCATTTTTGTTTGCGATTCTGTCATTAAGCTATTACTAGTTTTAAAACGTCTGTACGTAGAGTAAGAAGTGTATAGCGAAATGTCGCATTTTCGAAAAGTAAACCAACAAGTCATTAAAGAAGAAATTGAAAATATAAAACCAGATAACACCCGAAAATCAAAATCAAGTGTATGGAAACAGTTTGTTGAATTTTGTGATGAAAAGTCGTATAATATTCATGAGTGTATGAGTGTAGTACAGCTGGCTACTATACTGGAGGACTACGCATTTAATATGAAAAAGAAAAATATGAAGATTATAAGGAAAGTGTGGTCAAAGTGATGTGGAACTCTACTGCTAAGCAGTTGCAAGAAATTTATTACGAAAAATATAAAATAAAATTTAATCCGTTTTCTGATGTGGAATTTGTGACCGCCAGAGCTGCACGCGATGCTAAGCGCAAAATACTACAGAGAGATTCAGCAAAAAGAAAAGTGAGTGCTTCAGCCTTAACCAGTGACGAATACAAAAAAATTATTGAAATGTGGGATGAAAATACTCCAGATGGGTTGCAGCGTAAATTTTTTCACATAGTTTCACATGAGCTGGCATGGAGAGGAGGGGAAGGACATTCTGCTTGTATCCAATACTTCAAAGAAGAAACTGATAATTTCGGAAACCCAAAAGGTCGGATAGAATATAATCCAATTTTCTCTAAAACCACACAAGGTGGTTCTAAAAAACTGTCGGATAGTAAATGGTTGATTAGAAATTTCGAAAATCCACAAATGTGTCCGGTTCGCTTGTTTAGAAAGTTGATGGAAAAAAGGGGAAATCTTATTCAAACCGACAGACTATTCTTAACACCAAACCCATACTGGAATCAACCCAATTCGAAAGGATGGTACAAGAATAGCCCAGTTGGTAAGAACATTGTATCTTCATGGTTTAAATCAGCAGCTTCAGATATAGGAATTGACACTAAAAAAGTTAAAATAACCAATCATTCTGCAAGAGCAACAGCTGTTTCGAATTTGGCCAAGAAAGGAGTTGGTGAACAACAGCTCATTAAAATTACTGGACATAGTAATAGTCAGTCGATCAAACCTTACTTACAGTTGGACGCTGAACATCATCAACAGATGATTGAATCCATGAGGAGCATTTCATCAAGTACTAGCCAGTTCAATCATGATCAGAGCACAATGCAAAATAAAACAGAAAATACCCAGATTCAAACCACCAATTCAAGCCAGCCTACAAACATTTACAATAATTGTGTTTTTAATATTAATAAAACCTATAATTACTAAATGTGTTTCGTTATTATTTTGCTATATTAGTCGATATCATTAAAGATTTGGCATTGAAGATAATTCAACATGAAATAAATTCTAAAAAAATCATATAGATATATCCATCATATTTCGTTAAATAGAAAAATACCAGCTTTAGTTAAATAAAGGCGGCAGAACTATATTTTTTAGAACATGGCAATTTCGAAGAAATTCATATGTAACATATTTCCTTAAATAAAAAATATTACCAACCTTAGTTACATCAAATGCTAAAACTCAAATGGGTAATATTTCAATATATAGACATTGTAGTTCATTCACATTATGATTGTAGATCTTATGTTTACCTTTTCAACTGTCAAAAAATTTCCACTAAAGTTTCGTGGCGCCTCGAAAAAAATTCCGGAATTTTTTTCAGTTGCCATGGTAACTAGTCAACATTAAAGCATGTTATTGGTTGAAAAGTAGAGGTGTGAAATTTTCTCAGAAATTGCTGGAAATTATCTTCAAGTGTGTAGAACGGCTGCTAGAGGGTGGAACTGCTATGGAAAATAAGAAAATGCAATTTTTACAAAATTCTAGCTAGATAAAGGATACTACAAATAATAATAGCTTCATTATTTTAAACAAAATTTGGATTCTTTTTTGTTTGAAAAATTTTGCGCTATCTGTTTTAGATCTGTTTTTATTTAAATGATAGTAACTCCGGACTTTGTAAGAGGAATGAATGAACTAGGACTCGTTTAAAAGAGCATTCTTTACTCTATACTTTACCAGATAAATAATAATAAGCATTTAACAGTGGACGCTAGGGGGCGCGACTACAGGTAATGCACTAACTACTAATTTTTACAGAACAATAATTATTTAATTTTAACGTTTGTATTATAGTAATAAATATTTCTGTTTGAAGCAATATGTATAAGAATGAAGTAAAAGTTAAAATAGTAAAGCAATAATGATGCACTTTATATTAATTCAGTGTTTGTACACAAGCAGAAACAAATCTTCTCTTTGACAGTTGAATAAACAGTCTCAGCGTGAACCACATAATTTTAACCAGAACAGAGGGAAGGCGATATCGTAACAAATCGTACCAATATAGATGCAAATTATGGTCAAGCACGTCTGTAGAACCGCCACAGGTTCAACGGTATATTAAATTAATGATGACTGCTAATTCTCAGATACCATTTGATTCAGATCCATTTAAATCCATTCGTATTATAAGGAACTTTGTCATAATATGACATGTTTTAAAGTATGTTTAAACTTTATTTTAATAAGACTATACAGGGTGAGTCTTAAATAAGTGCAAATATTTTGAGAAGGCTGGTAGATCACGACAAAAGAAACATATTTTCTCTTTACGGTTTTTCCAAAAACGGTGAGTTATTTTACTTTGAAAATTAAAAAAAAAATATTTTTTTGCTTAAATTTTAAGAACCTTTTAATTTTTTGTGTTTTTTTTTCTGGTAAAATTAATCTAATACCTATGTTGCCATATTATGAAGATATTGTATTTTTCAACTAAAAATATTGGAAATTTCCAAAGATTTTCGAAAAATACCAAATTTTAAAAAAAAAATTGCTATATTTTTGGGTGTCCCCAAAAAAAGTTACACATCAAAGTTATGTTTTTTCTAATGGAACACCCTATATATTAATTAATTTTCGGATTCTAGGAAAAAAATAAAGGTCAGTTTTATTAAAGAAGTATATACCTAAAATATAAGGATTTTGACATATTTCACATTTTGTGAAAATGAAGAGTAAATTTTAAATTTCAATAACAGCTATCTAAATTTTATTTGACCTTGTATAGCCTGATATTTATTTGCAGTAACCATTGTATGTTAACCCAAATTGAAATTTGACCCGAAAAGTTATACAGGGTGAGACAAAATTAATATGGAACATTAGTCACTTTTAAAAGCAAGTTACTCCTTTATTTTAAATGGAACACCCAGTATATTTTTCCGGTGTTCAATGGGGAATTCATATATCTTTAAAATATTATTAAGGTTGCCTACCCCTCAGACAAATATTTTCCTAGATATTTTAATTTTTATGATTTTGCTTCAGTAGATCTTTATTATTTGAAAAAATCTAGGTGGCTGTGTGATATACCTTTTGTTAATTTAACAAAAAATAAAGATTGTAGAGTAAAATACTCAACGGTAATAAAAAGATACACGTTTAAAAATAAAATATTTTAATTATTACAGAAATAAAAGTAGATATAAACCTATAATTATATGACAAAAATTAGTTAGATGAAATCCAATGCTCAAAATGCTTCCTTTCCTGTTAACTGCATAAAATAATTGTCTTTTCAAAAGGATCTTTTCATTTTAAAAGGCATATATGTCGAGTTCAACCTCGCAAAGCAGCTACAATATTTTCTCTTATGTTGTCGATAATAGTTGGTCGAGTTTTGTAAACAGTGACTTTAACATATCCCCATAAAAAACCCAGACTAGATAAAATTAGGAGCATTTAAGTATTCTATTAATTGGTGAAGGCACACTGCTTATAGCCAAACTAATAGAATCATATCAATTTTTCCTGATATAGGATAAGTTTGCATTTTCGGCAAATTTCTGAGAAATTTTTTTGTTTTAACTGACACAAAATAATAACTAGTTGTTAAAATTGGACTAATTAAACAGCTATGTTGAAGTAACATCAGACATATCACAACTACCTAGATTTTATCAAATAATAAAATAAAAATCTACTCTGGTCAAATCATGCAAATGAAAATATCTAGGAAAATCTTTACTTGAGGGGTAAGCTTTACTTTTTGGTGTAACAGTTATATATATATATATATATATATATATATATATATATATATATTAAATATATATATATAGCATATATATATATATATATATATATATATATATATATATATATATATATATATATATATATATATATATATATATATATATATATATATATATAAATAAATTTTATCGCTACGACACTCTGTGTGCAAGCTCATAAATTATCGCAAATAACTATTATTTTTGCATCATGTTTACTATAATTTTATTGTTAAATATTATTTTATTTAAATTTTACGATTAGGCAACCAGATATACACCGCGATATTATACAGCTACAGCTACTAAAGGACGCGGCATTGGATCAAGTTTTAATTCGATTTAAAGTACGCTAGTTAATTTAACTACATATTAGTCTATACCGGGTAAATTCCAAGTAAGGTAGATTTTATTGTAATTAAAAAAATTGTTCTCTAGAAAATGTTAAATATGTCAAAAACCTTACATTTTAGTCATATACTTCTCTTATAAAATTCACCTTTATTTTTCTTCCAGAATCCGAAAATCAATTAATATATAGGGTGTTCTATTACAAAAACACAACTTTGATATGTAACTTTTTAGAGATACCCTGTAGAATTCTATATATTTTTAAAAAGTGCTCTGAATTAACCTAAATATGCTCACAAAGTTTCATTTCAATACAAACTGTCGTTCTCCTTGGAACCTCCGCGGCGTATGAGAGGCGCCACCCTGTACACTGTGTCCCTGTTTGGTTGAAATCATACGGTATCTCCGTTATTAGTGAAGATAGAAGGGTGCGGTTTGCACAAACCTGTCCCACTTTTTTGTCGAACGAAAGATGCTGTAAACAAAATTTTCATAGCCCTCTTTGTTTCTGAGCTACAGGGTCTTTTTGAAAATTTTGCAATTTGGGACACCCCCCGTATCTCTGTTACTGCGAAAGGTATCGAGAAGATTAAAACTGTTTATTGTAGAACTTTTTACGGAGAATACAGTGGCGTAGTATGTTATTCTACGAAAATAATATTTTCGAAGATATGAACTAAAGTTATGTTTAGTTAAATGGAACACCCTCTATATTTATAAATTATATGATTTGGCTTGCCATAAGCTTGTCAAAAATATATATCACTCTATATTTATTTTCACTATTTACTGCAATATTTAAAAGTTTTTATTTTTAAAGATCATATTTACTAGTAGGCCATGATTGATAACAAAAGACAATAAAGAATTATTAAAGGTATACTGCTATCTGTCCCTTCTTTTATTTTAGGGGCCATTGATATTTTTTTTATATATTAGGAAAACTTAACTCTCTACCGCTATTTGTAAATCTTGGAAGTTATCGTAACTTCCAAGATTTACAAATAAAACTTTAGATATTCCTTTAGCTAATTTACGTGAAATATACGTTCAGCAAGATGGGGCTTTCCCTAACGACTTTGAAAATATTAGAATTTTGTTAAATTATTATTTCACAAATCAATGAATTGGAACCAATGGACCCAGATAATGGCCTCCCTGATTCCCGGATTTGTCCGTTCTCGATTTCTGATTTTGGGGATTTTTAAAATATGAAATATATCGTGGCAACTACAACAATGTCGAACACCCGGAAAATGCTTTAATAATGCAAGCTTTTAGATATTTGCAAACCCATCCCGTTATAGTAAATTCCGTTATAAAGAAAGAAAATTATATTCAGAGATTCAGTGCTAACAGTTCAAAAGTAAAATATATCAATCCCAAATAACATGTTAATGTGTGTATGACTATTTTAGTAAATACCATTTTGATTTTTATGTTATTTATCACGGCCTACTAAAAAAAAATGATATATTTTAAATATTAAAGTAAAGAGAGAAAACAAATATTGAGTGATATATATTTTTGAGAAGCTCGTAGCAATACGAATCATATGATTTCTAAATATACAGGGTGTTCCATTTGAAAAACCATAACTTAAGTTCATATTTACAAAAATATTTTTTCTGTAGAAAAACAGACTACGCCACTGTACTCTACGTAAAAAGTTCGACAAGAATCAGTTTTCACCTTCTCGATATCATCCACAATAACGGTTTAATTAATTATTATTAATAATAGTAATTAAACGATCACCAAAAAGTTTGCAACCAGTAACCACTGACAACTTTTTATTATTGAGATATCAAGAAACCAACTCGAATGAAATGAAATAACATGCTCAAACTTCAATTTACTCAAATGAAACCAGTTTAGATTGGAAAGTGCCCATAAGGACAATATAAAAACTGTTTGGCGCTATTCTTGCAACGGTCGCGACCCAAAGCTTTTGAAAATTTCGGAGCGGTTCGGCTTTTTCCGGAATTATATCGCCAAATATTATTTAATCAAATTTATTATTATTTCGTTTTAATTTTATTAATAAAATACAGTGTGTTGCATACAAGAAACTTTATTTTATATAAGGAGATGTGGAAAATACCTATGAAACATTGAAAACCGACGTTATGCCACGATCCACGATGGTTTTTGCAGTTCTTTTTTAATGCCACTTTTTCACAATTATCACGGGTTTGAGTAAATAAAACTGAAATTAAGCTCACAAGATAGCAATAATTACTTTGAAAATGGACGCTTTAAACACTTTCGGAATTATTTCAATGAGAGCGGTTTGGATACCGAATTATACCGCCGAATTGGATACCGATATGAATAATGAATTTATACCCCCAAACCAAACAATCATACTTCTTCAGCTAATGGTAAACTGCTGATGGACACATGCCATCCAGTTCAAAAGGATCCAGTCCAGGAAAGTGTTTCCTTTATAATTCGGTTTTAATATATTCTTTTGGTGATAATAATGTTATTTAATTATGAATTTATACCCGCCAACTTAAGAATCATACTTCTTCAGCTAATGGTAAACTGCTGATGGACACATGCCATCCAGTTCAAATGGATCCAGTCCAGGAAAGTTTTTTCGTTATAATTCGGTTTTAATATATTCTTTTGTTGATAATAATGTTATTTAATAATGAATTTATACCCCCAAACCAAACAATCATACTTCTTCAGCTAATGGTAAACTGCTGAAGGACACATGCCATCCAGTTCAAAAGGATCCAGTCCAGGAAAGTTTTTTCGTTATAATTCGGTTTTAATATATTCTCTTGTTGATAATAATGTTATTTAATAATGAATTTATACCCCCAAACCAAACAATCATACTTCTTCAGCTAATGGTAAACTGCTGATGGACACATGCCATCCAGTTCAAAAGGACCCACTCCAAGAAAGTTTTCTCGTTATAATTTGCTTTTAATATATTCTTTTGGTGATAATAATGTTATTTAATAATGAATTTATACACCCCAACCGAAAAATCATACTTCTTCAGCTAATGGTAGACTGCTGATGGACACATGCCATCCAGTTCAAAAGGACCCAGTCCAGGAAAGTTTTCTCGTTATAATTCGGTTTTAATATATTCTTTTGGTGATAATAATGATTATAAATCTAAAATAATTATAAATTAATTATAATTTTCAAAAAGACCCTGTAGCTCAGAAACGAAGAGCGCTGTGAAAATTTTGTTTACGGCATCTTCCGTTTGACAAAAAAGTGGGACAGGTTTGTGCAAACCGCACCCTCCTAACTTCACTAATTACGGAGATACCCTATGATTTCAACCAAAATGGGACACCCTGTACATATACATATAACATTTTACTGTTTTTATTATTAGATACAAGCCAATAAAAATTCGAATTACTTATATTTATTAACAAACAATAGAGCAAAATCAGATTAGCCAACATTGCTGATAGCGTATTATTTGCAACATACAAATAAATCAGAGAAAAATGAACAAGACATAACGAAACTGGACATTGCTATAAACAAAACGGCGAGAATGGAGAAAAAATCGTGACGAATGGAGGTCGCCGAGCACTAACAGCTTGAGAAAATATTTAGATCAGATGCCTGTACGGAAAATTGCCGATGTAACTGCACATACCGCCATTACTGTTGCACAACTTAACTATATAGAATTAACAATAATTCCGGACATGCTGACATTCTTAATCTCATTTCGGAGAATAATTAAAAATGCAACTTGAGTAAGTCATTTTAATATTAAAATATACGCTGAAAAGTGCAATAAATAAAAAGAACGTGCTAAATCAATATCAAACAGCCCATACGAAATCAAAATTATAATTTTAGAAGATGTTCATAAAATATTTTTTAATCACTAGTTGATTAAAAAAGTATACCATTAATATTGCAAGTTATTTTTTTATGCTCTCATAGTATATGTCTATTTAATTTTTTGATGATTTCATTAATGAGCACTTTGTTTACTCACTTCTTTCGTCGAACTGCTTGAATTCATTTTTACGTTTGATCAGATCGCTGTGAGGAACTATGAAGCTATACTCTGTTTTTTTTCTCAGGTAAGATTTCGACAGACGATGACAGAAGAAAAGCAGATGAAGTCCCATACCAATCTATTTATTTTACTAAAAAAAGTTTCTAATAATTTTTAAGTTAACTATGGATGGGTTTAAATATAAATTCGTCATGCGTCGTCACTTGTTGTTTTTAACCAGTTTTATTGGTTTATTTCAAAAATGACAGATCGTAATTCAATTTTATTGGTTTGACGGAACGATGAACGAGAAACGGACGCCGATGCGTATGAACTCGCCTTTAGATTTTTGACGTTTGTCAAAGTCTTGCCAAATTATAGGTTATAATTTTGTGACAACTTTTGTCAAATACCCTGAGTTTTGGAAGATGATGCATTTTGATTCGTGTTATTACGTGTGTTTTGTGTCTTTTGAAGTCAAGTGGAGGAAAAATCGAGTGAAAATTAACTGTAGAACCTAAAGCACAGTTTATGGTTAATACTCGCTGCCCAGGAGGAAAGTCTTATACAGATACACCAATAAAGTTACTATCAATAAAGTTCGTATACCATCTCGTCGTAGATAAGTGCATTTCGAATATGGTAGAAGGACCATACTGAGTAGCTGTAAAATATTGACATCACACGATAGGTAAATAATGGATTTTAGTACTGCAGAAAAATAATGTCAAAAGCTACTGGATTAAGAAAATTAAGATTAAAGTTAATTAATCAACCTGTGAGGTATAAAATTTGGTAAGTGTTATTATTAATAAAATAGTTTGTTTTATTTATGTTGTTTTATTTATTCCTGCGGGATATTACAAATTTGTATTTGTAAATAAGTTATATTTATAAATATAATCATAAATGCGGGAAGTTTCATAAAGCTTGAAAGTAAGAAATAGTTCTTTTTTATATTTTTTGGTATGTGGTGTCTTGTTTTTGTTTGTTTTGTATTAACACATACCGTTTTTTATTAAATAAAATAACTCGATTACATTTTTTCAGTTTTATACAGTTTTTTTCACAACATTTTGAAGTTATTTGTCAGTCAAATTTTAAATACATATATTAATTTCCTTGTACCAACTTATTTCTTTGTAAAATAAAATAAACTACTTTGAAATTAAAATGACAGCACATCTATCACTGTCAAGGATCTTCTCGTTGAACAGACTATATAAAATGTTGTTTCGGGAGAGTTGAATATCCGGGAAAATTCAGCTATTGAATGTTATTGCACCCAACCACGCCTTCATTACGTTCCCCGTTACGCTTTAAAAATTTTTCGTTAATTTTATTAATATTTGAAATTGTCACAACACAACACAACCTAGTTCCGATTCTTTTTCACTTATTTTTTACTACCCGAAACAGCGTTACATTACACAAACCTCGAAACTGAGTGTTTTATAGTTTCTATAGCTGTACTAGCAAAAAACTAAAATACCAGGTACTTACAGTTGAGGGTTGGAACCTCTGGTGTTACACAGCAAAATAAAAACACTAAATCACCACAATACACCAAAACACTTTTACTTTTACACTGGACGCGCGTTTCGCTAACCATGTTAGCATCATCAGCTGATGATTATAAACTAAACCGGGTCAGAGTGCAGTACATAGTAAAAATTTGTGATTTTTGCCGGATAGAGCTCTGCGGTCGGAATTTTTTTAAATCAACTGAAATGCTCCAAGCCTGTATCAGACTAAGACACTATTTTGAGTCTCGGTTTTACAGTATTTTGATTCTCTAAAATTACATTAATCTACATACTTATAAGGCAGGATTAGTTTCTCAAAGCAACATCAACAAATCAGTATCTATCAGTGTTCGACACACTACTACAAAACATTAAAGGAATATCAAAGTTCTATTACACAAACTTTGTAAAACTACTAATATCTCTTGAATATCTCTCTGTACCAAACAGGACACCCTGTATATTTAGAACGATTCCAAGATTTTCTTCTTATATGTATAGGTATACTAGTGATGTCTATGCAGTTGGAATTTCCATAGCGTGTACAGTGGTGCACATAAAGTTGTCGCGAACAAAATGGCGCTTTTCTCCGGGAATTTTGTGTAGAGCGTCGTGTCCAATACCTAACCTATGTTTGTATAGGGGAGCTGTCTGAGTTATTGTAGCTCTTCACTCGTTAATAGTACACCGCTGTGAGTTAACAATAGTCGCCGTTACACATACATTTACGTATAAGAATCTTTCTGTAATTGTATTCAAATTCTTTAGTATAGTTTCAGAATGTATTCTAAATATTTGAGACAAAATGCACTCACCTTGAAATTTTCATGTATTTAAAAGTTCAGTATATTTTGTTCTAGTCGGCTGATTTTGATGATTTTTAAAGCAATTTGTAGGTAAATTATTTAAATTTTTTAGCATATTTTTAAATTAAAAATTTAACTCCCTATATAAAAATAAAGCTATTGAGATGAACCAAAAAACAAACTATCAAGAACAGATGCACTTTAATGACTAGGTGGTTTTCAATTCCTTACTTTACTAAAACCATCTCACAGGGTGTTTGGTTTAGCTCAGCAGGGAAATACCCTGGGAGTTTTTTGAAAAAAAAAACGGATTTTTTGGAAAATCAATTTTATTTTTTCCTGTCGTTACTTTTTACAAGATCAAGAAAATAATTACACATTCTCGTATCCACTTTATTAGGACTATCTGATCTGTAGTTTTAGATCTTCAAATTAGCTGATAATTCTTCCCCTAGGAGATGCAAGACCTTGTCGTTGGTGGGAAAGCTCCTGGTGCTGGGGGGAATCCCCTCTAGCACTTGGCTTGGTCTAAGAAGCATCTCACTCATCATCTTGTCCCTGACTGTAGTGTCGTGGCCAGGGAATTGCACCAAGACATATAACGATACCGGGCGGGGCTACGGACAGCCTCAACCTTGGGGCACCGGGGGCACCCCATTGTATTTACCCCCTTACTTCTACATGCGGGGCTCTGTAGAAGTGGACCGATAGCGACTCATATGAACACTATGAGATCTGATAATAATAGTAATAAAAACATCACCGGTGAAGCTGTGGGGAAACCCCCTAGCGACACTGGGAACAGTAACAATGAAAGTTCCAAGGGGCCAAACCCAAAGAGAACTACAGGAGAGGTGTCTGACACTTGCGTGAGACCATCCTCCGCAAGTGGTATACAAGCTACCACCTCCACCAAGGGTCGGGAGCCTACCTCCTACCTCTAAACCCAACAGGCGACACAAGCTACCGTTTCGTCTATCCGGCCTGGGTCGTAGCTACTCGACTGTGAGGGACACGGGTCTCCGTAGGAAGTCCTGGGACTGTATGATGAGTTATAACTCAAGAAAGGGGGACACAATAGATCTCTAAGGTCGCAGAGATTAACCCCCCTCCCACTTATTCTAATTCTAATTCTAGCTGATAATTTGTGAGATACAGATACATTCGGAAGTATAAGAGGAATCCTCGTACCTCGTACCTCGAATTTGTAGCAGCCTGTATAAATTTGTATTTTTTACTTTTCATCACAGCTGGAATCTGATAATATCACTCCTTAGATGCTGGAAGTTAAGGACCGCAAAAACTCATCTTAGGGCAATTTGGGGTGTAAAAACCTACAGTATAATCTAATAAAACGTGATATGGGGTTGACATATTGCTGAAATTTTATTTTACGCTGATCATTTTGGGGACAGAAATTTAAGGAAACGAGTTTTTAAACTTGTTAGAAATAATTGGATTTCCAGAATATCTCAGTGAAGAAAAAAAAAACGATTTTTTATGGTTTCTTTAATTGAAGAACGTTTTCCAATTACAATTTTTAGCAGACCATACCAACAGGTATGGTAGGCTATTAAGATCGGCAAAAAAAGTTTTTTTAATTTCACTCAAAATGAGTTATTTCGGTCATAAATGACCTAAATACAAAATATTTTCATGGTGTCTGTCTGTCCGTCTGTCTGTAAAACGATAACTCAAAAACCGCTAAACTGATTTTAACCAAATTTGGCACAAAAATACTGTGGCACCCGAGAATCTGGCCATTAGTTTTTGGTGGGGGTGGGGGGTTGGTAAGGGGGTATGGGAGGAGGTTAAAAATTTTAAAAAATCGTAACTCCAAAATTATAGTAGCTAGGAATAATATTTGCAACAAAATTTGTAATAACATCAAAATCAGTCGAAGTCGCAGTTTTTGAGATTGGAAAATTGGAAAAATTCCTTTACTTTGAAACTAAAAGAACTGCCTACCAACTTTTTATGGTTTCTTTAATTCAACAACATTTTCCAATTACAATTTTTTTATAATCATGTTGAAGTACCGAAATAACAAAAAATAATTAGACTATTAATTAATGTATAGTCATCATCATCATCATCATCATGTAGCCATCGTTGTCCACTGCTGAACGTAGGCCTCCTCCATATTTCTCCATGTCTCTCGATTTTGGGCCGTCATCATCCAATTTCCAGCAATCCTCTTTACATCATCGGTCCAGCGTGTCGGTGGTCTGCCTCTGCTACGTTTATCTGCTCGAGGTCGCCATTCTAACAATCTTCTAGTCCACCTGTCTTTAGATGTTCTCGCCACATGACCTGCCCATCTCCATTTCATTCGAGTTACGTGTTCCACTATGTCTTTAATTTTGGTTTTTTGTCTGATAGTGTTATTAGGAATTTTGTCTCTTTTAGTTATTCCAAGCATGGCTCTCTCCATGGCTCTCTGGGCTACTCTTAAATTTTCTGCTGACTTTTCGTTAATGTTAGAGTTTCCGCTCCATATGTAATTACCGGCAAGACGCATTGTTCATAAACTTTCCTCTTCAAGCATATGGGTATATCACTTTTAAAGGTCTCCCGCAGTTTGCCAAAAGCAGCCCAACCCAAACCTATTCTGCGCTGTATCTCGTGTGTTTGGTTGTTCTTTCCAATTTGTATTTCGTGCCCGAGATATTTATATATATATATATGTGTTTCTTTTATGTCAGCGTCACCTATTCTGATGTTCTGTGTCAGCACTAAGTTTGTCATTATTTGCGTTTTACTCGTATTTATCCGGAGACCGACTTTTAATGAGGCCTGCACTAATTCTTCGAGCATCTGCTTTGAATCTCCGATGTTATCTGAGACAAGGACGATGTCATCTGCGAATCTGAGATGTGTCAACCTTTCACCATCGATATCTATGCCCCTATTCTCCCAAGAGAGTGATTTCATTGCGTATTCAAGGACAGCTGTAAAAAATTTAGGCGAAATAGTATCCCCTTGTCGAACTCCTCTGCCTACCTCAATTTTATCTGTTGTTTCGTGAAGTTTTACAGTTGTGGTGGCATTACTATATATGTATTCTATAAGCCTTGTATACCTATAATCTACTCTTCCCTGCTCCAATGCTGCTATTATTGATGTTAATTCTACTGTGTCAAATGCTTTCTGGAAATCAACGAACACCAAAGCTAGGGGCCTGTTGTATTCCACAGATTTTTCTATCAGGACTTTAATTACTTGAAGATGATCGTTTGTTCCATAACCTTTCCTAAATAAATATGTATGTATGTATAATGTATAGTAGTTGATAGAAATTATGAAATATTTTACTACAATACAAATTCACAGGAATGGATTAACAAATATCTTGATTATGAAATTATCTTTAACACAGTTTAATAGAGAATTTATATCAACGTGAATAACCTTTTGTCTTGTACATTGAACAATATAATCTAAAGGAGTTATTTGGTAGAGGTATTTGCTAGATAAGCTCGAATATAGCATTGCGTGGCATGTAAAAGACGGCATTAGGAAATTATAGACATTAATTTCACCCAAAGGAATTAACTAGACAGAATAATACCTACACATATATACAAAACGGTCATAGTTATTAAAGATATATTTCGTTTAACCAAACTTGAAATATGGTTATGTGTTTTAGGTTATAAGTAGAAACTGTTAGTTCCCACACCTATTTCAAAGTTTAATAAATTTTGTTCTAATGCGGGCCGTTTCTGATTACTAAGCTAAGAAATTAAAGACTTAATTTGCGTAATATACGAAAGAAAATAAAATGTTGTTATTTTAGTAACGAAAGTTTGAAACACCACAGCATCTGCCATTCCACAGCATCTTGGTGAACATCCAAGGCGCATATAGTGTAGTTTTGTTTTAAATACATTTAATAAACACATTTATTTTTATGATATATTGACAACAAAAACGTTTTTTTTTTAATAATTTACTTTTAATTTTTTTTTTTGGTTCTTAATGAATATATATGACAACTGTATTTTTTTATCCATAACTCTTCTTTATTTGTTTCAGCATTGAACGGTACTGCTCGTGCATATCTAAACGGCCATGCAAACAAATTCGAAGACAAGCAATCCACAATTTCAAGGTAATTTATTTTTACAGTAAATTTATGGTATAAGTATATACATAACTATAATTTATATTTATATTGTTCCATCATTTTTACCATCTTCTTTATGACATGCCTGACATATTTTCGTACGATTTATCAGGTTTATTTGTCTACAATTTTTCTCTTTTTGCTGGTGCCACAGACCATTTACAGTACCTTTTCGTCTACAATAATATAATATAAATGCACAGTTAGAAAAACAGTAAAAAATACACTTATAATATTTTGTACGGTTAACTTAAACATAAAATTATTCAAACAAGAAGATCTGTACAGTATGTCACTCAAAAAGATGTTTAAAATCAACCACAAAAAGCATCATAGGTTTAAATATATACAGGATGAGTCTTAAATAAGTCCAAATATTTTTAGGGGTAGAATATTTCGACCCCAGAAACAAGTCTGAGATAATTTTCGGAAAAAAAATTGGAATTTTTTAAAAAAAATATATTTTTTTTAGTTTTTAGTTAAAAAACATAATTTCTTGATAATATGACAACATAGTAGATTAAATTTACAAGAAAAAAAAACTGAAAAGATCCAGTGGGTCTTAAAATTTAAGCAAAAAGTATTTTTTTTTATTTTCAAAGTAAAATAACTTTGGACTTATTTGAAAAACGGTAAAGAAAAAATATGTTTCATTTATCGAGATCTACCAGCCCTGAAAATATTTGCACTTATTTAAAACTCGCCCTGTATAACAGCTCTAATCCTACAAATATCAGTTATCCTTACAGTCTCTGTTTTTTTACTATAAAATTGGGTTTTATTTAGTCTTATTATACAGGGTGTCTCAAGAAAGACGGAGATGCATACCTGCTAAAATGGCTTTTTTAACAAACTCGTATCCATCGTTTCCAACGTTTCCTTCGATATTATTGAGCATCCCTGTATAATATTTGACGTTCTCGTTTACTTCTTCCCTTAAACGAACTTGGCGTTTCTTGTAATCTTCTATCTGATGTCTCAGTTCGTTGATCTGTAAAATTTTAGTCAAGACAATATCAGGATCATGCAATTAAAGTTTGCCTAAAGAGTCTGGGAAGGTTTTGACAGATGCCATGTAAAAATTGACAGAAAATAGAATTTTCCTATGAATTAAATTGACGAACATAACTGTCACTTAGAAATATCCTCTCTTTGAATAAACTACACACACCGGAAAAATCTAGGGATATCATTTTATTAAAGTTAAAAATAAATGTTTTGAATAAACAGCCACATATTTGTAGGCCGATTCTTTCTACTTCGATTGAAACGAAGTAGTCACACTAGTTATTTCTAAATTTGGGATATTTGCAGAAGTGTTTGTGCATTTTTTGTCAAATGTATAAAAGCACCTAGCATCAATTGTTCGAATTTAACCTGTACTGGCTATGTTTTTATGATAACTGGCCAGAATTCATTCAAATAACTCTGTTTAGTATTAAACGACATTATGGAGCGTAGACATCTTAACAGAGACGAAATGCTAAGGGCCATGGGTATGCTCGAAGCTGGAATGCGCCAAATCGATGTAGCTAGAGCATTAAATACAACGCAAAGTGTAATATCGCGATTAAGTACACGGTACCGTGAAAGTGGTGATGTTGCTGAAAGGCACACAGGGCGACATCGCATTACTACCCCTCAGCAAGATCATTTTTTACAATTAAATGCTCGACGCCGACCGACTCTTACAGCACCATAGCTTAGTTTAATTCTCCAGGAAACACATAATGTAACCGTTAGTCCTGACACTGTTGGCAATAGATTAAGAGAGGTTAACTTAAGAAGCAGACGCCCCTGGAGAGCTCAACCCTTAACGAGAGAAATCGAGAGGTACGATATTTGTGGGCTCAAGATCATGTTCAGTGATCGAATGAACAATGGGCAAATGTTCTTTTCACGGATGAGTCACGCTTTGGAATTCATCCAGATTCGAGAAGGCTTAGGGTATGGAGAGAACCGGGAAATCTTATTCGGTTGGATCATGTTCAGGAAGTGCACCCTTATCAAGGTGGAACAGTTATGGTCTGGGGAGGAGTTCAGTTAGGCCGAAAAACCGATCTTGTTTTTCTTGAAAGGTTTCTAACAGGAATCACATATCGTGATTTAATTCTTGAGCCTGTCGTGTTACCATATGCCATTGATTTTGGGAGAAACTTCATTCTCATGCATGACAATGCACGGCCTCATACAGCCAGAGTGGTAAGTGAGTTTATCAATGCTCATCAATTAATCTTACCCTGGCCGGCACAATCTCCTGACCTCAACCCCATCGGGCACGTATGAGACGCGGTCCAAAGAAGAATTTTGAGAATGGGTATGCCTCGTGAAACTCGTAGGGATCTGGTTCGGACCGTGAATGCAGCGTGGCCGGCTGTACCTCAAGAAGAGATCGACAACCTGATCAGGAGCATGGAGAGACGATGTAGGGCTGTAATGAACAGTAGAGGAGGCCATAGCCTTTATTAAGTAAAAATGATTTTATCTTTTTTTTTTAATTCACAGTTCAGAATAAAAAAAAACGTGTGTATTTTTTTGAGTTCAATAAAAATCAAGGTAAATTTGAAAAATTCGGTAAATTTCGCATTTTTATTTCCAATACGTCCTGTAAACTATTTGTTTATTTTAATTTTATTATATCAGAAATGCAAATAATAAAATTACTGACAATGGCTGGATAAAATTATAATATCCCTAGACTTTTTCGGTGTGTGTATATAACATGAACAGCAATATTAAAGTTTTTTGGTTGTACAAAAATGAAACTAGGATATAATTACTTCTGATTCCGATTTGTAGATTTCCGATTTGAGCTTGATATAATATTTCTTGATCTGGTTGGTTGTATCTGTCAACTTGTCCAGTTTTTCACAAGTTGCCAACTGTTTTGTCTTTGATTCTTCAAGTTCTTTCTAAAAAAAACACAAATTAATATAGTACCTAGACTAATACTATATGCTTGGTGCCCTCGAATAAAAAAAATTAAGAATAGAGCATAATGCTATCCATGTATTCATACAAGGTAGACGAACAAAGGGTTCTAGGGTGGGGATCCTTGACACCTCTAGATTTACTTATTTCTCTGAGATAACTAACTGATACCTCTTTCTCCTCCAACTGATTCTCCAAAAATTCCAACTGCATATCCAGATCCTCAACAGAATTCACGATTTGTCCAGTGGGTGTTATGATGGGCAGCTCGGTAATCCTCGGAGCCCTCTGTGACCATGTTTCCTTA
Source organism: Sitophilus oryzae (assembly GCF_002938485.1). Lineage (NCBI taxonomy): Eukaryota > Metazoa > Arthropoda > Insecta > Coleoptera > Curculionidae > Sitophilus > Sitophilus oryzae. Next base: position 687,243 of record NW_022146930.1, on the reverse strand, counting down.
AACTGTTTCAAACTGCCCGACGTGACGAATAAAAATATGACAATAGTCAGGCTGGTGGCAAAAAGTACAGATGCCACATAGTAAGCCAACATATTTTTCGATCAATTGAGAAAAACTCTATTCAAAGAAAAAGTAGAATTGAACAGAAATTTTGTTTTTGACTGTGTTTTGACGTTTTGAATGTTTCTGTCAGGGATTGTGTCAGATGAAAACTATGGAAACACATTTTGCATTATTGTTTAATTTGATAATGTCATCATAAGTCCATGTTATAAGGATGGGATCCATGATCATAGAATGATCGTAGATTCCATGATTTAAGAGTCTATTAGTCTGTTCGGGTGTGTGACCGAAGGAAGTATATATTATATTTCATAAAGTATATATTATACTTCAGAAATCAGGTTTAGCCCGATCCTGTTGTGTTGTCACCTCTAAAATTCCAAACACACGTTCTTTGATTAAGACTTGATGAATGTTTGCAGAGCTTCAGCATTTGACATAAAATACCAAACAATTTGTTACAAAACCATATAAATTATATATCACTGCAACCACAAAACTTCAATCTATTTCCGTATTGTAACGGAATTTTAAATTGTATCTTTATTTTTGAGAAAATTTAGTCCAAGCATAAGGAATATTTTGTTGATGATTGACCATCAAAATCTTAAAATAAAGAAGTTGTCTAAAAATGTGCTAAATGTTGTCTAAATGAATGCCTTTATCTTTAATTTCCTTCTTTATTTGAGTAAAAATACCTAGCCAGTTTTACATAAAACGTTAAATGCTGAACGCTTATTTTGCTACTTTTTCGGACATTCGAATGTAACGTCTATAAAACCCTGTATCTTCTCTAAAAATTGAGATATCAGAATGAATAAAAAAGGAGAATATTTGTAAAACTCTTTGAGCACAGATTAGGTTACTATATGTAGACAGATAAAAATCTTATCCCTAATTCGTGGTACGAAAATTGTCTTTTATGACGATGTGCAAACGAGTAAAATTTCCTGTGTTTTCAAAAACAAACTCGCGTCAATTCAACAATAAACAGCGTAATAGAGAGATTGTCTAGTAAACCGAATCAATGCGTGCATGGACGTTAATAAGGCCAGGTGTTATATCCTTTACGTCAGGTGGTATTAACTTTTCGAGTTGTATAACAATAAGCAACAAATTCTCTTAGAAGGGCTAAGCTAACATCTGCTGTAAACCTAAGCCTCTTTTATAGGTTCGATTGGAAGAGGTGGAATCTACATTGAGAAGCCATATTTATTGTTTAAAACTAATCCCAGCAACTTAAATATCATAAATACCTAATAAAACTCAAGTAATAATTAAAACAATTCAAACAGTCCCTAAATTAAAAGATCTGCCGTTTTAGGCCCCGGATGTCAAATACTCGCACATGCCCATTTAAGCAATTTTTAAACGTTATTTAGAAACACGTACCCCAGAATGGAAGGGCATACCTGAGGTGCGACTCAAAAAGTGCATAATAAACAGTTCTAGCCACTGACAAGTTAAGCTCCTTAGAAACAGACCTTAATGCAAAACAGGCAGAGCTCAATTTTTTCGACAAAGCTTCGATATGTATGTCCCATTTCAGAGAATTGTCCACAAAAAGCCCTAAAAATTTTACAGATTTGTGCGCAAACTACTAACCTAACTAGTACCCGATTCCGAAAATTGGAACCACGAAAAACAACAAAGAAAAAACAAAGTTTATAATCTGTATAATCTGTGCTTTGAGGCTACAGAATGTCTTCAATTATCATTTGATCAGTCTACACAGTGTCTTAAAAAACATTAAAAATTCCCGAATTTAACTGACTTCTATTAATACTACATTTCCATCGACATCTTCAAAAATAAACCACTAGAATCGTCCAAATGGAACAGGCAAAGGAAGAAGGAAGTGCCTCTTAATCATTTCAATATAATAACCGGCAATTTTCCAGATGGCGTCTGCCATTTTTAGCCACACGCGCCTTCAAATTGTTTTATTTTGCATAAAACGTAAATGGTATAATATAATACAGGCCGCTTAACTGTATTAGGGGACTTTGCCGTTCGGTAGTACTCCGTCATTAGCCTATCTATCCGGCAATGGAGGCGGTGGTTCTAGACTAAGCACTCCGTAATTGATTTTCAATTTTAAACCGTTCCTAGAAAAAAAATAGGTCACGTTATACAGAGTGCATCTTAGATAAGTGCAGATAATTGGTTAGAAATTTAGATGTAGCCCGACAGGGGAAAAAGCTTCATTGAGAACCTCCAATTAGTGGTTTCAATTAGCGTAGAAGTTTGTTCCTTTAATTTCAATGTAAGTCAATGTAACGTCAAAAATAGTGGTAGATATTTTCAATTAGTAGAAAAAGTTAAGCTTCATTCAGAACCTCGCAATTAGTGGAATAAATTAGTGGTTTCGATTACACTTTATGCTTTTTTTCCATAGCAACTGTTAAAGTTACCTTTATCAAAAATAGTAGTTAAAGTAGTACTTTAACCGCAAGGGTAGATTAAATGATACTTTAACAGCGAGTATAGGTTAAAAACTTTATTTCTTCTCGCACGTTTTTTAATTGCTTTCATTTTTGAAAATTTGTATTCCTTTTCATAAGTTATTTGGGATTTAAATGGAAGTAGTTTGGATATATATGGCTGTCTCTTTAGTTGTCAGTTTTGAGTCAACATTTTTTAATTCTCTTTCGTGTCGTTTGCTGATTGAATTGGAGCCAGAAATGGCTCAAAACGAAATAAGTAAATTACCAAGAGATATTCAGGCTGAGGTGACTAAAGCAGGGCGCTCATTGAGTCGGATCGGATCGGCACGGCATCGTTCAGTCCGGAAACACCCGTTCACCAAATCGGTATGCTTCAGTTTATCAGTCGAAATATAATTTTTGTGGCGTGTAGTTTATTTTAGTTCGGATTAGAATTTTATAAACAATACTTAATAATTTATATAATATGAGCTCTTCATCTTCTTCTTCTCAGGCATTTTCCTTTCGTGAACTGTAATGATAATAATTACTAGCTTGATCATAGAGGTGTGGATATTCTTTAACAGTATCAATTAAAAGTTCTTTATCCATTGTAAACAATACAGCACACAAAATAATCAACTACAAGGTAGTACACACTGTTTACATCAAACACAACGAGAAAAGTGATCGGACCTTCGGAATTTTTTGTTCTTTCTACCAAAAAAGTCTGATTCCGAAGCCAACCGATGATGGACGTTGCCGAGCGGGACTGAAGCAGTGCGCGGATGTCAAACGTATTTCAAATCATTCCGACAGGACTGTTCCGTGCCGATCCGATCCGATCCGACTCAATGAGCGCCCTGCTTTAGTCACCTCAGCCTGAATATCTCTTGGTAATTTACTTATTTCGTTTTGAGCCATTTCTGGCTCCAATTCAATCAGCAAACGACACGAAAGAGAATTAAAAAATGTTGACTCAAAACTGACAACTAAAGAGACAGCTTTATTTATTTGTCAAATTACATAGAAACCTTGAAATAATAATTTCTGAATATTTTTTAAAACGTAACTCGCTATGGAAAAAAATATTGTTTTCTACACGACGATAAAATTGCATTATCGTGAATTTCGCAGGGCGAATCAAAATTAATGTTGAACCATAGACTTAAAATAAAATATAGACTGAGCATCTCATTCATAAATAGCTGGAACATGCGGTCAGACACTGTCTTGTTATTGTTGTGTTATTGTTTTAGGTTATAACGAGTGCGACACGAGCGATAGATAGGTTGTCTCTGTCGTAACGGTCGTTCCCTGACGACTCTGCCGAGAAACACAACACTGTCTTTCGTTTCTCAAGTACACCTGAACTCTCCGTATCATAGCCGGGTAATTTTTTATTTTAATGAAGCTATAATTAAATTAAAAATATATCGTATTTAAACTTTTTTATATTTTATTAAGATTTAGGACAGGTTTTTTAAATAAAACTTTAGAAAAAACAATTTAGAGTCCAAAAAGGATAAAAATAATAAAATACACGTTATTGAAGAAATTTTATAATCGAAATTAGGTAATTTTTGAAATTAATAATAAATTATTAATTTTAGTCAAACATTTACAACCCCTAATATTAATCAAAACAGGATCTATTCCACAGATATAATAGAATCGGCGACAGGGAGAGAAAAAAAATATGATTGTTGTAATTTTTTTTCTGGTTAAGTGATGTCTTATTATGTAAATTAGAGATAACATAAATCTGTTCCATTAAAGCAAGGAAGGTGATAGGAAGTGGATAAAATAAAAACTACATTTATTTAACTCGGTACTGTCTTTATTATACCGGGTGCGTCTCAAAAGTGGCTCATCCCCATAATGTTTTTATATTTTCAAATAAAAAAACAAGATTTAGTATGTTAGTATATGAAATAAATTAGGATTGATTGACGCATTCAATTGTTTTTGGTCACTTCCTGTTTCACCGGAAATGACTATAACTTTTAATTTTTAAACGGCACCCTCGGTATATTTCTACTTTATTCGATAGAAAATGACACTCTGAATAGAATGACATATCATATGTCAACTTTTGACATTTTCGCATATGGTTTAATTGTAATTGTAACACGCGGTTCATAACGACAATTTCACTCGAAATACCAAGTGTGTGGTATCAATATATTCATAAAAAAATGCTTTTTCCAAATATGCTAATGAGTCACCCTTGTTCCATTTGAAAAATTGACATATGTATGATTAAAAATACGATTTGTACATCTTTTAACCGGCCTAGACAAGACACGAAACCTATTAGACGATCAAAACTATTTTTCCAAGGCTCCTTGATTAAAACTTAGTGGATTGAAAAAAACTGGATTGAAATTTAAAATAGGATATGTTTTTAAGCGACAATGTCAAAAGTTGGCATATGATATGTCATTCTATTCAGAGTGTCATTTTTTATCGAATAAAGTAGCAATATACCGAGGGTGCCTTTAAAAATCAAAAGATGTAATCATTTCGGTGAAACAGGAAGAGACCAAAAACAATTGAATACGTCAATAAATCCTAATTTATGTCATATACCTACTAACATACAAATCTCTTTTTTATCTGAAAAAATAAAAAAAAGTTATAGGGTTGAGCCACTTTTGAGACGACCCGGTATATTAAAAAATATTGTTTCATAATGTAATATCATTTTAAAATTCTTGTATGTTATTTTAGATTCTGAAGATAATTTTAGAATAAACCGGAATATATTTTTAATAAAAACATTATTAATTTTAACAGGGTTATAATTATGATTTTGTTACAATGTAAGTAAGTAAATAATGTAATGTAAAAGAAAAAATTCAGATTTTACATTTTACTAAAATATTATCTAAATAAGCGCCTTTCTACAACAACGCCACTGACTGCCAATGGGTAAATTGAGAGTTGCCTACCGGTCCAAAGTCGTTTCAAGACTTAAATGGATTATTTAAGTCAAATTTCTTGCAAATTTGGCACTGGCGAACCATATTTTATAGTTCCTGAACAGAAAAAGTCAATAAAATAAACACTTAAGGACTACAAGCTAAGAGAATGCGTTAATACAGCCGGGGAGATAGCGGCAACAAAGCTTTACCGCACACGTGCGACACGTACTACAAGGTAATAAATGAATGAATAGGCTCCCTCGCCTCTAATCGGTGTTGTCATATTGTAAAGAACTTATCCTTATTAAACAGTATCCGACTTATAATTTAGTAGTATAAGGACTATTTAATACATCTATGGAATATTAAAACCTACTTTATTAAACTGTAGTATTAATATCTCAATATATGTGTATAACAAGAAAAAAAATATTGATAATATTAAAGACGTGACAACATAGGCTGGATGAGGAAGGCTCGGTCGACTGTACCCAGAAGTAAACATGTGTACAAAAAAGGTTGTTTGTCCGCGTTGAGATGTAAATAGTGTAGTCTATATTTTATTTTAAGTCTATGTGTTGAACATTGGTCACCTTTAAAAGCATGTTACTCTTTTATTTTAAATGGAACACCCAGTATGTATAACGAAATTTAAAATTTACTCTTCATTTTCACAAAATGCAAAATATGTCAAAATCCTTGGATTGTAGGTATATTATGCTTCTTTAATAAAACTCACCTTTATTTTTTTCCTAGAATCCGAAAATCAATTAATATATAGGGTGGTCCATTAGAAAAAACACAACTTTGATGTGTAAGTTTTTTAGGGACAACTTGTATAATTCTATATATTTTTATAAAATGCTTTCAGTTAACCTACATATGCTGCCAAAATTTCATTTCGATTTAAACTTTCTTGGAGCTTCCGCGGCGTATGAGAGGCGCCACTCTGTATAAATTACTACCCTAAATTGTGCCGGTATGATTGAATAAACCGAATAATTTTTACACATTCTAAGAATACACGATAAAATTTACATACATTCTAAGAATGTGCACCGGTATCGATTTAAAATGCATCCCGTATCGATACCCCGGTTCGGTACGTGAGAGCGCGCGTATCGCTACGAATCCCAAACGATCGTCGTCAATAGTACCAATGGTGGTACCTGCTGCCGATCGATTCGGTTCCACGTCATTAACGGCACCGCGAACGGGACATTGATTTATGGTACCGCGATGCGTTTTTGCATGGGGATCGATGTGAGAAGCAGATAAGTGTGGCCGGTAATGGGGAAAGGTACCTATCCGTCGATATTTCAATTACAAAAGTACTAATTTCGCCCCGGCGCGATAAGGACTGGCCTACACGGATTCGTTGTTAACGCGAACGACGGGATAGCTTTACCGTAAACACTATTAGTTTTCCTTTGGAGTATCGATTTGTTTATGGTTCTATTAGGTAATGGATTATGGAGGTATAGGCAATAAATTGAAACACTTTTCAAAGCTCTCTTATCTTACCACAAATGCTGAGAAGCTGAACAATTCAGTCAAAGAAAATAAAGTTTTCCTACTCTTGGTGCCTGACCACAAAGGGATAGAAGATCATGAAAAAACAAACGTAGCTAGGAAACAAGCGAACACTCTGTTAATTGGACTGGAACCGTACTGCTTCTCAATTAGAGACGAACTTAAAGCGGAATTCAGGAACCTCGAAGACTCCATCCGTAACCCTGAATGAGAATTCTCCAACGATCTAAAAGACTCGAAATAGCTATTTATGTAACAAGTTGCGAAATGAGTGTGTTTTAAGCACGGGACGCAAAATTGACAATGCATCGAGTGCTTAAAACACTCTTTTCGCAACGAATTTCATACAAGATTTTTTGTGAAAGCGGATAATTTGAGATTTTCATGCTATTATTATTATTTATTTTTAAACATTTTTTAAAATGTTCTGGTAATCGGTTTCTAAGGTATTGTTTATGCATTATTTAATGACAAAGTTCCGTCAGATTCAAACGTCGCCGTATTTCCTACAAAGTTTTGTGAAAAAATGAATGATAATGACGAGTCTTTGGATATTCAACAAGCTGCTGAAACTGCGCTATCCACGTTAGTGCCCGAGAAGTCGAAAAACTTATACTAGACCACCTACAACAACTTTGAAACCTGGGTCAAAGAAAAACATGTTAAGATTTCATAGAACTAGCTTATTTCCTGAAGTTATCCACTACCTTAAAGCCATCAACTGTGTGGAGTAAATATTCGATGTTCCGCACCAGAGAGAAACTAATAACTAAAGCATAACTAAAGTGAGAGGGCTTGGGCATTTCGTAGACAAGTTTATTTTGTCACCGCGCATCCCAGACGCGCATAGCGTTTAGGCGGTCAAAAAGGGAAGTTTTCAACTTTGCAAGTTAAACATTTGACACGATTAATTAGATTGTCAGTAGCTTTTTCTATTTCTTAGTTCTAGAAAGAGATAACTATAATCTATTGATAATCGGAGCAAATCGGAGTAATAAATTGTTTTTGACTGAATGTGCCTGTTCTTTTAGCTTGTGAGAAGAGAAGATTATTGTCATTATTGATTATTTCAGATCCCACGATTATTCGGCATCTGTGTAATTTTTGTTTTGTGGTTGAGACCTAGACAAAACGTTTCCTTTGAAGGTAAGTTTTATTTCGGTAATTATTTTAACATACCTAATAGTAACAGTGAGTGCACATAATAATCGTACATTGCTAATTTAATTTTTTTTAATTTAAAACATCACATTCTTTTCTGATACCTATGGAACGACTAGGTATTATACCTGGTATTATTTCCAGTAATACAAATTATTTTCAACTGCTAGGTTCTTGTTATAGAATAAAGACTCTCAAAAACATTGAATAACTACGGGATACCTACTGATACTCTGTGCGAGCTCCCAACCGTGCTTCCCTGTTCACTCCCAACCAAGTTAGATAAAAAAGATGCTGAAGATTGCAGCCTTGAGTTGGAGTATGGCAAGGAGTATGGATGGAGTTAAATAAATTATTATGTTCCTACACAGTATTTTATTTATAGGTTTTAATGCTTTAAAGTCTAATAATAAAATTTTCGTTGTCAACAAAATAATCTATAAAAACTACGAAGATTTCTAATTATAAACTTGAAAGATTAAGATTGCATTTTTAAAAAAAAAGCTTCCGGATATCAGGCAAGGAAATCAAAAGTATTTACAAAACTAGAAATAGAACGCTTTATGAAAGAAGCCGATGACAAAGAATTCCTGTTAGCTAAAGTTGTCTTAATTTAACGACATCCATTTGTGCATGAATTTTGGTACCACTGATATCGGAGATGGAGAACTAACCTCTGTAAAACAGTCTCAGATACTGGCTTTTAGCAAAGGCCTGAGACTGTATGATGAGTTATAACTCGTTATAACTCAAGAAAGGGGGGCAGAATAGATCTGTAAACTGTTTGTAATGACAAAAACTGCATTAAGAGCTTTAGCATTTTTTTACATTTTATGTTTTTGACGGGATATAACTTATCTGAAATATGTAAATATCTCATTCAACGACTGTATTCTTGAAACACGTTTTAACAATCTTTAATGGTAATAATATCGGAAATGTTTATCCGTAGATTTTAGTTTATCTAAGTGTAATCACATACATTTATTAATTTTCCATCAGGAACTGTATCTTGCGTCAACGATATACCTTTTAATTGATTAATGATAAGGAAATGCTTGTGCTGCAAAACGGCAGATGCGTACGTATAAATAAGAGGAATAGTCTTCTCATTTACATCTTCTTCGCCGCAAATATACAGAGTGTTCAAGACTTCGCATTGCTCACTTAAAAATAAAGAAATAATATTATGATATACATAGGTATAGTTCAACCATAATAGATAGTTACGATACAAGTGAGTTAACAGCATCATTAAGAATACGTGTGTAAAAGTTGCACAACGAGTGCGTAGCACGAGTTTTGTAACCACACAAATATCGTAATGGAGTTAACTCGCATGTATTGTACAGGGTGAGTCAACGATAGAGTAATTATCTCATTTGTTTCGAGGTTTACAAAAAAAAATTAAATATAAAAGTTATAGGGACGGTTAAGATACACATTTTAAAATTATTATAGAGTATACAGGGTGCTTCAAAAAAGTGTGGCGAATATAACATATGTTTTTTTAAATACAACACCTTATTTTTTATTTTATTTTTAGATTCTGCATAAAATTTCATAACTTTTTTATATATCATGTTATATACCTAAAATTAACAGTTTTTGTAATATTTGAATTTGTTTAAACAAATGTTATATTGCAGTGTGATAAAAAATTGTCGGTGATGCCCTTGTTTCTTAAGTTGGACAACTAAAATTTGGTAGGAGAATTTTATAGAGATATAGAAAAAGACCTATGTAAAGATATTTTAGTTAGATGGTACAGGGTGTTCAAAATATATTTATGAATTTCAACTACTTAAAATTAAGAAATTTCAAATTTTTTAAATGGTACACCCTATATATTATTATTTGATATTTATTATTATGATAATGTATAGGGTGTCCCATAGTTGAAGTTCATAAATATATTATGAATACCATAACTTATCAAAGACTGTACATTGGAGAAGTACAAACTTCTTAAAGTTTCCAGAAAAAGTTCATCTTTTAAACGCCTGAACAATCCGCAATATTTATTGAGTTTTAATGAAACACTGTTTGTATGGTTTTGATATGATAGAGTGGAATCCAAATATATTCCCAGAAATTTCACACACTCCTGCTCAACTACCGATTTCCCGTTGAGTGTTACATAAAGAGACTCACTAGTCTTGCACCTACTGAACGTGACCAGTCCTGTTTTTTCTGTGTTTAGTTTTAGTTTTTTTTCCGAACACCATTGCCTCATCCGATCAGCTGCCAACGAGCACTTACGTGACAACTGATCTACTGTTTGCTCAGATGTTGAAGCCGAGCTATCGTCAGCAAATTGACATAAAATGTTAATATTCATAATTTCTTTGAGATTGTTCACATACAGCAAGAACAAAAGCGGCCCTAGGATGGATCCCTGAGGTACCCCCCGCTCAAGGGAGACAGACCCCGAATAGTGCCTAGCACCCAACTCTGTAATGCAAACTAGTTGTTTACGGTTTGCTAAGTATGACTTTATGAGATCGTAACATGTTCCCCTAATGCCGTATCTGTATAATTGCTCCATAAGAATTCCATGGTCAATAGTGTCAAAGGCCTTCGACAAATCAAAGTACAAACCTGCCACTTTTTGATTTTGGTCTAACTGATCCATAATAAATTCTACTGTCTTAAATACTGCCAACTCTGTTGATTTGTGTTGTTGAAAGCCGTATTGGGTATTACTTAATATATTATGTCTACTTATAAAAACTACTAGGCGGTTGTAAATTGATCTCTCGAAAACCTTTGACACTGATGGAAGGAGCGACACTGGTCTATAGTTATTTTTGAGCTGCGGGTCACCTTTTTTAAAAATCGGGACAACTTTTGCCATTTTCAGGGCTTCTGGGTAGAGACCCGTCTGGAACATTTGATTGATTATTAAGCTTAGAGGTTTACTAATATATTTTGTTACTTTTTTAATTATCATTACAGGCACGGCATCGGGTCCCGATGAGTATTTGTTGGGAAGTTTTGTTAAAATGTCATATATTTCGTCTGCGCTTGATGGGCTTAAAAATATACTAAGCGGTATCCGCTCCCGAGAGTAGGAAGCCTCACCAATCAAGGTGAAAATGATCGCTAAAAATATTAGCTATTTCAGCTGGGGTTTCGATCACTTCTCCAGTGCCTGATTTTAGCGACACGGATTTTAATTTATTTTTTTTTGTTAGTTAAATTGTTTAATAGGTTTAATAACGTTGCCTTCTTTTGATTTAAACGACAAAAAACTATAAGAGTATAAAATGAATATGAATGAACTTATACCATATCTTATACACTGACTATTTAAGATTTTCTTTATCATTGTAACTATTATTTACTAATACTATAATATGTGTTTACAGTTAATGATGGTTCAAGCAATTTGAGACATCCTGTATATTAATTTATAAGGAACAGGAAACGTCGATTCGATACCAAAACGAGATATAGCATCGTAATAAAATAATACATTTTCAGATAGTGTTGGTATAATTTCGTAATTAACTGGAAAGATCAGTTGATGAAACTTGATTTTTTAGGGGGTTATCAGGCCTAGTAGTAAGGATAATGGTAATACATCATTTCCGACATTTTACGTATTTGTATAAAAATATATGATTCACAATAATCTTATTGTAATTAAAATCCTGACAGAATATTTTCCAGATTTAAACACTTTGCATAAAACTAACTATACATATAATAAACAAGAAATAATACCAAAATTATGATCTTTCACTATGCTCAGTTTAAAAGTAAAAAAGTAAAATAATTTTCTTTCCAGGTATTGTACAACAGAAAAAAGAAGACCTCCATCTAGTTATGCGGCCATTAAGAGATCCTGTAGAGAAAGGGGGATGCTGTACGAAGATCCAGAATTTCCAGCTGGATCAAAATCGCTCTATCACCATAAAAAACCATCTTTGACTCCCATAGTTTGGATGAGACCTCATGTAAATAAATATCCATATCTTTTTTAATTTTTTTTAAGATTTTACTATAAATTCTACTAATAATTTCTTGCTTCTTAACTTACACTTAAGTTTGTTTTACACATTTTGTTTCATTCTGTACCATAAAACACACCTTTTCATACTTGATTTCAGTCAGGAAAATTGTGTTTTATAGTATTATGTCCTGTAAAATCAATTTGTCTCTAAGACTTTTCCGGCATGAAAAAAAAAGTTGATTTACCATACTTTTAACGTAAATATCTGTTATTATATATGTTATCTATATTTGTATCTCTCTATTTTCAGGAAATATGCCAAAGACCGACGTTTTTTTCTGAAGATTCAGATGAAGATTCGTTCAAATTCTCAATAGAATCTGGTGAACTAGGTGACCAATGGCTATTGGCAGCCGTAGCTTCTCTGGTACTAACACCCAAGTTCTTGGATAGGGTCGTACCACCTGATCAAGGATTTGACCCAGCCCATAACTATTGTGGAGCATTTAGGTAAGTTCGAGATACTTCCTGTTTCTTCGGTAAAATTCAGTTCATAAACGTTTAAACTATCATCGTCTTGAATTATCCTGTATCAGTGATGAGTAAATGCAAAACCAAGACCACCACTCTCTTGGTCTCGGTCTTGTAGTCTAATAAGTATAGAATGTACAGCCATCGTTCATCGTCACGTGATATACACACAACCAAACTTTATCCTTGCAAGAAATTTAGTCAGAAATAAAGAGTGATCCAATATAAGTTTGGTTGTGTGTATTGTCGAACTCTCTCAATCACTTGCCAACCAAATGCAAGAGATATTAGTGACGTCATTACGGCATTTCGTAAATTACTGTATATAATATTCTGTTTAGTAATTGTCATTGCCATTTGATTTGGGGTTATAATTTTATTGACGGACATCGATCGATGTCAAAATTATAAATCGACTGTTGCTGTCAATCAAAATTCAATTTTATATTGCAAAAATTTCTCAAAGATTTAATCGAAATGAACAAGAGTATGTCCGAACTTGTGTATAGTGCTAATAATAAATTACAACAATTATTAGGTAATCCGAAGGATAAAACACCTCCACCGGAAAGGTCGGGTATTTATGAAATTTCTTGTAAAAATTGTAATCAGAAATATGTTGGGCAAACTAGAAGATCAATATTAACTAGATTTAAAGAACATTTAGCTCAGATAAGATATGGTAGACCGGATAAATCTTGCGTTGCTGAACATATTGTTGATAAAGAACATTGTATAGATCTTAATAATTTAAAATTAATTAAACAAGTCTCAAATTACAGGCCATTAGATGCACATGAAAGCATCAGAATTAATAGAAATATAATTGTTACGCTCGGTGGGCTCTGACTCGGTTGGCTAGTGTAAAATCAAAATTTGTCTGAATAATTTTTTTATTCATTTTATTAGTAATAATAATTTCTTATTATTTTTTTATGATTTTGCAAAAAAAAACTCTTTAACGGTAACATATTATAAAAAATCTATAAGAAAATATTTATTTTTATTTGACACCGGAAGAATCGTACAAAGCCGTTTATTTGTGGAGAGAATCCTACGCAACGACGAGAATCCATTGCTAAGGACAAGAGAGAGTGGCACCGGCACTTCTAATCTCCGAAAAAGCTTTTAGAAAGAGCATTCCTCGTCCGATACTAAATTAACATTCGAAAATTTATTGGATTAAGTCCCTCTAATCCGGCTCGTAGCGTATGTTTAAGCTATTTAATTAGATTTACGACACATTCGCGGCCGATACAAGAGGCAGCCGAGTGGCCGATAAGGACCACTGTTCGTGGCTGGCGGCTCTCACCAATGGGCACATATCGTCACTAAGGAGGTTTAACGGTGCGTTATTCCAAAATCCTTATTTTCAAACTCTTTTAGAAGCTCTTAGTCCATAAGTTATAGCTTCAATAGTCGACAGGATTGGAATTAAAGGGATCATAACTGATGAAGAGCTTATAATAAATTTATTTCATAATGAGTGAAAATCAACAAAAATAAATTTCATTTTATACAGAAAATACCCAAGTAGCATTTTCACGACTTGCGACCACATGTTTACTAAACACAACGTTGGATTAGTTACAAAAAATAGTTAGCTCCCTACCTTGGGTATTAAAATAAATTTAAACGTTTTTATAACGTTGTGCCGACGTTGGACTAGTACTACAGCAAAGTAGAAGCTTCTGCGACGTCGAATAAACGTTGTCTTGTAACCTTTTTTGCTTAAGTGATCTTTGGGTGATTCGGACAACGTAGTTACAACGTTGGACAATATTGAGTTTTCCGACGTCAGTTTCAGGACCTATTCCAACGTTATGCAAACGTCGTCTGTTTTACTAATTCCAACGTTGTTTAGATTTCCTTATTCTTACGTTGGTAGGACGTCGAGTCACTACCTTTTTTTGCAACTGTATTGAACCATAACCTTAAATCTTAAATTTTCACTTCATTGTTCTGTTCAGTCAGACAGTTCAGTGCTGTTTTGTTTTATAAAAAAACTTAATTAAAATGGGACATAAGAAAGGTACATATAAAACTAAATTTAAATATACATCGACATATATTACCGATAGTTTATCCACTCCCTCGTTTATTTAGATTATAGAGGGCGGCACAAGCTAGACTCTAATGACTAAATTAGGCAATCTTGCGTCTAGTATACTACCTGTTAAGGCCGAACTGCGACTTTATTAGTCCAGTATGCGACTACTCGAACTACTCCATCTTAATCTCCAAAACAACAAAGTGAAAGCCGCCATGTTGTTAAATAAGAAAATGTTTCGTTCCTAAAATAGCAATTCCTGCTTTTTGAATACATTAACTTGAAATATTTGACCCCAAAAACACGCGGAAACAATTTTTCGACTGCGAATAAATTATTCTCATTTTACTAAAAAAAAAATTTAAGAAAATTTTTAAAACTTCTTTAAATTTTAAGGCCCATTAGTATTTTTCAAAGTAGAAACAATACATTTATCAATAAAGTTGTTTGCGTTTAACTTTTTTGCCTTGGGTAACGAGTTACAGAGTCGGTTAAAGTGTTTCAATAATTATGATCTTCAAACATCATCCACACTTAAATACTTTTGTTTTGTTTTCCTTCACTGCCATCTGACATATGTCTCTAACTAAATCATAAAAATAATATTTTTACTATAATTATCCCAATTTAGGATAAAACGCGACTTAGACGCCATATTAGTTTTGTATTTCTATGAATTAGGATTTTAAACAACGTTGCAGTTTGTACTAAATTAGGCTTCTAGCCAACGTCGGTATTCAACGTCGTTTCGACCCAAAAATTATTCTCCAAACTAGTGCAGACTAGGGTTGGCACGAGATTGTGCCGACGTTGCGCCCCGACGTTTGGTCGCGTGACACAACGTTGTCCCGACGTCCAAATGCTGCTTGGGTATTGAAAATAATTTTAATTATTTCTCACAACTAATAGTCTGTATTGCCTCCTCGAGCCTCAATGCAATATGTGAGATGACGTGGCATGCTCTCAATTAAGTTGTCCAGAAGATGTTGAGGATTGGCTTTCCATGTTTCGCGGATCATTCCTTTTGGCAATATGGCGTTTTAGCATGTCCCAAGCATGCTCGATCACATTCATATCTGGAGACATCGGTGGCCACCACAGTTTTCTTATACCCTCTTCCTCACAAAATTCGCGAACCGCTAAAGTGCGATGGGGAGGATCATTATCGTCCATGTAAACAAATTCATCCCCCACTGCCTCTCGAAATGGACGCATAATAGGCTCTAAAACGTCTCTAAGATATGAGGCACCTGTCATTGTGTCGTCAATAAAAACAAGAGGAGTTCGAGCTCCGTGCATTATACCTGCCCATACCATAATGCTTTCCCCTTGAAACGGGACACGGGGTTGAGCTGTATTCAAGCATGCTCGTCTTCCAGGCCAAAGTTCGTCGCGAGTCTGACACTAGGCCTATTCTTGTTTCATCACTAAACATGACGAAATTCCAGTTAGGTCCATTTGCTCTCATCTTCTTAGCCCATTGTAGTCGCGTAATTTTGTGCTGTAAATTAAGCTTCGGAACACGTAGAGGCCTCCTTAAATGAAATCCTCTCTCATGGAGTCTTCTTGCTATGGTCTTTCTTGAAACAGTAAGTAGCTACATTCTAAATCAATTCGCTGGCCGAGTCGTACTTTGGCACGCAAGCTTATCTTATGTACTTATGTGTACTCATTCACAACAAAATTCGACGCCAGAGTGCAAGTTGAAGTTGGATTGAAAGCTGGCAAGCTGCAACTTCCACTTCAGCACGGTTAATTAAGTTTTCCAAGTTTTTATGTTTAGAAAAATGGAAACAAAAACGTCACTTATTGATGATTTTTTTCTGAAAAATGTGTCTCAAGCACCCAAAAATGGGGTTTTCTCGCCATTATATAATGGCGGAGAAAATTTTTGGGTTTTTGTAAACACATTTTAGAAAAAATCAATCTAATAATTGAGCTGCAACAATAATTGCCATTTGCTTGACCGAAAACCAAGGGGTTTACCAAAACCCAAAAAATGGGGTGTCCGACCCATATTAATGGCGAGAAAAAGTTTTGGGTGCTTGAGACACATTTTAGAAAAAAATCATCAATAAGTGACGTTTTTGTTTCCATTTTTCTAAACATAAAAACTTGGAAAACTTAATTAACAACTGTCTCGGATTTTGACTCTTCCAAAATCAAAACCAACAACTAACCTAAAAAATGCCATGAGAACGTTTAAACACGCATGCGCAAAATTCGAATTGAAATTTGTTGTGAATGGTTAATTTCGTGCCGACTTTAACGTCAAAGTGCCACTCGGCCAGCGAATTGATTTCGAATGTAGCTTAACTCCTTCAAGGCGAGCTAACTCATTTTTAATAGCAGTATTAGAAAGCAGGGGATTGCGTCGTGCAATTAGGGATATTTGACGGTCTTGCACAGCAGTAGTAACTCTCTTTCTACCTCTTCCAGGCCGGTCTGTAACCTCGTTTGTCTTCCTGGTTTTTTTTAATATTCGCGAAACATTTTTTTTAACATTTTTTTTAACATTCGCTTTAGTTAACTCCTACAATTTCCGATATTGCAACTTGCCGGTAGCCCTGTAGACTGTATTAAACTAAGAAATAATGTTTCTAGGCATTTTAAAGCCCAAATAATGGTCAACTTTCTTCAGAAACCCAAGAGACCACACATCGAAATGTGCAAGAATTTGTAAAAATATTGGGTCTGAACGATAAACATTCTTTACCATATCCATTTTAACAAAAAATCGTTTATTACAGATTATCAAAGCTATGTATAAAAAAAGATTCTTTAAATTCCTTTCCGTATATTTTTAAACGATATATGCAATAATTTTGGCCATATGTTTAGATTTTTAGATGTTGTTGAAGAAATATATTAAAAGTTCATCTAGGTTAGGTTAAATTGTTTCAATGTGATAAAATTCGATATCGCTCTACTCTCGCCCTATTCACCTTCTTATTTATTCACTTCTTCTTCTCTTCTTCTTCTTCTTCGTTTTTTTCTCTCTACAGCGATTGAACTTTACGGAGTAACGTCACTTAGCCAGTGACAGATCGTGGAGTCGTTCAAGATATACACCGGTAGCGCTCCTATCTGAAATCGACCGCGAGCAATTTGTGATCTTGTTAAACAAATTGAACTAGAACACAATCTAGATAGCTGTTCGCATACCGACTTTGCCCGACGTAAAAATCCGCCGTCTAACATTATCTGTTATTCTGGGAAGTATTCGGAAGCGTACTAAGCAAGTCTTTTAGGAAAAATATCCGAAATCTGCTTTTTATCTAAATATACAGTGTGTACAAAAAAATTATCTCCAAGTGTGAGCTTTTAATTTTAATAGGAAGGTCCTTCGCCTTTCATTTTTCCATATTATTAGAGAGAAAAATCCATTTCTCGGTATCTACTATTTGGAAAAAATATCTCGTCTCATGTATTTGTAGAAAATTGAATTCTCTACAAAAAACGTCTCTTACAATTTTTTTGTAAACCTCACCGTTTTTACTAAAGGTTGAAATTGAAGTTGTCGATTTTCGAAAGCAATCAGTACATGTATATATTATTACGTATATTTTTCATTTTATTGATTTTATGGAAAGCACTGTTCATTAAAATGTTGTATTCTATGTTGTAGGGCTTGTTTTTCTCTACAGTTTCCTGTCTCACAATGTACCGTTTGTGTCGGGGAAGGGTTCATAGTTTAATAGTTGTCAATTTTCGAAAGAAATCAGTACATATATAAATGTATATTATTTCGTATATTTGTTATTTTATTGATTTTATGAAAAGCACTGTTTTCATTAAAATGTTGTATCCTATATTATAGGGCTTGTTTCTCTCTACAATTCCCTGTCTCACAATGTGCCGTTTGTGTCGGGGACGGGATCATAATTTCATAGTTGTCGATTTTCGAAAGAAATCAGTACATGTATATTATTTCGTATATTTTTCATTATATTGATTTTATGGGAAGTACTGTTTATTAAAATGTTGTATCCTATGTTATAGGGCTTGTTTCTCTCTGCAATTTCCTGTCTCACAAAGTACCGTTTGTGTCGGGGAAGGGACCATAATTTCATTGTTGTCGATTTTCGAAAGAAATCAGTACATGTATATTATTTCGTATATTTTTCATTTTATTGATTTTATGGAAAGCACTGTTCATTAAAATGTTGTATGCTATATTATAGGGCTTGTTTCTTTCTACAATTTCCTGTTTCACCATGTACCGTTTGTGTCCGGGAAGGGTCCATAGTTTCATAGTTGTCGATTTTCGAAAGAAATCAGTACATGTATATTATTTCGTATATTTTTCATTTTATTGATTTTATGGAAAGCACTGTTCATTAGAATGTTGTATCCTGCGTTATAGGGCTTGTTTCTCTCTACAATTTAAATCTTTAATTTTTTTTAATTTTTAAAATGAAGATATTCATCGTCAATGCACAATAATTTTAACAGTTTTTGATTAATAATTCCAATTTATTTTATGAGCTTGGGGAAAATTTGTACAAATTTGAGTTTCCATGAACAAAGAAATGCTTTTTTTAGTCCGAAGCATGTTTGGGTGCATTGAAACAAAAAATTATCGCATTTTTTCTAACTTGAGTCAATGTTCATCAAAATTTCACACCTCTACTTTTCAACCAATAACATGCTTTAATGTTGACTAGTTACCATGGCAACTGAAAAAATTTCCGGAAATTTTTTCGAGGCGCCACGAAACTTTAGTGGAAATTTTTTGACAGTTGAAAAGGTAAACATAAGATCTACAATCATAATGTGAATGAACTACAATGTCTATATATTGAAATATTACCCATTTGAGTTTTAGCATTTGATGTAACTAATTAAAAATATAATAATATTTGTTAATATTATTAACAAATTGAAATTATTTTAAAATGTCATGTTGGATTAATATTTTTTTTTTCAAATTTAGGTGTGAAATTTTCACTTATAATATCACAAGAGCTTAAATTATTTTCGGAAATTTTTTTGAGGGCACGAATATTTTGAAAATTATCCCGAGTCGAAGACGAGGGATAATTTTCCTAAAATATTCGTGCCCGAAAGAAAATTTCCAGGAATAATTTAAGCTTGCGTGGTATTCGAAAAAATTTCCGGAAATGTTTTCAGTTGCCATGGTAACTAGTCAACATTAAAGCATGTTATTGGTTGAAAAGTAGAGGTGTGAAATTTTCTTACCGAATACCACGCAAGCTTAAATTATTCCTGGAAATTTTCTTTCGGGCACGAATATTTTAGGAAAATTATCCCTCGTCTTCGACTCGGGATAATTTTCAAAATATTCGTGCCCTCAAAAAAATTTCCGAAAATAATTTAAGCTCTTGTGATATTATAAGTGAAAAAATCGAAATAAACATTAAATTTCTACACCCTGTATCTCCGAAACTAAGAATTTTAGGAAATAAATTTATACGAACTTTTTTACTTATTTTTTCTGTAGAATATGCTGCCGAAGTTTCCTGAATACAATTCGGACCACTCTGTAGAGAAAATACTTGATTTGTCTGGTACACGGTATACACACTGTATATTCTATTGCGGTTTTCATTTAAATTAATTTTAACGGATATCCTGCCTTGCTCTTGACATCATTCTATTTGTAAACAATACGTAAACGTTGTCAGAATATCATTATCATCTCAAACCTATAAATAGGCATTAAAATAATATGCATGCTATTATTAATGAGGTAATTACATAATGTTTTAATTAGGTTCATTCATTACCGCTACTTTATTTTTGTTGTAAAGCCTGAACATCGGTTGTTATCAAACTAAAGGAGGTAATTTGTCAAGAAAGTTGATTTTTTAACGTTTTTTTAATGAAAGAAAAGATAAAATTCGCCATTGTTTCCATCCAGTAGTAGATAAGCCGCCTCGTAGAGGCGCTGTATCGCAAATCTTATTGTTTCTAGGATTCTTGTTATGATACTGTTCCATACAGGTGAGATTCTGGTATTTTCTTCGTTATTTTGGATTTATTACAGTCACATATGTGAGAAAGAAAATGACTTTTGTAAGTTTATACCCTGAGTCTATCTATATATTTTTTCAGTTTAAAATACATGATGAAGAGATTTTAAAAAAAGCTTGTTATTTTAACACTGTTTACAATATATTCAAACTTGTGAACAAACAATTTCTTTAATTTTCAACATATTAACAAGAACGGACACAAAAATAAAGTAAAACGCATTTTTTTAGGAATTTTTGACAACAGAAATATAACTTAGAGGCTAAGAAACCCATAGCAATTAAAAACATATATATTTTATAATTTTACTGTATTATTAAAAGTACAAACAAATGAAATGTGAAACTAAAGTAGTAAACATAAATTATCTTCAACAAAATTGCAAACCTGGAATGTACATTACTTTTTCAAATACAGTTCATACTAATATAGGATCTGCATTTGCCGCACATGGATCGTGCACATTTGACTCATATTGATTTATATATATAAATTCGGGTCAGAACGTCCTACGACGTTGTCCGATGCCTAACTTCCACCCTGTGCGATTTTCCCATTGATCTTCGGTCAGATTTTTCTCGCTCATCGACCTTCTTATTCCTTCCATCCATGTTTTCTTGGGACGTCCTCTCTTTCGTTTACTAGGTGGTATCCAATGAATGACTTGTTTTGGAATTCTTTCATTGTGCATTCTCTGAACGTGGCCGTACCATATTAATTGTTTTTGTTCTATATCATTTACTATTGTTCCTTCTGTTCCCATCTGTTGTCTAATGTCTTCATTTCTGATCTTATCCCTCCATGAAATTCTCATTGCTCTTCTAATCGCGTCCATTTCTGTTGTCTCTAATTTCCGTTTATTCCTTTCAGTCAGTCGCCATGTTTCACATCCATAGAGTAATATGCTTTTAACCAGTGTCTCGTATATATTATATTTCCTGTTTTTTGTAATGTCAGTGCTCCATAGAATGCCATTTATGCATCTGATAACTCTTCGTGCCTGTATTACTCTGTTGTTTATCCCTCTATCGTCCGTTCCATCTCCTGTAAATATCGATCCCAGGTACCTGTAATCTTCACATGCCCTAATTTCCATATTATTGTCTAAAATAATATTTTCTGTATTAGCTCCAATTGGAAGGTATTTTGTTTTTTCTGTATTTACTGTGAGACCCTATTTAGCATATTCTTCAATTATTTTCCGCACCATATATTCCATGTCATCTTTGTCGTTTGCAATTATGGCCTGGTCGTCTGCAAATTGCAAGGTGTATAGGCATATGTCATTTAGTTCTATACCCATTCCGTTACATTTTCTTTTCCATAGATGTAAGGCCTTGGCAATATAAATTTTAAATAATGTTGGGGATATACAGCAACCCTGTCGGAGCCCTTTAGTGATAGAAATTTCCTCTGAGAGACCGTTGACCGTTTTTATTTGTGATTTTCCTCCATGGTAAAGATTTTGTACAGCTTTTATCAGAGCTGCGTTAATTCTTGATTCGTGCAATACTTCCCATAGTTTTATTATTGGCACTGTATCATATGCTTTTTGTAGATCGATGAATGTTATATGAACTTCCTGGTTCATTGCAGATTTCTTCTCGATGATCTGTTTCAATGCAAAGATATTATCTGTACATGATCTTCCGCTTCTGAAACCATTCTGCTCTTCTTCTTCGTAGCTGGAGTATTCCTTTTCAATTAAGTTCCTCAGTATCCTTTCATAGAGGCGACTCATAGTGCTTACGACCGAAATTCCCCTGTAGTTATTGGGATCCTTCCTCATGAGCCCTTTTTATATATAGGAGATATATGCTTTTTTCCACTGTTCAGGTACTGGATGACCATTTAAGCACTGGTTAACTATGTTTGTTAACATTCTAAACAGTTTTTTGCTTCCAGATTTTATGAGTTCGGCATATACTCCCTCTGGGCCACATGCTCTTCCATTCTTTAAAGACATTATAGCAGTCTTTATTTTGTTGGTATCCATTTCCTCTCCTTCAATGTTTATTTCTGGCTGTGGCGGTTCTTGATACTCAGGTCTGTTCTCTGACAACAATTTGGAATAATATTTCACCCATTCTTTGTTGGTTATTATTTCTATAGGGGCTGACTCATGTTTTTCAGTTGTTGTTGTTTTTATAAATCTCCATACTTCCGTATTCCTTCTTCCGCCTATATACGTATTAAAAATGAAAGTTTCCATCTGTCAATTATACGAGGGAAAACAAAGTGTTGATATTTTGGTAAAAGTTTGAAACACCCTGTAGAATATGCTAACAAAGCAAGGAATTTAAAAATAATTTTATCATCTAGGTACGTCTTTTCTCGATAGTTTGTTTTTGGTTCATCTCTATCGCTTTATTTTTATTGGAGATATTCGTTTTTGCATAAGACAGTAACAATTTACAGCAATTTTAGCAATGATTTTGGATCCTCATAGCCACACTTATGAAATAGTGTTTATTGTTTTTGTAATGTCACTGTCATTTAAGTCATATTATTATTGTTTATCAACGTTTACTCTAGTAGAGATGGTTTTAATTTCTCAAGTATCGGCTATTGTTGCTTTAATTGGTCATGCTAGAGATTAACTTTTGGACTTAAAACGTGGGCGTGGCAAGATCTAGCCAACCGAGTCAGAGCCCACCGAGCGTAACAGTTAGATTTCCGCCACTAGAGTAGTAGGAACAAAGAACTTGAAGAAATTGGACCGTTGTCTCTGTTCATACTATCTTTACATTTATTAATTCTGATGCTTTCATATGCATCTAATTGCCTGTAATTTGAGACTTGTTTAATTAATTTTAAATTATGAAGATCTATACAATGTTCTTTATCAACAATATGTTTGGCAACGCAAGATTTATCCGGTCTACCATATCTTATCTGAGCTAAATGTTCTTTAAATGCAGTTAATATTGATCTTCTAGTTTGCTCAACATATTTCCGATTACAATCTTTACAAGAAATTTCATAAATACCCGACCATTCCAGTGGAGGTGTTTTATCCTTTGGATTACCTAATAATTGTTGTAATTTATTATTAGCATTATACACAAGTTTATAATTGACATTCTTAAAAATTCCTTTTAGACCACGGGATAACTCTCTATCCAACGGTATTGAAAAATATTTCGACGTATCTTCATCCACTTGAAAAGTAGAATTTTCAGAAATCATTAACTTATACCTACGTTTTCTAATTATTTTATCAACTAGTGAAGGAGAATATCCACTACACTCCTAATGTAATCTCTTTCTATTTCATATTATCTTTCGTTGGTAAGTGGAAAATTAAGTAATCTCTGAACTAAGAAATTTGAACTAGCCATTTTATGTTCAACACTATGATATGATTCATTAGGAATATATTTGCGTGTAGTGGTATTTTTCATCAAAATCGTGGTGGAAAAATCATCAAAATCGGACCACTAGAACAAAATACCGTATGATCGAAAAAAAAACGGCGTCCAGTTGGCTGGGAAATGAGCCTCAATGACATTTCCCATATAAATTTACATATAAAATGACAGCGATCTTCATTCCATAGCCATCGCTGACGCCGTTTTTTCTCGATCATACGGTATATTAAACTTTAAAATACATGAAAATTTTAAGGGACCTGTTTTTCGTGCATGTGAGTGTATATGTTCTTATGTTAACATTTTTTTTTTACTTTTTCTTCAGGTTTCGTTTTTGGCATTTTGGAGAATGGAGAGAAATAGTAGTAGACGACAAACTCCCAACTCACAAAGGACGCTTAGTGTATTTGCATTGTTCAAACTCCACTCAGTTTTGGGCAGCCCTATTGGAAAAAGCTTATGCCAAGTAAATTAATTTCTTTTTTTTTATCTCTAAAGGGGCGACCAGACCGGATGAGCGAGCAGGAGCGAGCAAGAATTCGGGTATGTTCTATGGGAACGCTTAACTGGTGTGGACGGCTCTGCGAGCGAGCGAATGATTACTTGCTCGCGCTCGACGCTGTCCCACGCCGTGTCGGTACATCAAAGAAAATTCACGCACGTTCGGTTTGGACGGGATTTTGTTTAACACTTTGCTCGCGATCGAATATCAAAAATGGAATGGCCGAATGAAGTTGTTTTAGAACTAATAGAGGAGTACAAAAATCGCCAAAACCCGTAAGGTTATAGCTAGCCTTTCTCTAGGTGAAATTGCTTTTCGGTAATTGGTGTCACTTTTCATTAGTTTCATGTCAATTAAATCTAATAAGGTATTAAAATCTGTAAGTGTTCTTAAATTTTCCCGAATCTTCTGTTTCAACATCTTTTAGTAAATTGTTACCACCATGAGAAATTCAATTTATAAAAAGAGTTATGTTCCACCATCTCCTCTGCAGTCGTTTTCTCTTTTGACGTTTCAACAATTTATAAAATACAATGAAAGACGCACAAGCAATAATTTTTCCGACATTATGAACATGAAGTGTCACACACCGATCAACAACGAACATACAAATAATCGCTAGGTCTGGACCTTTGAATAAGAAGACTAAGGAAGGAGCATAATGCTATTCATGTATTCATGCATGGTGGGCGGAAAAAGCGCCATAAAAGCACTCTAGGGTGGGGATCCTTGACAGTTCTGTTTGACGATTCATTTGACACATTTGAATATGATTTGAAATTTTGTGGATTTGTCAGTCTTTACTGAGCTTATTTTATGTTATTTATTATTTATTCTACTACTGATAGTTGTATAAAGGTAGTAAATCTAGATGGAAATTGTGGCAGCACTTAAATTAACAGTGACACTATCGCTATTTATCGAAAAAGACTCTAAAATAGTTGGTTGTGTAGCGTGCGGTAGTAGTATCTCGGCAAAAATTGAGTGAAATAATGGAACAACTTTTCGCTAGTAAGTGACTATATAATATACATACGTGTAGTAAACCGATCATTTATGAAATTCACTTAAATTAACTAAATTATATATTTTTCTTGCATTTTAGCTTTTATTTATTACTTGTCAAAGATTAGATGTCAAAGAATTTAGATACGTTAATTTGACTTACCTGCTTCAGTAGCGTATCGGATGTTTGTGGTAATAAATACTTATTATAACTTATCTATTTTTATTAGAATTATATATTTTTATAACAATTTTAATAACTACCAACATTTATTCACAACGTAAAATAAAACAACAAATTATTGAGTCTACCCCACGTCTACCCTACATCATAGTTTTACATTTTTTAAATAAAATTAGAACGGCACTGATAAACCGGAATTTAAATCGGCCATATTTGAGGCCCATCGCGGTGTACCTAAGATTTTTGATATGCTCCTTCCTTAGTCTTCTTATTCAAAGGTCTGGACGGAAGCCGATCATGTGCTCGAGAGCAGCAGAAATCACGAGTGAATTTGAATAAATGTTTGCTCGCGCTCGTTACTGCTCGCTCATCTGGTCTGGACGCCCCTTAATACTTACATTTAAATGTATTAAAAAAAAGTTCCAAAGAGTGGTCATAAATAATAACGTACGGTGGGTTCGTTTTTGGAAAACAAGCTGAGTAGTTTTTTGTCTATATTTCATACCAATTAAACTTTTAGTTACGTAATCGAGGGCGCGATTTTTAAATTCATTGTTGCCAACCATGGACATATTCGGCGCCGTGCTGACTAACTGGAATTTAAATTTCGCGCTGGGGATTCAGGTGGTAGCTCTGCTGTAAAAAATGTCAAGTTGCCGCATTTATTTATTTATTTATTTCCTGACATTCGTTTTGGCACTTCAGTTTTGTTTTACGAGTCTTTGGTTTAAATCAGTAGTTCCCAAACTTATTTTTCTCGTGGACCACTTTCAAAATTTTACTGGTTTCGGTGGACCCCCTGCTGCTACATTTCTACCACATTCTTAAAGTCGCCAAAAAATAAAAATTGTGTCACTTCTGAGTTCTGTCCCTATATTCCGATATGTAAAATAAAAACGAAAAATGGTACATTTTATATCCACTTTATTTATTAAAAGAATAGAATTACAAGAAAAATATTAAGGTAATATAAGGTTCAGGTCATAATTTTAATTAATGGGAAGGATGTATCTGATGGGAGTGTCAGCAAACGATGATCAATGTTTGGCTTTATTTTTGTGAGAGCAATAACCGCAAATCCCCCAGCTCTGTGATGTTTAATTTGCTCTTTTTTTTGTTAAGAGGTTTGTAACGGCACTAAAACTCCTTTCGACAAGGTATGACGAGGGAAAAGCTATTAAAAATTTCCTTGCGATTTCCCACAGTCCAGGATATTTTTCGGGTATTTCTGCTTGCAGCCAAAATGTTGGGTAGCCTTTTCTAAATTTCACCTTCAGCTCCTCATTAGTGCTTAGCTCGAGCAGCTCCTCTTGTAATACAACATTGGCCACTTCCGTTTCATCAAATGGATTTATGATCCATGGTGGTATATCCATCGTCAGTATATCTTCAAACCTGGTTTTGAAGTCATCATGCAGAGCACTTAAATGTTGACTGTAGGTATGGATATCCTCATCAATACATTCTACCTGCGACAAGTTTGGAAATTGAGAGAATTCGCGCCGACTAATGTTTTGCTTCATAAATTTCAATTTCCCAAGAAAAGCCGAAATTATCCCCTTTGTTTTTATTAAATTCAGGCTGTCCCCTTGTAACTGCAAGTTAATATCATTAAATTTTTTAAACAAATCTGTCAAATACGCAATGTCTGCTTTGAATTTGATCAAGTTTTCTTTTAAATCTGGATCTCTACTTTCTAAGAACTCTAATATGGAATCGAAAACAGAGTAAAATCTCGTTAAGCATGCACCTTTCGACAACCAGCGTACTTCAGTATGTAAGAGCAGTCGTTGGAAGTCTTCATCATTTTCGTCGCACAATTGAGCAAATAAACGCGTATTCAATGCATTGCTTCTGATTTTGTTGACAGCTTTTATTACAAAATGAAGAGATTGGTTCAACCTGTCACTTAAATGTTTTGCCACAAGATGTTGTCGGTGGATTACGCAATGAATAGCTGTAAGTCCTGGTATAATTCTTTTGAGATGACTTATAAACCCACGATATCGCCCGACCATTGCAGGAGCTCCGTCTGTTGCCACTGAAATAATGTTTGTAAATGGGATCGATTTTTCCGTAAAAAAATTACTCAGGACATTAAATATTGATTCGCCTTTAGTGTCAGTCTCCAAAGTTCTGGCAAATAGCAATTCTTCGTGAATTTCTTCCTCAACAATAAATCGGACATATGCCAATAGTAATGCTTCATTACTGGGTAACGTTGACTCGTCCAGTTGTATAGAAAAATGAGTTTTTTGCAGATGATTGCACAAAAAGCTTTCGATATCAGAGCTCATTTCATCAATGCGTCTTTGTACAGTATTGTTACTTAATGGAATTCTTTTTAGTACGTCAAATGGAGATTTGTGCAAAACAGTTTTTAAAACCTCTTCAACAGCGGGTAAAATTAATTGTTCTCCGATAGTGTGCGGTTTTCCAGATTTTGCTATAAGTAATGAGATATTGTAAGATGCCCGCAAGCCATCATCGTTACTTTGAGATGTTGAAGCGAACATACTGTGCATGGTGGGTCTCTTTCCATATTTTTCTTTCAATGTTTGAAAATATTTTAAATCTTTACCTATTTTATCAGTATGACACCTTTTTAGATGATCTTCGAGCTTTGATGGTTTCATAGAGTCATTGCTCAAAACTTTGTTGCATAATAGGCACATGGGCAATTGTTTGTCTGCCTCTGATGGAACAAAACCATATTTCAAATAATCGATACTATATTGTCGACATTTTTTCTTTGCTGTAGCCATGTTTCGTGTCAGTTACCTTACCTGTAAAAAAAATGTTTTAGTAACCAAGTTTTTCTGAATATAGGTATCACACCGCAGCCTTTGTCAGCACGCGGAAATAGAATTACGGCTTGTAAAGGGACCAACTAATAAACCGCTGAGACAAATACAGACGTTTTCTACAAAACGGTATCAATTTTAAAGTACATAATTTACCACTAATTTTTAATAGTATAAATAAAAATTGGTGTACTCGGTATCGAATACTGATCATATTTGTGTAGGGAAAAATATAAAAGTCGAAATCCCAAAATTGTCCATAAAAACGATAACTAACATTTTATTAAATCAATGAGTTCACGCGCTCCGTGTATTTGCGTATTTTTGTCTGCGGCTTCATTGTTAAAACGTGACAAACTGGCATCGAAGTCCAAGCCCCGCCCTTTCCCGTCGCCCGCGCCGCTCGCTCTTTCGAAAAAGGAATAGTTTTGATAAAATAGTTACTTCCAAAACCAATTTAAAATGATTATGAAATTACTGTTTTATAAAATTAGTAGTTATTTGCAAGAAAAATTACAAAATTAATTGCTCTGCAATATTGCTTATTCGGCCTTTTTAGAGAGGCAGTGTTTCTCTCGTGAAAAACAATTGAATAAAACGTGCTGTGTTTGTCTTCAAATCCGAAAGAGGACAATTAAAATATCTATGTAAAGTTACTAAGTTACCTATCTATACAGGCCGTTGTGATCAACCGACTAGGTACACGTAAAACAAAATACTAAGTACTATAACAAAAAAGGTAGGTTACTTACTTTTCTCCGGCACTAGCAAACACAGATATAAATTTTCTCACAACTTTTTTCCAAATTCCGCCTTTTTTTCGAAATTCCAGGAAACAAATGAATGCGTTTGCCTTTGTGCATCAAGTATTTATGTGGTGATCAAGTTCATGTCTGAACAAGCATTAAGCATTGTCGGGCGGATAGCGCTTTGCAAGTCTGTACAACGAAATTGTACGTAATATCAACTGAATACCGCAAGTTTGGACAAGTAACAGTCGCTTGCCTTATTAAAATATTATCTGCTTAGATAGGTGCCAAAACAATGTAGGTAGGGCCCTTATAAAAATCTATGCTTACATTTTTGCTCTTTACTATCAAAAGCAGATAGAATTTTCAAATGGACCCCCCATTAACATCTTATGGACCCCCATTTTTTGTTCACGCCTACGTAGACCCCCAGCAAGTCTCCCGTGGACCCCTGGGGGTCCACCTGGACCACTTTGGGAATCACTGGTTTAAATAAATAGTGTTGTGATACT
This sequence comes from Sitophilus oryzae, assembly GCF_002938485.1. Lineage (NCBI taxonomy): Eukaryota > Metazoa > Arthropoda > Insecta > Coleoptera > Curculionidae > Sitophilus > Sitophilus oryzae. Next base: position 657,470 of record NW_022146930.1, on the reverse strand, counting down.
TTAAGCTTAAGAATGCTTACTAGCAGACCTTGCAATCGAACATTGTTTGTTCTTTTTAGAACCTCTTTTAGTGCGAAGTAGGTAAAAGATAGCTTAATAGTTATAAAAAATCATCAGCAACTTTAACAGAGTACTTTGAACGGAAAAGCATTAATAATGGCCCTTTATGTCCCTGAACGAGATAATTCTAGGAGTAAAGGCTAAGCTTGTGAGATGGAAAGAATATATCGAAACACTTTTTAATGATGACAGACCCTGTTCCCCACCACCGATAGATCACATACTGAATGAAAAGGCTCCAGCAATAACCAAAGACGAAGTTGTTCATGCAATAAAAGCGCAGAAAAGCGGAAAAGCTACCGGTCCCGATAAAATAAACGTTGAAATACTTTAAACTCATTGCAGATAACGAAAGTAGAAGTCTAGATTTGGTAACAGTATTATTTAACAAATTATATAGCTCAAACAAAATACCGTCAGATTGGCTTAAATCAACATTCGTAAACCCTGCTAAAGAAACCCAACGCCTCACAATGTGATGACTATCGGATGATAAAGTCTTATGTCCCATGTCCTCAAAACCTTTCTTAGAATCATCCACACTCGAATCTACAAGAAGTGCAGAAAATCAGATGGACAACACCCAGTTTGGCTTCAGAAACGGACTCGGAACGTGAAGCACTCTTCTCTCTCCCTTAAATGTAATGACACAGAGGTGTAGAGACATGAATGTGAATGTATTTGCATGCTTCATAGACTATCGTAAGGCGTTCGACTGTGTTAATCATCAGAAGATGATCAAAATTCTAAGAACAACGAACAACCGGAGTTGACGAACAAGACCTACGTTTCATATCGGAACTTTATTGGCATCAAACGGCGGTAGTTGAGACGAAGCAGTCAACATCGGAAGATATACAAATCAGACGGGGTGTTCGGCAGGGTTGCGTCTTGTCTCCGCTCCTCTTTAACCTGTACTCGGAGACTATATTTAGAGAAGCACTGGATCGAATCCAGGGCGGAATCAAGTTCAATAGAATCCCAATAAACAATATCAGATATGCCGATGATACGGTTATAATAGCCAACGATATACAAGAACTGCAAAGCATTATAGATTCCGTAGTCCACTATAGTGAGATGTTTGGACTGCATCTCAATGTCTCCAAGACCAAACTATTGGTCTTTTCTAAGACTCCAATAAATGCACACCTGCGTGTCAAGGGACAAACAATCGAACAACGCTGTGCCGGTCAAGCTTAATCACGTGACTAAAAGTTTATTTGGTATGAACTGTAGAAGTGCAGAATCTTATAAGTATAAATTATTATAAAATTTTAAATCTAACATATAAAGACTCAGTGAATCCTCTGCTGAAAAAGGCAATTCAAGAATTGAATTAAAATCTGTTGTTAAGTTTAAATACATTTTTTTATTGTTTATTTACAGATTTTATGGATCTTATGAAAATTTGTTGTCCGGATCCACGACCAGAGCGTTACAAGACTTGACAGGTGGAATAGTACAAAGTTTCGGGCTGACGCATCAGGACCGCTTTTTGACGTTTCAAGTACTCAACTCCGCAGTTCCTAGATCTAGTCTTCTTATTGCCACTATTACTCAGGTGAGGAAAAACCACAGCCTTTTCATAACCAGCCCGCCAATCATTTGCATGAAAGTCTGTCTTACAAGTCGGTCTCTGAGCTGTAATGAAGCTTCGTCGAAAGAAAAAGCCATTTGTTAAAACTCGATAACAGGACAGACTTTTCGTTGACGATACTCAAACGAACATATTATCATAGTAGAAGGCAAAGAGTAGTTACACTCCCCCAAATATTTTCTGCCAGTTTTTACAGTCTGTCGAATATCGGCAGATTGCAGAGCGTTTCAGTTGAGTTCCGTCCGTCGACCTGCGAGGTTCGAGCGTTGCGTCCCAGCACAGAGACGGATTGGCAAAAAATGAGTGCCTTACTATGTGCTGCTATTGGTTGAAGTAATAATTCAAACAATTGCGCTTTGAGTTTTTTTCAGAGTCATTTGTGATCATGTTTGTGTTCAGGTTAATTTTCTCATGACTGATTACTACTTAATAATTTGATATTATTTTCATGTAAACCTCAATTTTTTATCGATTTTACTTTTGACAACCATCCCTTGCTTGCGGTTTAACGAACTGCACCATCATATTGAACAAAAATTTGCTAGTACCGAAAGTAGAGGCATGGTACCGAAATTACCGGTTCCGAAAAACAGCTCCGGTTCCGGAAAGGCTATAACGTACCATAACCGTGAATCGCCCTATACAGGGTGAGTCTTAAATAAGTGCAAATATTTTTAGGGGAAGTATATTTTGGCCCCAGAAATATGAGGATTTTTCTGAGTAATTTTTTTTTTGAAAAAAATCTGGAAATTTTTTTAGTTTTTAGTTAAAAACATAATTTCTTGATAATATGGTAACTAGGGTTCAGAACCGGAAGTTCCCGGTTCTTTTGAGAAATCGAAGAACCCGGACTTGAAATTATTAATTCCCGGTTATTTCGGTAACTTCGGGACTCGGTAACAATAACTAAAAAAATATTCTTTTATTACGTGACAAAGTAGTGATGGTATTTCTCATTGTTCTTGCTTCTTTTCTCTTTTGAAATTTCTGTAATGTTTATCAGCAATAATTATTGAAGTTTAAATATGTTATTTTATTATTTAGTACAATATGTTGTTCAATGTATTAGTTATGCAATGAAAATCACCTAACCAATTTTCAACAATTTTCCTAAATACATCTCTGTGAAACTATGGCGAGTGCCACGACTATACCACCTGTTCTGTGACTATACTTTGCCTAGTTATAGACCACGACTATACAGCTACGTCAGTGGTCACGGGATGCGGGAGCAAGGTCATATAAAGTGGCAGAAAAAGAACAAAGGATTTGACAAGGAGTAAAGCTACTACTAGTTTCCTTATATTATGATATTATACCGTGCTGGCAACTCTTACTTTTGGGTCGATATTCACATGTGTGGAAGTAAATCGCATAGGGATCTATTAAGTCGGAGTGAGAGAAATGCGACGGTGTGCTGTTGCGGCGTTGCCATATTTCTTCGGTACGCCTTTCCCTATCAAGTAAAGTAAAATCACGATCGCAAACCGCTTATTTTTAAAATACTTTTTTTCGAAAAGTTAACTAGATAAAATCATTAGATATGTTTCTGAGCATTTGAAATGGAATTATAAGGATATTGTTAGGGTGTCCATTTTTTTTATAACGAGAAAACGTCAGTAATCGCGGTATTTTAAAATCTCAACTTTTTAACACATAACACGCGATAACTCAAGAACCCCTTTAGCTATTTTTTTATTTTGAAGTTCGGTTCTTTTACAAGATGTTTAAATAAGAAAAATTCGATATGCTTCTTTTTTTAATACAAAAATTAAAAAAAAACATCCATTTACTTTTAGTGCATAGCAATTTTCAGTAATCATGTAACTTTTTTATTTATAAACCTTTTCACATCACTGTCTGCGCAGAAAATATAGCAGAAATATTAAGAAAGTTTAAAAAAACGATGTACTTAAACAGCCGTTAAACGGTAGCCTACTAAAATGCCGTTAATAGATATTGTGACGTCGGCGGAAAGTAATACCTAGCTATAAGCATTTTGCAAGAGCACCTGTGGCTCCGTGGCTGAGGCTATCGCTTCGTGAGCGAATGGTCCGTGGTTCAAATCTCACGCCGACCAAGACTTTTTTATATTTATTTTTTTTTGCTTATAGCGTGATCTTATTGCATTGGTTTCACTCTTTTTGGTTGGATTGGTTTTGTTATTTGGCGGTTTGGTTAGCGTTGTTATTTGGAGGGTGTTAATTCATTGGTTAGTTGGTTATTTGGTGGTGTTGGTTGGTTTTTACTAATTTATATTTGTTTTTTATATTTTTTAACAGTGTCGAGGTTAGTTGCGTTGGTTAAGTTGTTTATTTGGTGGGGTGGATAGCGTTGGTTAGTCCTTATAAAATTCCTATATTTCATAAAGCCGTCAAGTGCGTCACATCGACGACGTCATACCTTTTAACGGCATTTTAGTAAGTTACCGTTTAACGGCAGTTTAAGTACAGCCTAAAAAACTACAATTAATTGTTTCTCTTGGATTTCGAGATATCGATTTTTGAATTCAGAGCTCTAATAGCGCGACCGCTGTCGAACACCAACTCAATTCCACTTATTTTTACCAAAAGTGCACTAACTTGCACTTAAAAATTTACAAGCTACAGGAAATTACGAATCGTTAATAAATAAACAAATAAAGTATTACGAGACGTAATTAAATCGTGAATTTCCTAGAATTTTAAGTACTGATTTGTCTCTGTACTAATTGGATCGACCGGTCGACCGCGACGAATCTCCTATATCCCCTTCCACGTCTCTTAGCAATGTGCACTGTTTCTCGGTTTATTTCATACGTTTGGCAATATTTTTACTGTTCTCTCTTTGTTCAGTACATTATAAACGCATTGTACTCTTCTTACATACGGAAATCTCGACCCAAGACAAACTTTTGCCAGCCTTTACTATAGGACAGTTATAATCGATCATTTTAATTCAAAACCAGATAGTGTTTTTCTGTCATGTGTTTGGACCTCTTACTCGGCAGACTTTACTAACATTGATAGCAGTAATTTTATAGAATGAATTTTGACAGATAGTTTTTATGATGAATTGTGAATTCTTCCGAAATTCTTAACTTTGAGGTACATTAGATCTTTGAGATTACATTGATGAGTCTCCAAAGGTCTCTTACTTAGTAATGACCAAAAATTATCTGTTGATGGATGGTCAGTTATTTATTTCATTTTCTGTTATATTAATTGTTATATTTTGTTTAGGAAAAAGATAGCAAACGTCAATTGCGACTGAGAAACGGACTGATAACCCAGCACTCGTATTCTGTGACGGGATTGGCTAGAGTCAGAGCTGTAAGTGGAGAAACACCACTGGTAAGACTGAGAAACCCATGGGCTAGAGGAGAGTGGACAGGAGCTTGGAGCCAAAGAAGTTGGGAATGGGATGGGTTATCCACTAGAGACAAAGACTTGTTGAGTGTCAGAGTAGCTAATGAAGGAGAATTTTGGTAAGAATTTTTTATAGATATAGATTCTATATTATATGTTCTGCATCTGCTGTCGATAGTTGTATCAGTCTCTTTAACAGCTGCTTTCATGTCAACTGAAAGTAGGAATACATATTATATATTGAATAGTTTCACTGAAATCGTGTTCTTCAGTCTTTTTGATCTTCTTTATAAGAAGAAGTTTATTAAGATATATTAAGATATTGCTCTGCCTGTAAATATTTATCATCACAGGCCAGGCCAGACTGTACAATTTAATTTTTTTTCTAGGATGTCCTTTGACGATTTTGCCAGACATTTTACCCAGCTGGATCTAGTCCACATAGGTCCAGACGATTGGATGTTGGAGAACGCTCTACATTCGAAACAACCCTGGAGAGCTGTTCTTGCTAGGAGAAGATGGAGAGCTGGCTATAATGGCGGAGGAGGACCCTGCTATGTAGGTAAGTGAATACTGTATAAGCCAATGAAAATGTTAAAATTTAAAGATCGTATAGATTGTTTTGGCTGGTTTAGCGAAACAACGTACTATAAAATATATTTTTCTCTTCCAGAAACAACATCAATGAATCCACAGTTCCACGTACAAATACCTCGAACGTCCACCAACAAATGTCACGTGGTGGTCTCGGTGATACAGTACTACGAAACGAATATCACAGACTCCAAAAAAAGGAAAGCCCCAGTAGCTATAGGTTTTGCCGTCTTCGAAGTACCTCATTCCATGCAGAGGTTAACACCTAATTTCGTAGCTGAACAAGTAAGAACAACATCCAATTTTACATCTTCAGATTGTAGTTTGTTTTGCTTCACTCCATGTTGAAGCAACGAATCGCAGTATACCTATAAAACTGGACTTATATGCATAGATAAAAGAAAATAATCTACTATTAAGATAGATATGAAACTTAATAGTAGAATTTTGGGTCAAAGCGCCCTTCCGTGTTTTTAGTAGAGACTACCTTTAACCCAGCGCCTTCGCCTTTTCTGCTGTAAATGTTTTTAATTTTTATATTTGAATTCAAAGGATTTATTTTTAAAGTTACATTGATATATTAGTATATCAGAGTAACTTTAATAAAACATAAGAATATATATATTTTACATTTTTTTTTATTTTACAGAGTTTCATGTAAATGATCGTAAGTCGACTGGCTGTCTAATGAATAGACCGAGATTTATAGATTTTAAAGCGAACGAAAAAAAAAATCAAACAACGAATACATACCATATATTTTTCTTTTATCTAAGATACATACCTTATCGTCTTTTGGAAACACGTGCATTTTGCAGTTTCGTTAGTTTCTTTGCAGATGCAACACAACAAAGAAAACACCATTTTTACAGTTAATAAATAATAAAACTATTTCTGACTATGATATTTAAAATTTAGATAGATAGAAAATTAAAAAACAAACCAGTATTTGCAGACGCCGGCCCAAATTCAATAAAAATCAAAAATTTTCCTGCGAAAATCAGGCTTTTTTCACTGAAAGTCATTGTCAAGTTGACAATATACAGGGTGTTTTCGAATTAGTCTAAAAAAATATGGTGTGATTCCTCATGTGTTCTTAAAACAATTTTTACATAACCATTGAGTCTAAAGTACTTCCTTTCTGATCTACAGGGTGTTAAAAATTAAAAAAAAATCGATTTTTTTGCTTAACATAAATGGTACACCACTGCTTTTTTAAAGAAAATATATTTCTTTCTTGACTGGCCATCCTTTTTCAACAAAATTGATCTTTTGATTTTTTCTTGTTCATCAAACGGTTGTCGAGAAAAAAATAAATATACTTATTAAGAACCCGCCTTAATTCGTTTTCTAAGGATATTTTATTTTTTAGATTAATTAGGAAACACCCTGTATATGCATATCACAGGCAACCAAATAAACTAGTAACCTCTAAAAGTTATTTTTCCTACCACTAGCGACATACCGTGTTTTTAGTATGTATTAAATTATTTTATCAAAATTTCACCATATAAGTTTCCAGGCAATGACTTTTATGGTATTTTTTTTCAGAAACCTCTTGACGTCACTAACCATTCTGTAGCCCGAGAGGTGGTGACTTTTTTTACCCTGCCTCCAGGTGACTACATTGTAGTTCCCCAAACGAATATTCCTAATATAGATGGCAAATTCTTGTTAAGGATACTTACAGATGAACAAAGTAATATCTGGTAATAAATTAACTTTTTTTAAGTTAATTCTTTGCTCAATTTACTAGATTAGAATATAATTTTAGGGAAGTTAACGAAGATAATATGTTGTTCAAGAATATATCGATGGAGTTTTCTGGTGATGAAGGAAGCTCGTCGCTTTTAGCTGTAAGTGATAGTTTCTTACCAATGAAAATTATTTCTTTATACTGGGTTCGCGGCAATCGTGCGTCGGGCATCTGTAGCTCCTATATAATAAAAAATTGGGAATTTTGTTTAATTACCCTGTGTATTATTGCATTTTGGCTTCTTTTTAGATCACTTTACATAATCTTAAGATATGAGTAAATATATTTCGATAGTTTCAGAGATATTACCCACCAAGCAAAAAACCTCACATTACATTTGCAACATTGCAGTTAATCCCCAAACAGTTTGCTTTGTAATGTTGATTTCTAAACGTTGTGTCGTGATTGATGAAACCTTGCTACAGAAACGTTTTGAATGGTGATTAAAACGTTTTTTCTGCAACATTGCAACAAAGATTCAAATGAAAGATCCGCGCAAGTGAATATTAATTAATAATATAACAAATATACCATATGATCGAAAAAAACGTCTAGTTGGCTTGGAAATGAATATCGATGACATTCCCCATATAAAATAACAGCGATTTTCTTTTCATATCCATCGCTGACGTCTTTTTTTTCGATCATACGGTATAAGAAGTTAACGTACTTGTTTTTTTGCGTTTTTGGTATCACATTTTATGCTTTTTGAATGAGATTTTAACGAATCTAAATGTGAGTATAATTTTATTATATGTGTGTTTTAATAATACTTAGCCATGAATAAGTATAACAAATTTTGTTTAGTTTAGTTTGTTTTTAAGCTAAATTTTATGTTTTAGGTTAGCTTTTACCCAATTGAAAATTGAAGTAGATAAAATCAGGATACGAGTATATCAATCTAATGATAAAATCACAAATAATATTCAGTATTAATTATTCTCAGTAATATTTTTTTAAAGATGTTATAATCTTTAGAAATTTTTAAAATAAGGACATCAAGGGGCCTCAAAGATTACTGTCACAAGAGGTAAGTTTCTCATTGCTTTATTTATTACAACTGATTGTTTTTATTTTTACTACTTTAGAAATGATTGGATACAGATTTCAAAACTTTACCGAAGAGGAATTTGAAACCACGAATAAGGCAATTCAACATGCGAAGACAAAATATGAAAGATCCAAAAAATCAATTAAAATATAAGTTTGCTTTTCCTTCTACATACATTTAATGTTATACTTTCCTTTTGTATTTTTGAATAAGAAATATAAAATAATGTTTATACTGTACCTATATATTTTGTATTATTTCAGACATTCAACTTTAAGATTTTTTTTAGAAATTCGACTCGGAGGTCAGAGTTGAATAATTCCTTATTTAATGAGCAGCCGAAAAGATCAGTAAGTTCTCAGTACTTGACAGTATTTTTGATATTTTTGTAACAAGTAAAAGTGATAAATTTCTAATTTTTATTTGTTTTCTTTTTCAATTTGACAAATTCGACTTTCTTGGTAGGGATATATTTACCGAGCATTTTTAATTTTTCTAAGTCAATGGATATAGAGATGTACCTACATATTTTTTATCAATATTGTTTATGTTTTTCGTCAATACAATATTAGTAAAAGTATATTATACCTATCTGAAAGTCTACAATTTAACCCATTAATGTTTCTGTTGATTATAACCTATTACTGGTGTATTATTGTTAACATAAAATTGCTAATATTCGCAAGAAAAAACTGTTTCATTAATTGATAAGTAAATATTAAAAAATAATTTTTATATTTTCCCTCTGATGAATGAAATGGTTTTTTAATGCAAACCTTATCTATTTTTTGCTATATTATTTTAGCAATAAGTCAGTTAATTATAATTAATAATATAATTTTACCAATATTGTATTGACGTAAAATTAACAATATTGCTAATACATCCCAAATTAGTACCTTCTTGAACGTTACATTAGCAACGTTTCAATAATATTGTGAAATGCAACCTTCCACTGCAATGTTATTTGGCGGAAGATTAAGCTACCCTGAAACCTTGCATAAACCTCCCTACAATGAAAAAAGCAATGTTACACCTTGCTTTGCGAAGTTTTGGCAATGTTCCAGCAATAAATTTTGCTTGTTGGGTAATATATAAATAAAAATATATATATTTCAGCCTTTCTTAAAAATATTATTAAAAGTATAAGAACTGTCCTAAAATCAGAACTCCATTAGGTTTTTACTTTAGATCATAGACTTAAAATAAAATATAGACTACACTATTTACATCTCAACGCGGACAAATAACCTTTTTTGTACACATGTTTACTTCTGGGTACAGTCGACCGAGCCTTCCTCATCCAGCCTATGTTGTCAAGTCTTTAATATTATCAATATTTTTTTTCTTGTTATACACATATATTGAGATATTAATACTACAGTTTAATAAAGTAGGTTTTAATATTCCATAGATGTATTAAATAGTCCTTATACTACTAAATTATAAGTCGGATACTGTTTAATAAGGATAAGTTCTTTACAATATGACAACACCGATTAGAGGCGAGGGAGCCTATTCATTCATTTATTACCTTGTAGTACGTGTCGCACGTGTGCCGTAAAGCTTTGTTGCCGCTATGTCCCCGGCTGTATTAACGCATTTTCTTAGCGTGTAGTCCTTAAGTGTTTATTTTATTGACTTTTTCTGTTCAAAAACTATAAAATATGGTTCGCCAGTGCCAAATTTGCAAGAAATTTGACTTAAATAATCGATTTAAGTCTTGAAACGACTTTTGACCGGTAGGCAACTCTCAATTTACCCATTGGGAGTCAGTGGCGTTGTTGTAGAAAGGCGTTTATTTAGATAAAATTTTAGTAAAATGTAAAATCTGAATTTTTTCTTTTACATTACATTATTTACTTACCTACATTGTAACAAAATCATAATTATAACCCTGTTAATAATTAATAATGTTTTTATTAAAAATATATTCCGGTTTATTCTAAAATTATCTTCAGAATCTAAAATAACATACAAGAATTTTAAAATGATATTACATTATGAAACAATATTTTTTAATATATCGGGTCGTCTCAAAAGTGTCTCAAAAGTTTTAATATACCGGGTCGTCTCCAGCTCACCCCTATAACTTTTTTTATTTTTTCAGATAAAAAAACAGATTTGTATGTTAGTAGGTATATGACATAAATTAGGATTTATTGACGTATTCAGTTGTTTTTGGTCTCGTCCTGTTTCACCGAAATGATTACATCTTTTGATTTTTAAAGGCACCCTCGGTATATTGCTACTTTATTCGATAAAAAATGACACTCTGAATAGAATGACATATCATATGTCAACTTTTGACATTGTCGCTTAAAAACATATCCTATTTTAAATTTCAATCCAGTTTTTTTCAATCCACTAAGTTTTAATCAAGGAGCCTTGGAAAAATAGTTTTGATCGTCTAATAGGTTTCGTGTCTTGTCTAGGCCGGTTAAAAGATGTACAAATCGTATTTTTAATCATACATATGTCAATTTTTTCAAATGGAACAAGGGTTACTCATTAGCATATTTGGAAAAAGTATTTTTTTATGAATATATTGATACCACACACTTGGTATTTCGAGTCAAATTGTCGTTATGAACCGCGTGTTACAATTACAATTAAACCATATGCGAAAATGTCAAAAGTTGACATATGATATGTTATTCTATTCAGAGTGCCATTTTCTATCGAATAAAGTAGAAATATACCGAGGGTGCCGTTTAAAAATTAAAAGTTATAGTCATTTCCGGTGAAACAGGAAGTGACCAAAAACAATTGAATGCGTCAATCAATCCTAATTTATTTCATATACTAACATACTAAATTTTGTTTTTTTATTTGAAAATATAAAAAAATTATGGGGATGAGCCACTTTTGAGACGCACCCGGTATAATAAAGACAGTACCGAGTTAAATAAATGTAGTTTTTATTTTATCCACTTCCTATCACCTTCTTTAATGGAACAGATTTATGTTTTCTCTAATTTACATAATAAGACATCACTTAACCAGAAAAAAAATTACAACAATCATATTTTTTTTCTCTCCCTGTCGCCGATTCTATTATATCTGTGGAATAGATCTTGTTTTGATTAATATTAGGGGTTGTAAATGTTTCTCTAAAATTAATAATTTATTATTAATTTCAAAAATTACCTAATTTCGATTATAAAATGTCTTCTATAACGTGTATTTTATTATTTTTATCCTTTTTGGACTCTAAATTGTTTTTTCTAAACTTTTATTTAAAAAACCTGTCCTAAATCTTAATAAAATATAAAAAAGTTTAAATACGATATATTTTTAATTTAATTATAGCTTCATTAAAATAAAAAAAATTACCCGGCTATGATACGGAGAGTTCAGGTGTACTTGAGAAACGAAAGACAGTGTTGTGTTTCTCGGCAGAGTCGTCAGGGAACGACCGTTACGACAGAGACAACCTATCTATCGCTCGTGTCGCACTCGTTATAACCTAAAACAATAACACAACAATAACAAGACAGTGTCTGACCACATGTTCCAGCTATTTATGAATGAGATGCTCAGTCTATATTTTATTTTAAGTCTATGCTTTAGATAGTCTTACTTACTTTGCTATAAATATGGTAATCGATGTTCAAAATTTTACGCCAAACTTTCTAAAATGTAAAATAATTTTTCTTCGTTTTTTTTTTAAATGGAACACCCTGTATATTATTTGTTCAATAGACATTTTTTGTATTTAGAGTATTTTAGACTTTTTAACGGTTTCACATTCAGGGTGTTCCATTTAAAAAAAATCCATCCCGATCCATTCACACTTTTTTGAGCTACACTATAGAAGTATTTTCCTGGACGTCGCGTTTCCTTATCGTCGTACATACTTCAGGTTTGCACTTAAACAAAATTCATTTTTCGATTATACTGCCGTATGATCGAAAAAAACGGCGTCTCTTTAGTTTGGAATAAAAGGGAATAACCATCGCTGACGCCGGTTTTTTTCAATGAAAAATATTGATTTTGTTAATACAGTATCTATAAACTGGATGATATTTCAATTTGATATTGTATATTAACTTCATAATTTCTTTTAGAAAGATTCCAAGACTATTACCTCCAAGTACCTGATGAAATATCCCCCAGAAATCGACGCAGGGCAGCTACAGAAGCTTCTCAAATCGAACTGGAAAGCCTTTTTAACAGAAAAACCTTCGTTAGAGTTGTGTAAAAGCCTCATAATGCTCAGAGACTACAACATCAGCGGAAGAATCAATCTTATGGATGTTCCAGTTCTGGTTCACATGCTTCAATTTTGGAAGGTAAAAAAAACTTTTACAACCATGTTAGCATCATCAGCAGATGATCAAGACTCCATTACTAATTCACTATTAATTGGTGAATGCACGCTGCATTCACCAACTAATAGAATCATATTAATTCTCTCTGATGTAGGATAAGTTTGCATTTTCGGCAAATTTCTCAGAATTTTTTTTGTTTTAACTGACACAAAACGATAACTAGTTATTAAAGTTGAACTAATTAGACAGCTATATTGAAGTAACGTCAGACATATCACCAGCCACCTAGATTTTATCAAATAATAAAGATCTACTTATATCAAATCATGTAAATGAAAATATCTAGGAAAATCTTTGTTCGAGGGGTAGGCAACCTTAATAGTATTTTGAAGAGACATGAATTCTCTATTCAATATCGGAATAATATACTGGGTGTTCCATTTAAAATAAAAGAGTAACGTGCTTTAAAACTGATCAATATTCAATATAAATTTTGTCTCATCCTGTATAACTTTTTGGATCAAGTTCTCATTTGATTTAAAGTAGAAGAGTTAATTTAACTACATATTAGGCTATACCGAGTAAATTCCAATTTAGGTAGCTTTTATTGTAATTTAAAAAATTGTTTTTTATTTCTAGAAAATGTCAAATATGTCAAAAACCTTACATTTTAGTCATATACTTTTCTTATAAAACTCACCTTTATTTTTCTCCCAGAATACGAAAATCAATTAATATATAGGGTGTTCCATTACAAAAAACACAACTTTGATATATAACTTTTTTTGGGGACACCCTGTAGAACTCTCCATATTTTTAGAAAGTGCTCTGAATTAACCTACATATGCTCACAAAATTTCATTTCAATACAAACTGTCTTTCTCCTTGGAACCTCCGTGGTATTACACAATTTCTAGCATGGATAAACTGCTCCCCAAAAGATGACTTATATAAAAAATAACTGTTATCAAATCCAAAATAAATAATATATTATTTATTTCTTGTAGTTTGCGTTCCAAAAATTTGAAAGAAGTCATGGCAGTGGCAAAACTTCTAGTTATAACTTAAGATCACTCCTTTGGGAAGCTGGGTGTACAGTCAGTAATAAAGTTCTCGAATGCCTGGTCCTGAGGTTCGCCAAAAACAGAATAGTAACCACAGAAAATTACATAATGGCCTTAGTGAGGCTGCATCTTGCCCATGGTAATATAATTACTTCAAAATAATTTTTGGTTTATTTATTTTACTTTATTTTTCAGAAAGATACCATAATTTGGACACCAAAATGAAGAGTAACCCTATATCACTTGAAGAGGTAAAAAATAAATGATGATAATTTTTTTTGAAGTACATACTGATTTTTCTATGTTAATATACGGTATGATCGAAAAAAAAGGCGTCAGCGATGGTTATGAAATGAAGATTGCTGTCATTTTTTATATGGTAATTATCATAGATCGTCATTTCCCAGCTAACTCGACACTGTTTTTTTTTTCGATCATACGGTAAAAATCAAGTGTATTTTTTAATATTTGAGTACTTATACAGGGTGTCCCAGAAATAAGTGCAAGTTTTTTAACTGGTATAATTCAACCCCAGAAACTAAAAAAAAATTGAAAATTCGATTTTTTTTAGTTTTTAGTTAAAAAACATAATTTCTTGATAATATGGCAACATATAGGTATTAGATTAAATTTACAAGAAAGAAAATCCAGAAAAGATCCAGTGGTTCTCAAAATTTTAGCAAAAAATCATTTTTTTGGAAATCATCAAATTAAAATAACACCGTTATTTTGGACTTATTTGAAAAACGATAAAGAGAAAATATGTTTCTTTTATCGAGATCTACCACCCCTTAAAACCCCTTAAAATACTTGCACTTATTTCTGGGACACCCTGTATAGTACTTTTATATATTTATAGAAATTTTTCATGTTTCAGATGATTCTAATGACAATCTACTCTTAAAGAAGCTATGAGACCTTGTTGTTCATCAAATGCCAAAGATTTTTCCTGATTTTTTTTATAATAAAAAAGTTATAGTCATTTTTATTTTTTATACCTACTGTATATATATTGTAAATATGTAAAATCATGTTAAAATATTTTATTTATTTTAAATAGAGTGCAATTACTTATTTCTTTTTAATGTCTACTGAGTAATATATTGTGAAACTTTTAAAAATATAAAGAATTGAAAAAGATAATGAGTAGTTTTAGTTTAAAAGTAATATTAATATAATTAATTATTTAAAAAATTAAATAAATAATCTATACTAATATATAAAATCCTTAAGTGACTGACATACTGATTAATCACGATCCTGCACAAACCACTCAACGTAAGAAGCTCAATTTTGGCATACAGGTTGATTCTAGGGTGTAGAGGTTCGATAAGAAAGGATTTTTCGAAATTCCAGTTCCAAGAGGGTGAAACCAGGGGGGTGACAGTAAACCGGAAAATTGGAAACAGTTATGGCGCGGGTCTACCCAGGCAGAAAGCATGGCCTTCTAGACTGTCCTAGACAAAAATCTGAATATTTCTATATGATTTCTGTCAATTTCTGCTACGGAACATTTTTATGCACGTCGGCGTCCTGTTCTTTTGTCTTTTGTCTGTGTGTCAGCGTCAGCTCCCGAGAAGTCCCGAGGCCTCTGGCAAGGTCGGGCGCCATTTTAATTTTTGCCGTTTTGATTTGATTGGAAGTTTGTTTCTGATATTTCGGCTCAAATCTATAAGTACAAAGATGTTTTTTGATATAAAGTTCCTTGTTAACACTTTAATAAAGTATATATGATATTAATTACATGAAGAAAATGATGAAATCGACGTTTCTGCGTGTAGTAGGTATGGGCCATATTATATGTAAAAATAGGTAATATATTAACTGTTTTTATATTTTTTAACTTTAAACCCAAGGATCTTGGGATATTCTTTGCCAAGGATTTTTCCGTATCTCTACTTTAAAGACTGATCGGTGATTTTGAGCAATTGAAAGCAAGTTATACAAGGTAAATTATGATTATTGAACTATATTAGCCTACATTAATTTTCTACAAGATGAACAGAAATGCGTAATTACATATCACATAGGTACCTATTATGTATTTTCATAGCAATAATGCTACAAATCTATGTATGTAGATTATTTTTAAAATACAAATGAGGTATTAGATGTATATGTATCATATTTTTTATTCATTTTATTTTCATTCAAGTCCTGTTTGATTTAATTCACAAAAGTCTTATGTACCTATATTTATGTTTTTTTACATATTTTTTTTTGATTCCAGGTTTTGTGTGGGTTCCGGTTGCCTTTTTCCTGCTTCCAGTTATTTAGTTTTATGCCCGTGAAGCTGTGAAAACATTTATTTATCTTCAAGTTTCTGTAAGTCAATGCACTCTGTTACTTTACTAATTCACTTTAACACAGCATCTCTGATATTATTTAAATATTTGATATTGATACAGTAGTTTATTGGTTTATAGCTTTTTAATTGTGTTGATTTGCATATTTACATTGTTCTAAATTCCAAATAAATATTTTTGAGTAATTTTGTTGTATTATTTACTACTAGAAAGAGTAAAAAGTATATTAACCCTCATTTAAACCTCCTGAACAGAACGCCATTAAAAACCGGAAACGGAAATAAATTTCATAAAATTGAAATTGTCATGTCTATGTCCCATGTCATAGTCATGTCAAATGTCCCAGCCGCCATATCTGAAAATTAGTTACCCAGGCAGCCACGCTGTTTCCATAATTTAACATTGACTTGACACTTCTTCTTGAATTTATTATTTTATGGGTGAAACCACCCCTCAAATATTACCAAGTTATATAATAATATCGCCATATTGTTTTTTCTCATGCTGACATAAATGTGAGAAAATTTTATCCAGTTTGTATGTTAATGGAAATTCTTGCTTTGCTTTATCATCACCATTACAATAAATGATTAATTCGACGCGAACGAAGTCGCTGGTACACGCTAGTTAATATATAAAAATTAAAATAACTTTATTGTGATTATTCTGTGTTTATTATTCTAGTAATTAAATGCTTCCCCAGTTATTTATAAACATCCCAAGCAGCATTTGGACGTCGGGACAACGTTGTGTCACGCGACCAAACGTCGGGGCGCAACGTCGGCACAACCTCGTGCCAACCCTAGTCTGCACTAGTTTGGAGAATAATTTTTGGGTCAAAACGACGTTGGATACCGACGTTGGCTAGAAGCCTAATTTACTACAAACTGCAACGTTGTTTAAAATCCTGATTCACAGAAATACAAAACTAATATGGCGTCTAAAGTCGCGTTTTATCCTAAATTGGGATAATTATTGTAAAAATATTATTTTTATGATTTAGTTAGAGACATATGTCAGATGGCAGTGAAGGAAAACAAAACAAAAGTATTTAAGTGTGAAGGATGTTTGAAGATCATAATTATTGAAACACTTTAACCGACTCTGTAACTCGTTACCCAAGTCAAAAAAGTTAAACGCAAACAACTTTATTGATAAATGTATTGTTTCTACTTTGAGAAATACTAATGGGCCTTAAAATTAAAGAAGTTTTAAAAATTTTCTTGAATTTTTTTTAGTAAAATGAGAATAATTTATTCGCAGTCGAAAAAATTCTTTCCGCGTGATGTTTAGGGTCAAATATTTCAAGTTAATGTATTCAGCAGGAATTGCTATTTTAGGAACGAAACATTTTCTTATTAAACAACATGGCGGCTTAAATTTTGTTGTTTTGGGAGATTAAGATGGAGTAGTTCGAGTAGACGCATACTGGACTAATAAAGTCGCAGTTCGGCCTTAACAGGTAGTATACTAGTCGCAAGATTGCCTAATTTAGTTATCCTAGAGTCTAGCTTGTGCCGCCCTCTATAATCTAAATAAACGAGGGAGTGGATAAACTATCGGTAATATATGTAGATGTATATTTAAATTTAGTTTTATATGTACCTTTCTTATGTCCCATTTTAATTAAGTTTTTTTAATAAAAACAAAAACAGCACTGAACTGTCTGACTGAACAGAACAATGAAGTGAAAATTTAAGATTTAAGGTTATGTTATGGTTTAATACAGTTGCAAAAAGGTAGTGACTCGACGTCCTACCAACGTAAGAATAAGGAAATCTAAACAACGTTGGAATTAGTAAAACAGACGACGTTTGTATAACGTTGGAATAGGTCCTGAAACTGACGTCGGAAAACTCTATATTGTCCAACGTTGTAACTACATTATCCGAATCACCTAAAGATCTCTTAAGCAAAAAGGTTACAAGACAACGTTTATTCGACGTCGCAGAAGCTTCTACTTTGCTGTAGTACTAGTCCAACGTCGGCACAACGTTATAAAAACGTTTAAATTTATTTTAATACCCAAGGTAGGGAGCTATTTTTTGTAACTAATCCAACGTTGTGTTTAGTAAACATGTGGTCGCAAGTCGTGAAAATGCTACTTGGGATCTGATTAAGTATATCAAAATAACAATTATTTAAATAATAATAAAAGGCCCTTTTTATTAACTGGAATATACCGAGTGCGTCCCAAAAGTGACTCAACCCCTATAGCTTTTTTATATCTTCTCATATGAAAAAACGAGATTTTAGAATGTTAGTAAATGAAATAAATTAGGATTAATTGACGTATTCAATTGCTTTGGTCACTTCCTGATTCACCGGAAATGACTACAACTTTTGATTTTTAAATAGCACCCTCGGTATATTTTTACATTATTCAATAAAAAATGACACTTTGATTATATTGTCATATTTTGACATTTTCGCATATGGTTTATTTAAAATTATTGTAACATGCGGTTCATAATAACAAAGTGATTTGAAATACCAAGTGTGTGGTACCAGATTAGTCGCAAAAAGAATATTTTTCCAAATATGCTAACGAGCCACCCTTGTTCCATTTGAAAAAATGATTAAAAATACCACTTGGGTATCTTTTAACCGGCCAGAACAAGACACGAAAAACCCTAGACGATCAAATCTTTTTTTCCAAAGCCCCTTCATTAAAAATTAATGTTTTTAACACAGTCACGGCCTTCTAGAATATAATTTAAAATACGATATCTTTCAACCGTAAATATCAAAAGTTTACATGTGTCATTCTAGTCAGAGTGTCATTTTCTATCGAATAAAGACTTTGAATAAGAAGACTAAGGAAGGAGCATAATGCTATCCATGTATTCATGCATGGTGGGCGGAAAAAGCACTCTAGGGTGGGGATTCTTGACAGTTCTGTTTGACGATTCATTTGACACATTTGAATATGATTTGAAATTTTGTGGATTTGTCAGTCTTTACGGAGCTCATTTTATGTTATTTATTATTTATTCTACTACTGATAGTTGTATAAAGGTAGTAAATCTAGATGGAAATTGTGGCAGAACTTAAATTAGCAGTGACACTATCGCGATTTATCGAAAAAGACTCTAAAATAGTTGGTTGTGTAGCGTGCGGTAGATCTCGGCAAAAATTGAGTGAAATAATGGAACAACTTTTCGCTAGTAAGTGACTATATAATATACATACGTGTAGTAAACCGATCATTTATGAAATTCACTTAAATTAACTAAATTATATATTTTCTTGCATTTTAGCTTTTATTTATTACTTGTCAAAGATTAGATGTCAAAGAATTTAGATACGTTAATTTGACTTACCTGCTTCAGTAGCGTATCGGATGTTTGTGTTAATAAATACTTATTATAACTTATCTATTTTTATTAGAATTATATATTTTTATAACAATTTTAATTACTACCAACATTTATTCACAACGTAAAATAAAACAACAAATTATTGAGTCTACCCCACGTCTACCCTACATCATAGTTTTACATTTTTTAAATAAAATTAGAACGACACTGATAAACCGGAATTTAAGTCGGCCATATTTGAGGCCCATCGCGGTGTACCTAAGATATGCTCCTTCCTTAGTCTTCTTATTCAGAGAATAAAGTAAAAAAAAATAAAGTAAAAATCAAAAGTTGTAGTCATTTCCAGTGAAAGAGGAAGTGACCGAAAACAATAATTGAATACGTCAATCAATCCTAACTTATGTCATATACTAACATACCAAATATCGTTTTTTATCTGAAAAAATAAAAAAGTTATAAGGGTGAGCCACTTTTGAGTAAAATCCGGTAAAATAAATAGCTAAATCACGTCTTCAATACGTCATTCTTTTGACACCAAAAGATGAAAAAACTTGTAACGTCACTATTATAGCCTACTTTCCCCCAAAAAGATCCAAGCCTTACCGATTATCGCGCGTTTTATTATGTCTGTAGAAGGTAGACAGCATGTTATATGCTAAATATGACAGTAGCGTATAGCGATTCAAGGAGTATTCCGCACATCTAGTAAACCTGTGATTCCGATTTTCGTTCCACTGTTCCGAGAGAATAAAAAAAATGAAGGATGCGTGCAGTGCATAGAGAGTGGCGATTTGAGTTTTAAGAAAAGATTTTCTTTGATTTTAAAGACGGGTAAGTTATTTAAATATTTAATTATTGAATAAAATATCATAAAATAATTATTAATCAAATTTTGTTTAAGTAATTTTGAAAATTTTTTATTTGAGTAAATTGTGTTTTCTAGTATTGGAAATCAATAAAATATAATTTTCTTTCTTACATTCCAATACTTTTTCGTAGTAGGAAATTAAAAAATAATAGTTAGAAAAAAGTAAGAAAAAACAAATGTTGTTATAGAAAATTTGTTACATCTATATACTATGTGGTATTATATGCGGAATTTATTTTATTATTATTCTCATTAACAAACTTACGAGCGAAAAAAAAACGGCGTCAAAGTGTGCTGGGGAACGAAATTCGATGATAATTTTGGCGAGGTCAATCTCTAGACGTCATTACTTGTCCTGTACCCTTCCTTATTTCTTAAAGGCACTCACTTACTGCTAGTTACCTTTAAGAAGGTGGTAACTTATTTTTATATTGACTACAAATGATTTATTTTTAATTAGTGTTAACTTTTGACAAGTTTTATCTCAATTTTAAGTAAATGACGTCTCAAAATTATCATTCCCGAGCTGTCTTCGACGCCTTTTTTTTCGATCATACGGTATTAATATATTTATATGGTAATTTAGTAAAAATTTCAAAGCAAGACCTTGTGTGATTTGGATTATATTAACCCTGAATTAAATACAAAATAATACAGGGTGAGTCTCAAATAAGTGCAGATATTTTCAGGGCTGGTAGATCTCGATAAAAGAAACGTATTTTCTCTTTACCGTTTTTCAAATAAGTCCAAAATAAACGAGATATTTTGCTTTGAAAATTAAAAAAAAGCTTAAATTTTGAGAAACACTCGATCTTTTCTAGGTTTTCTTTTTTGTAAATTTAATCTACTACCTATATTGCCATATTCTGAATGTTTTTAACTATAAATAAAAAAAATCCAAATTTTTCCAAAATTTTCGCGAAAAAAACTCATAGAAGTGTTTATAAAATATTTTCACTTATTTAAGGCTCACCCTGTATAATTTAAGAATTATAATAATTAATAAGAGAGTAAGAGTAATATATAAAAAAATAAGAATAATATACATCAAAATTAAGTAAAATATTATTTTCCATTATT
Source organism: Sitophilus oryzae (assembly GCF_002938485.1). Classification (NCBI taxonomy): domain Eukaryota; kingdom Metazoa; phylum Arthropoda; class Insecta; order Coleoptera; family Curculionidae; genus Sitophilus; species Sitophilus oryzae. The sequence continues at coordinate 636,150 of NW_022146930.1, read as the reverse complement.
TTACATTCAAAAAGAAAATTTAGAAATTATACTTTTATTTAAAAAAACATATTCTTAGAAGAGATATGAATGTGAACAATAGCTATACAGTTACCTGGGTTTTCTTTGTTCAAATTGACTAAACTTGTTAAATATCTTTAGGCAATATTGCCATATTTTCAAGATAGTTCATTTCGTTGAATTTATAACCATCAACTTTTTATTTTATTTCCAATACAATATTACCTACTTAGAACAGTAATTAATTTCTCCTAGTTTAAGATCCTTTAACAAGTAGCCTAAAAATAACCCAACTATACAGGGTGTCCCAATATTTCGTGCACATAGAACTACAACGTACTTTTGGAATCAATATAAGTGCTTTTAAAAAATAGTGCTTCAAAATAAACACATTTTTTAAAATATTTTCAGAACAGTTATTACGATTTGAATGAGATTTAGTGTGGCTTTGTTTTGCTAAGTGCTTAAACGTTTGATTTTCACAATAATCAAGAAAAAGTACGGGGAGAGTTAAAACTACCCCCACCCCTACATAAATGTTAGTAGAAATATTTTCACTTTAGTAGAAATAACACCACTGACGACTGTTTTTTTTTTCACATAAAATGGTCCACTTAGTATTTACCACTTGTAAAAAAACGCTACATTGCATATTTTTTTACCTAGCAGACCTACAAAATATACAGGGGTTCCAATATTCAATTATTTTCATGTTATACTGAAGAAGAATACTTTATTATTAAAACATTTTAGAGACATTTCTTATGAAAAATTCTGAATAACTGTATTTAAACATTGGCTAAAGGCCAGATGTTGATTTAAGATGTTAAAAAAACTGCTAGATAATGGTCTAACGAACCTATTAGATTGTTTGAGTAAACATTCAAGTAATAAAATGAACATATAGTTTAGAGAAAAATATGTCGTTAAAAACCAACATCCACTCTGCTAAAAAATTATCATTTAAAAATTTATATTAGCACAATCTGAGATGCTTACAGGAATTTTCAATTTCAGTTTTGTATATGACCCGGATGTAAAAAATCCACCAGCTTTTTTTACTGTAAATATTAATTAACAAGAACTATCTAATTTCTATTTTGTAATCAAATATTAACTTAAGAATTCCTGAGTTCAAAAATTGATATGTTAATAGCCGTTTTAGATAGTTAAACCAAATTAAATAAACATGTATAATTAAAATTTTCAGAACTGAAATAGGTTCTAAATAAACCCGTGTCTTTCATCTGTGGCAAGGCAAACAGAAAATGATTAAAAATACCATTTATTTGATTTGTTTAGGTGATTTTATGGTAAAAGCATAAATTGGTAATCAACTTTTGTTTAGTTCTTATTTTAATCTCTCACAGTGGCGCATCTAGAGATTGATTCTGGGAGGTGCCAATATTTAAAGAAAATACTGGATTTACATTAAATTTTCGCTATCGAAAGATATTATTGTGACTGTGAAAAAAATTAACTTGATTAGGTCTGGATATTCCATGTTGATTGGTATTATTAATTTCATTCGTAAGTATCTTCTTTAGACCACATTTTTTATCTTATTTATAAACTTCTTCCTGGGAGGGGTAATTACTAGTAGTGGGAACTATCAAATGAATACTATCGAAACATTCGATAGTTGCAATTCATTCGAATAATTCGATAGCTAGTAAGAAAACATTCGTTGAAAACTATTCGAATAAAAAATATCGAATAGATCCGTCAGTAGGAGATATTAGCCGATTGGGCTCCTCCACATGCGCAGTTCGCTTGACCTTGACATATGTGGCTTTCAAACCTCCTTGAGTGATTCCAGAAAGAACCTTGTTGTGAGACCTTAAACGACCTTTAAGGTTGACTTTCAGATGTATTTGAAATGCTCGCCCGGCGACGTAGGTTTCTTTCCGAGAAACCCGACAGCGGTTGGTGGCAATGCTAAGTGAAAGAAGCCGGCATCTTTGATTTTTGCGGAGTCAGATATAGATAAGGACACATTATTTTTTTATTGAGGTGCTAGTATTTACACAAAAAATACATTATGAAGGGCGCTGTTGCCATATTTTGGTATTAGTTGATATTAGCAAAGAATATTATTGTTTGGCTTTTTAGTTAGTTAGGGAAAGTATGTCTATATATTCTGCATTTTTTTTATTAATATTCTATTGTTACACTGCAATAATACTTGTTATTTTGGATGTAGGAAAATAAGTTTTAATGTTTTTAAGCAAAGACTGGTTTAATAAATAATAATAACAGTAATAATTTGTTATACCTATTAACAATAAAATTTAAAATCATTTAATATAAATATTTTTTTTTAGTCTCTAAATTTTTTGTGTGTGGCAACGTTGGTTTATTAAATAATAATAATTACAGAACTAATTTGTTATATTAACAACAAATTTTAAAATCATGAAATATAAACATTTATTAATTTTCTAAGCATGCAGTGTAATGGAAGAAAAATATAAATAAAAAATTAGAAATCAAAATTATTTATATTAGGTGCTTTATATTACTATTTAAAAATTATATTTACTTTTACTGGCATTTACTTTAAAAAATAAATGAAATATTTCTTCGCAAAAAACTACATGTAAGAGAATTAGCATAAACAAAATAAAAACATCGTTAACTTTTTTTTTAATTGGCACGTGTAAAACTTTCATTTTAATTTTCTCACCCCATAGTTTGAGTTCGATAACCATTTACTTAACCACATTACTTAAATATGATTATTAAGTTCAACTAATTCATATTATTAAAACATCTAAAATACAAATATGTATTTTTAAAATTAATTGTAAGTTCATCTCATCTCTCTTAAAAATTGCTACTTCTCAAAATTTCCCATTAAAAAATAGACCATATACCATATAAAATTAAATAATTGAAAGATCGGTCTACGGAAAACCACACAAATTTTCGGAAAAATTTTGACCACCCGCACATGCACACAATCATCAATAAATAAAATTAAAAAATAACTACTATTTTAATAAACGCAAAAATAGCACAGTATTTATACGGCGAAGTTATAAAAATTTGGAAGAACTAATAATGCACTGACGCATACAAAAATCAAACGAATACTAAATTTCATTTGTCAAAAGCATTCGATAGTCGTGGCTCAACGATAACCATTTAGTCGCACAGCGAGGTTGTCACATATGCTTTAGTATACAAATGAATGAATGATTTTATTCGAATAAAACCATTCGATAGTTGAAATCATTCGTTCATTAACCATTCGATAGTCTAATTCATTCGATAGTTCCCATCGCTAGTATTTGTATTAACCGCCGAACAGAACGCCGACTGTCAAAGTTGACGTTAAATTTTAAGGGCTCCGATAGTTTCCCGTAAATTTTTCGAAGATGATTTTTATCACTTTTTGATATTTTTGTGGGAGATTTTGTGTGTTTACTTAGTTATTTGTGATTTAATTTGTGTTTAAAATGCCGTCCCGTTTTAGTGAAACTGTTTACGATGTAATTGGACAACTACCGAGTTAATATTTTCTAAATAAATCGAAAATATTCACGAGTTTTTATAGAGAGCATCGGAGGCTTTAGGAATTTCACGCTCGACTATGCAAAGAATAAGTTCCAGAGTAATCGTGAAAGATCAAGAACAAAAAGCAGCAACAAGTTACACATACTGTGCGGGAATTCACTGGGGCTTATGTAACTTTTTATTTTGTACATCGTACTATCTATTTACATCTTACAATTATTGTAGATAGTGCAAAAGCCAAATTTAATGTTAACGCTGTAACACTATCATGAATACAATAGCTCCCTACTAATAGCGATAGCACCTTAAATGTTTACATCTAAAGCCCCGTTCTCAGAACAGCGACTGTCGCCAGCGACACGTCAAAAGGACCAATGAGATTTGTACAAAATTCAAACAGCTGTCAATTTTAAATTTAGTACAGCTCCCATTGGTTGTTTGAAATGTCAAACTGTGTCGCCAGCGACACGACGTCGTTCTGAGAACGGGGCTTAATGGATCAACTCAGGAATTACGTGAAAACCAATATGGCGCCGAAAATGATGACGAAAGTTCCTAAGTTCGCAAATTGGACCGTAGGTTAACTGAAAGCATTTTATAAAAATATATAGAATTATACAAGGTGTTCCCAAAAAAAGTTTAACATCAAAGTTGTGTTTTTTCTAATGGAACACCCTATATATTAATCGATTTTCGGATTCTAGGAAAAAAATAAAGGTGAGTTTTATTAAAAAAGCATATATTATACCTAAAATTTAAGGATTTTGACATATTTCACATTTTGTCAAAATGAACAGTAAATTTTAAATTTCGATAACAGCTACCTAAATTTTAGATGGCCTTGTATAGCCTAATATTTAATTACAAACCAAATTGAAATTTGACCCGAAAAGTTATACAGGGGGAAACAAAATTAATATGGAACATTAATCACTTTTAAAAGCAAGTTACTCCTTTATTTTAAATGGAACGCCCGGTATATTATTCCGGTGTTCAATGGAGAATTTATATATCTTTAAAATATTATTAAGGTTGCCTACCCCTAAGATAAATATTTTCCTAGATATTTTAATTTTTATGATTTTGCGTTAATAAAAAAAAATAAAGAATGGTCAAGCAAATGACGTCTAGGGGCTTTAGAGCTTGACCTCGCTAAAATTATCACCTATTGTCATTCCCAAGCCGTTTTTTTTTCGATCGTATGATACTTCAGAAATACCAAAAAGTCAGTTATAGAGATTTTTGACTAGAGGACCCTAGTCTACTTTAAACCAAATTTTAATTACAAAGTCTAGCAAAATGTGTTTTAAAAAATATTGCTAAGGGATTTTACAGTTTTTAACAGTAAATTTTTATCTACCTTCCGTTATCTAGCCAACAATGTTCATATCGTCAACATACATAATTTTAACTTTAAGTGATACTAAATATTCCAGTAAATTTTGTTGCTATGTTTCAAGCCTACTCATCGAACAAATATAAGAAAATTGTGATTATTTGACTTGGTATGAGAATCATAATTATAAACTAAACAATCCTTGGTATAAGTATATTCATTTAGGGTATTTATCATCTTAAATAATTAGGTAATTAAACAACAGCTATATACGAGGGATACCAAAGAATACTAAGGGTACCGTCTAAAGATATTCTATGGGCTGGCAAAGGTTAGTCTTGGGTCGAGATTTCCGTATGTAAGAAGAGTAAAATGCGTTTATAATGTACTGAACAAAGAGAGGGCAGTAAACACGTTGCCAAACGTATGAAATAAACCGAGAAACTGTGCACATCGCTAAGAGACGTGGAAAGGGATATAGCAGATTTGTCGCAGTTGACCGGTCGACCCAATCAATACCTCTGTCAGTACTTAAAGTTCTAGGGAAAGGTGTACGTCATGCGTTCAGCTTCACGATTTAATTACGTCCCGTGATACTTAATTTGTTTATTTATTAACGAGTCGTTGTAATTTTCCCTATAGCTTGAATTTTTTTAAGTGCAAGCTAGAAACACTTGCATTTTTGGTAAAAATAAGTGGAATTGAGTGGGTGTTCGATAGTGGTCGCGCTATTAGAACTTAAAATTCAAAAATCGATACCTCGAAATCTATTAGAAATAATAGATTGTAGTTTTTTCAAGAACTTTGTTAATATTTCTGCTGTATTTTTTTTGTAGACAGTATGTGAAAATCTTTATCATTAAAAAAATTACACGATTGCTGAAAATTGCTATGCTCTAAAAGTAAATGGATGGATTGTTTACAATTTTTGAATGGAAAAAACAACCTTATCGAATTTTTCTTATGTAAACATATTGTAAAATATCCGATCTTGAAAATAAAAAAAAGTTTCAATATCTAAAGAGGTTCTTGAGTTATGGCCTGTTATGTGTTAAGAAGTCGAGTTTTTAAATTATCGCGATTACTGACGTTTTTTCGTTATAAAAAAAAATGACACCCTAACGATATCCTTGTAATTCCATTTCAGATGCTCAGAAACATATCTAATGATTTTATATAATTATCTCTTGAAAAAAAGTCTTTTACAAATAAGCTGTTTGCGATCGTGATTTTACTTTACTTGATAGGGGAAAGACCTACCGGCAACGCTGCAACAGCACGCCGTCGCATTTCTCTCACTCCGACTTAATAAGATCTCTATGCGATTTACCTCCACACATGTATATAATGCCGACCCAAAAGTAACAGTTGCCGGCACGGTATATAATGTTTAATAAATAAAAAAAGTATTTTTCTTATTTAGTTATGCCTATGAAATTCTATATAACTTTTTAACAAAAAATAGGAAAGGTATAGTAAATATAAAATTTCAAAATAGCAAAGTAGTATGTATAATTAAATAAATTATTAGTCTCCAATACTTGTTACTGTATAATAAGTAATAATTTGATTTTAATCTAAGCTCCATAGGCTTTGATTGTTATAAATCGAGAATATATCTATATAGTAAATAATTACAGGAAACTAGATTTGCTATTATCGTCACTCAGTTGGAATTCAAAACACTAATTAATACAATTACATAATTTTTACACGATTGAACATTTTGTCTGTTATAATTCACAGCAGAAGCTAGTATGTTAACGCCATATATATTATTTTTAATTAATTTTTTAGGCATTTTTTACGTAAAAAACGTCGTGACTGTATATTTTTTTACTCAGTAGTTTTATACAGGTACGGACAAAAAGTTATTACTCTTCAAAACAGTGAAAACACATGTAGCTGGCGCCCCCTACAAATAGGAGTCATATTGACATCAAAATCAAATTTATCATGTCAAAAAACTCCCAGACACCAATTTTCATCTAAATATTGACGTTCCTTTAGAAATTATTTGAAAAAAATCGAATTAAAAATGAAACTTCTACACCCTGTATCTCCGAAACTAAATATTTTAGGACATAATATATATACAAACTTTTTAACTTATTTTTACCTGTATAATACGTTGCCGAAGTTTCCGGAATATCGGTAGATTTTAAAAAATATCCAGTAAAAGTTAAAGGGTGGTCCAATTTTCAAAAAGCTTCTGTATCGGGCTTCCTATTTGAGATATTCATTCCAAACTAATTTAATAAAATATGAGGGCAATGGTGTAAAGGATATTTTACAACATTACACTACATTTTTAGAGATATACAGGATGATTCAAATGATTTTTTTCTTTTTCATAATTTTATTATTAAATATCCTATTTTTATCTTTACAGATCTGAAGTCATGACACCCACGAAGAAATTATGCACTTCCTCTGGCTTCTTTTAGCATTTTCGAGTTTCAACTTGTCCAACTGCTACGAAGAATGCGACGAGGACATATGCCCCCCAGTGGTGATCAGACAGCAAATCCCCAACCTCGAACAACTACCCCCGCTGCTTGGAGAAGACAAAGCCACCGGTTGCCTATGTCGAGGCTTCAACGACACGCGTTCGGTATGTTTTGGTCGAAGCGGTTGCACTCGCATGCCCAAATTCATGAAAATACAATCGCCTTGGTTCAAACTCACCAATACCCACATTACCAAGCTGCTTCCAGGTGATTTCGACCAAATAGAGCATTTGAGAGACTTACAGATTGAGGGAAACTACGAATTGGAGTTTATGTCACCTGGATTGTTCCAAAACTTATCAAGCTTAGTGAATCTTTCCATTTCTTTCAACACCAAACTCAAAACTCTATCTCCTGACACCTTTACAGGACTAACAGCTTTAAGAAGATTATTTTTGAAGAAAAATGGCTTTGATACCATACACGACATCACTATAAACCTAAAACCAAGCATGGTACCAAATATAAAAACATTAATCTTGGATTGGAATAGTTTTGCCGCTATACAATCAAACGATTTTCTACCTATGACCAACAGCACTCTTCAAGAACTGAGTTTAATATTTTGCAGAATTGACAACATAGATCAAGAAGCCTTTGTTCCATTAAAGAACCTGCGAGCGCTAAGATTGGGAGAGAATACAATAAGCAGCGATCAACTCTCAGACCTTTTCGAGAGAATGTTTGAAGCAAACATAGACCTCAAGGTGCTTAATTTATTTTATATGGGTTTCAAAAAATATGTTCCTAAACGAATGATGGAAGTGATAGCTAAGATGAACGTATCACACTTGAACTTGTCAAGAAACAGGTTTGAAGTACTTAAAAACGAAAGTTTTCCATACATGCCCAACTTAGAGTACTTGGACTTAAGAGAAATTCTTCCTTCAAACATCAGTGAGGACGCTTTTTTGAATTTTCCCAACTTAAAAACACTTCTGCTAAGTGCTAACAAGCTAACATCAATTCCAAAAGCAGTTTTTGTCTTGCAGAATTTGATTTATCTGGATGCACAAGAAAATTCACCCGCAGTCAACAACGAATACTACTTCAGGCTTCAATATGAGCAGTTTTCAAACATGAAGAAACTGGTTTATCTTAATATAAATTTCAACGGGCTGTCTCATTTGTTCAATACATCTTTCGTAGGTCTCACTCACTTGGAGGTCTTGGAATTGAAGAACTGTTCAGTATTTCATATTGAAAACAACACTTTCCTTCCTTTAGAAAATTTGAAGATGTTAAACCTCGCAAATAATTATCTTTTACATGACGATACAATTCCTAATGTGTTTTGGAGTTTAACTAAGTTGGAAGTGCTACTTTTAGGTGGTTGTAAGTTGAAATATATTTCGTCTGGACCAAGCAACCCATTTAGAAACCTAAAAAACCTAAAATATTTAGGCTTGGATAAGAACTTCTTTACAGCAATATCACCCACAGATTTCCTACCATTAAAATCAATCATTCAAATTGATTTATCATCCAATCTGCTCAATTCTTGGGAGCACAGGATTCTAAGCTCTAACGAAAACATCACTAAGTTGATCGTATCCAGGAATAAAATCTCTGATATAACCTTAGCAATGTATCAGGACTTTTCCAGGCTAAATAGTGTGGATCTTGATCAAAACGTCATACATTGTAGCTGTTTTTTCACTTACGAAGCTTACAGAACTTTTACCAAAGACAACTATAGTCCAGGAATCAAAAATGGGTCGGTTTTTCAGCCTCCTTTAGAGTGTACTTATCCAGATAGTCTGGATAACGTTACCTTGATGGATTACTTGACCAGAAAGGAGTACGCGGAGAGTATATGTGTTCTAGTTCCCGAAGGAGTGTACTTATTCTTGCCTTTATCCATAATTGCTATACTTTTATCCATACTAGCTGGGCTGGCTTTTTATTACAGGTGGCATATAAAGTACTGGATCTTTTTGTCCAAGCTCTACTTGAGTAGAAAAGGAAAAATTCGTCCTAAAAGGGAGAAAACTGGATATACGAACTACGAATATGATGCTTTCGTGTCTTACAGCAACGAAGACAGGGATTTTGTAGTGAAAATGGTTACAATGTTGGAAAACAACGAACCATTCTTCAGACTTTGCGTCTATGAGCGAGATTTTCAAATAGGAACCATCATTTCCGAGAGTATTCTGGAAAGCGTGGCCAAAAGCCGGAAAACTTTGCTCGTAATCAGTGATAACTATGCTAAATCACAATGGTGTCGGTGGGAGAGTCAAATATGCGACCATCACAGGCTATTCTTCGAAAACGAAGATGGAGAATACGTAGATGATTCTTTGATTCTCATCAAACTTACTTCTGTGAGCGAACATCATCTCACACCCACATTGAAGTACTTGTTGAAAACCAGAATCTACCTGCAATGGGAATTTGATGAAGGAAAGCAACGGACCTTTTGGGATAGACTCAGAAACACTTTAGGGCCAACAAGACTACTGAGCGAAGTAACTCGTATGTAAATATTGTGTAAATAATGTGATATTTTTTTAAATAAAATTGTTTTTGTTTAAATTACTTTTTATTCAAAAATAAATATGAAAAGGTAGCTCACCAGTAAAACACCTGACGTGTATATTTAGTTGCCTATAAAAATAAATTTGCTGATTTTATTTTATAAATTAAATTAAATATATATTAGATACTTTACCATTATAAAAACACACTAAATCGAATACTGAAATATTTTATAATCTTTTAATGGTATAATTCGTTTTCACTTTAATATATATTTTTTATGAAGTTTCTCGTTTAAAATCTAACCTCTAAATTTCATTAAATCACGTTCAAAATGGTCGATGAAATGCCTTAATGGATCGTTTTTAATGTAAGTTTGCCGGTAAGGCGTTTTCTAATAATCTATTTCAAGTTTAAGCATAGTTTTATGCTGTCCTACTATTACTAGTGCTTTCTGCAATAACATACCATAATGTCATCGACAGAAACCGACAAAATCGAAAGATTCGAAAGTGAAATCATGGATGAAAACATGCCTTCAGAAAATCCAATTCTTGAAAATTCCATAGAAAATAATAGTGTACCTCATGAGAGAGAAATTCAAGAGCTTTCTGGTAATGTAGTTTCAAATAAAGAAGTTGAGGTTGATTCAGATAAAGTATCACAATGTAAAAATAACGAAAATTCATCTGAAGAAAATGGTGATATTCCGACAGAAAAACTAGTAATACATGATACTGTATTAGCAATGCCAGAAGAGAAAAATACTTTGCAATGTAATAGTCAGGCTGTACTAAACAATGAAGGCAAGACCTGTGATAATAATACTGAAGTTTCTGTACCTACTGAATCGAAAGTATTAAAAGAACATGATAGTACAAGTTTTAAAATTGAACCTGAAGTATTACAGCAGGGTATGAACAAATTAAACATAACAGAAGAGACTATGCAGCCGAAGTCAGAGGTGATTGTTAGAAAACAATCGGAATCTTTGAGACAAATTCTGGGTTATAATTCCGACAGCTCAAGTGATGTAGGAAATTTTTTTCTCAAATTGTACCTATATGTTTGGTTAAAATTAATCATTTTTAGGATGAGAGGTTTAAAGAAATGGATAAAATAACTGAAGTAAGTTGGAAGAAAGGAAAAAAAACTAAAATAAATATTAGCTCAGATAGCAGTGATTCCGAAAGCGATTCATCCACAGCTACTTCGATATCATCCGAGTCTGACTCTGAAACTGATTCAGCATCAGTTATTATCACAGATGATACATTTAGGTATGTTAATAATAATGATTTTTAAAACATTTGTATAAAGATATTGGTAAATTTTAAGAAACGGAAATGCTACAGATCATACCAGCACAGGAGCTGTCAAAAAAACTCATCAGGCTGGTTATGATCCCAATGAATTTCTATCCCCTGTACCTGATTTATCTCAACTAAGTATAGATACAGAGAAGGAAGAATTTTTACATATTGGCTATGTAAAAGTCATTATTTCAGAAATAGGTAATATTAACGTTTTTTTCAGTCACACTGTATTATAAAGCTTAAAAATGCAATATTTTTATGGTTTAATATATTTTTTAGTTACTATAGACGCCGTTCCTGGTAGTCCAGCCTTTGACATCGACACCTTACTATTTATAGACAATGAAAACGGTGGTAAAAAAATCTTAGGCCCGATTTTTGACGTTCTTGGCCCAGTGTCTGAACCGATGTACTGTGTACGATTTAACACAGCGGAAGAAGTGAATTTGTTCAGCTTAAAAGGCGGCGCAAAAATCTATGTTGCCCCTAAAAACGATTGCACTACCAAGTTTGTTTTTTTGAAGGAACTTTTAAAGTATGTTTTCAAATCAACACAATAATATTTTTAAGTAAAATGAATATTTTTTTTAGGTTGAAAGGTTCTGATGCTTCGTGGTTGAATGACCAAGAAGAACCGGTAGAAATGGGTGATTATTCTGATGATGAGAAGGAAAGAGAGGCGAAACGAGTGAATAAGCAAGGGCAGCTAAAAAGGAAGTTCGATGACAGCTTGGAGCGACATAAACGCTATGAGAAGACGATGAATCAGTGCAATATATTAAATACTAGGGTGTCGAAGTTGAGAGATGCCCATCACAATGTAACACAGCAAATTAGGTAAGGTTTAAAAACTTTTACTTGTTTATAATGTTGTCATGGCTATTTTTTTTAAGTTGGCTTTTGAACGTCAAAAAAGTCGTATTTTTTTCACTGATTTTCACCAAACATCCCCTTTAGAACATTTTCAAAACAAAACAAAATCTATACTGTGCGAACAAACACTAGAGGCGCTGCTAGTAAAATAAAACACTAAATCACCACAATACACCAAAACACTTTTACTTTTACACTGGACGCGCGTTTTGCTATGTTAGCATCATCAGCAGATGCTACTCGCATGATACTCGCTCAGTGGGCACCGAGTGGGCATAGCAAGATCTAGCCAACCGAGTCAGAGCCCACCGAGCGTAACAGTTAGATTTCCGCCACTAGAGTAGCAGGAACAAAGAACTTGAAGGAATTGGACCGTTGTCTCTGTTCATACTATCTTTACATTTATTAATTCTGATGCTTTCATATACATCTAATTGCCTGTAATCTGAGACTTGTTTAATTAATTTTAAATTATTAAGACCTATACAATGTTCTTTATCAACAATATGTTCGCCAACGCAAGATTTATCTGGTCTACCATATCTTATCTGAGCTAAATGTTCTTTAAATCTAGTTAATATTGATCTTCTAGTTTGCCCAACATATTTCTGATTGCAATCTTTATAAGAAATTTCATAAATATCCGACCTTTCCAGTGGACGTGTTTTATCATTTGGATTACCTAATAATTGTTGTAATTTATTATTAGCACTATACATAAGTTTATAATTGACATTCTTAAAAATTTCTTTTAGACCACGGGATAACTCTCTATCAAATGGTATTGAAAAATATTTTGACGTATCTTTCTCCACTTGAAAAGTCGAATTTTCAGAAATCAGTAACCTATACCTGATTTGTTTGAATATGATTGTGCAGTGGACTGTTGATTTTTGTGTGTATGTTGTGGATTGAAAGAAGTTGTAACTTCTATGAAACTTTATTTTTTTTTGTGTTTTACAAGAATATGTGTACATTTCTTTTTTTGAACATGGCTGCTATGTCATTCTCTACGTCACCAATATGGCGCGCTTTAGGCGCTAAATTCAAATTCTCTATTAAGTAACAAACATGGCGCCGGCCTTGAAATACTTAACTATTTCAATATATAAAATAAAATATTAATTTGAATTAACAATATTAACTTATACAATATCAAAAATGGCACATATTACTAACATATCATAACTTATATTAGTATATCTTAGCTTAATAATACATATCTAGTCTGCCTGAGGCAGCGGACAAATTTTATGTATCGCTCTTCTAACAATACCGCCACGGACACGCACCAGCACTACCCGAACCTTATCGTCTTTGCCGGGAATCACCTCCATGATTCTACCCAGTTGCCAACTCATGGGGGGAAGATTTTCGTCCTTGAGGAGAACCAGCGAGCCGATGATAATGTTGCTGTTGTCCTCCTTCCATTTAGAACGTTGTTGTAGGGTATGCAGATACTCATTTGACCAGCGGTTCCAAAAACTCTGCACCATTTGTTGTAGTTTCTTGTAGTGGGACAATCGGTTCAATGGTAAATCAACTACTGCTTGTTGAGGAACTGAGACCAGAGCATCGCCAATTAAGAAATGTCCTGGGGTTAATGGGTAAAGGTCTAAAGGGTCATTTGAAAGAGGGGATAAAGGTCTGGAGTTTAAAATCGCCTCTATTTGAGTCAAGACCGTGTAAAATTCCTCAAACGTTAAACTAGCATCGGTAACAACTCGTTTTAAATGATGTTTAAACGATTTTACTGCCGCTTCCCACATGCCTCCAAAATGAGGAGATCTTGCAGGTATGAAATGCCATTCGATAATATGATCTTTAAAATAGTTATAATACTTTTCATTATCGTTTAAGTTTTTTAATATCTTATAAACGTCTTGCATGTTGTTATGAGCACCAACAAAGTTAGTACCGTTGTCAGTATAAATATGTCGACATAGACCTCTCCGAGATACGAATCTCTTAAACGCGTTCATAAATGTTTCAGTAGTAAGATCGGAAACTAACTCAACATGTACGGCCTTAGTAGCTAGACAAACGAATATACATAAATAACATTTAACTAAAGTCCGTGTTCTTGATTTTCCGTCTTTTAAATTGTAAAATCCAGTGTAATCAATGCCACAATGATAAAACGCCCTAGAAGGTGTGATTCGCGATTCAGGTAGATCACCCATTTTTTGAACCGCTGTTTTTGGATTGGTTTTAAAGCACGTGAGGCAATTCTTTAATACACTGCGAACAGCATTACGACCATTAATTGGCCAAAATTTAGTACGCAATCGTGCAAGAATTAATTGACTACCGGCGTGTAAACATTTATGATGCTCGTGTTTTATTAAAAGCTTTGTTAATATGTGTTTTCCGGGCAACAAAATAGGATGTTTTTGTTCGAATGTTAGAGATGAATGTTTAAGTCGCCCTCCTACTCTAATAAGACCATCCTTATCTATAAAAGGATCTAATGATAAAATATTACTATTTTTATGAATCGACTTGCTCTGACATAAAAGAGCTAGTTCTACTGGAAACTCCAGTGCCTGAACCATTTTACACAATACCAGAGTAGCTCTTTCCAACTCGTTATGGGAAAGACCCTTATCTAGTTTATCCTTATTTCTAGAATTATGATTAAATCTTAAAATATAAGCTACTACGCGCTGTAGTTTAGAAAAACTAGAATATCGAGAAAATATTGAACTGTCAGTAATTGTATGATACGTTAAAATAATCTTTTCCTTGCGCATTTCGGGAATTGTATCTATTTTAATTTCACCTTTTGATGGCCAATGATCTATGGATTGAGTAAGCCACTCAGGGCCATGCCACCACAATTTAGAATGTATTAATTTTGAAGGTTGTAAGCCACGAGATACAATATCCGCAGGATTATCTGGGGAAGGTACATGATACCAATCGGAATGTTCACTCAAGCACTGAATCTCTGACACTCTGTTGGCTACAAATGTTTTCCATCTGTTAGGTTGATCATTTAACCATGCCAACACGATTTTAGAGTCTGTCCAAAAGTAACAAGTAACATCAAGTTTCAATGCTTGTCGAACCGTGTTCATTAATTGAGCTAACAATAACGCTGCACATAGTTCTAATCTCGGTAAAGATATGGTTTTAATCGGTGAAACACGTGATTTAGAACATATTAAATTTGATAAACTATGACCACTGTCATCGGTCGACACAATGTAAATGCAAGCACCGTACGCTACTTCTGATCCATCAGAAAATCCATGTAAATATAACCTTGACGGTTTGGTCAGTATAACATGTCTCGGAATCTGTATTTTATTTATGTCTGTCAGGGTATCGATAAAATCTCTCCAAATGTCTTGAAAATCGCCAGGAATTTCTTCATTCCAGTCTATTTTTAATTGCCAGAGCCGTTGTAGGAATAATTTGCCTCTTATAATGCATGGGCATATGAGACCCAGTGGGTCGAAAATAGTGGCTATTGTAGATAGTATAACCTTTTTTGTAATTGGTTTCTTTAAGTCTTTATATGTTATAAGATACTGAAATATATCAGTTTTTGTATCCCAATATATACCTAATGTTTTTCCTTTCATATCTGATGATATCACGTACTGAGATTGGCTTTCATTTTCTGACTCTTTCTTTAAACTTATATTAAGAACTTCTTGTTTATTTGATCGCCATTTCCTCAGCGTTAATCTTGAATTCGACAAAACTTTTTCCAGCCCTGATTTTAGCTCTATAGCTTCTTCAATGGTGGATGCTCCGAAAATTAAATCGTCCATATAAAAATTATTTAAAATTGTATCACTAACTATAGGCTCAGTATCCTTGCAATTAAGCCCAATTTGATGTAGAGTACGTGTGGCTAGAAAGGAAGCGCTAGCTGTTCCATAAGTAATTGTATTCAACTGATAATGTTTAACTTCTTGCGATGGTTCTTTGCGCCATACAATTCTTTGTAGATTGCACTGCGATTCATTGACAAATATTTGTCGGTACATTTTTGCAACGTCCGCTGTAATGACTACATTAAATATGCGTAAGTGTACTAAAATATCAAATAAGTTCCTCTGAACAGGACCTATCATCATCACATCATTCAAAGACAACCCTGATGCCGTTTTAGATGATGAATCAAAAACTACTCTTACACGTGTAGTACTACTATCTTCTTTTACTACCGCGTGATGTGGTAAATAATTATGTATTTCATTGGATTTATCCAATTCGATATTAACTCTTGACATATGTCCTAAGTCTTCATATACTCGCAGAAATTCATGATATTGTTTACGTAAGTCATCATTGCGTGCTAACTTACTTTCCAGGTGCTTTAAACGCTGGATTGCTGTACTTACTGATTCCCCTAATTCAGTATGATTGCTCTTCAACGGAAGTTGTACTGTGTAACGACCGGTAGTGTCCTGTTCAAAATGTTTTCGAAAATGTATTTCACAATCAAGTTCTTCATTTGATAACTTTGTATTATCAGATGACAGATCTTCAATTTGCCAAAAAACGCTCGAGTTGTTCGTTTAGAAGTTTATAATTTGGCGTAAAAAGACAATTGGAACTACATTAGAACAAGAGACTATTTCAGAAGAGCTTGACTCAGGAATTTGTAATGGACCGGCTAATATCCAACCTAATTTAGTTTGCTGTAAGATAAGACCATATTTATTTAGTTCGATTTTGCCTGATGATAGTAAAGAAAAGAAAACTCCGCTGCCTAACAGCATGTCTATCTTACCTGGTTTATTATATTCTGGATCTGATATTTCAATATTGTCTGGAATGTTCAACTCGGAAGGACTAAAATAATACTGTGGCAACTCACTTGTTATTTTGTTTAAAATTAAAAATGACAGATTTGAACTATACGAGCTATCAGTTGACTTAACTTTGGCAAAAACTCTTTTATTAATATTTAACTTTGTTTGATTAATTCCTGTTACCGGTATTTGAATCGGTAAAGCGTCTAGTTTAAGCACTTTGAATAATTCATGAGTCATAAAATTCGATTGAGAACCTGAATCTAATAATGCTCTACATTTGAGAGGCTTATTATTTATATCAAAAACATGTATTTGTACGGTGGATAACAATACTTGCTCATTTACTGATTTGGAATGTAACAAATTTTGTTCTAGAGAAGTCACGCTCACGATGGAATCTTCTGCATTTGACAGAATCTGACGTTCTTGTGATATGTGAACACTGGAATGTGTTGGTTGAACTGTAGATAATTCTGTGCAATTTGATGTAGGTGATTCTGTAACGTTTTTTTCTTTGACAATATAATTATTGAAATGCAGTACAGTGTTATGTCGTTTATGACATTGCTTACAAGCACTACTACTTCGACATGTATTTACTGAATGTCCGAATTTTAAACAATTACAGCATATATTTAATTTGTTTAATTCCGTATATCTTGCCTTAGGAGAAAGAGCTAATAATTTATCACATTTGTAAATCATGTGATTATCTCTGCAAAACCTACAATCAGTTCTAAATTGATCATTGGCTTTGGTGACTAAATGACTTGATGAACGCATGAATGATTTATCTGACTTAACTCCTACTACCCTATTTGTTTCACGAGTGTCTAATGTTTCGAGCAATTGTGCTTTATTTTTAAGAAAATCTAAAAATATAGTTATATCTGGTAGCTGATCTGACTTTAAAGATGCTTCCCATTCGCGTCTTGTATGATTATCTAATTTATTGCTTAAAATATAAATCAATAATGTATCCCAGGTACTGATTGGTTGTCCTAATGACTTTAAAGCTCTCTGATGTTTAGAAAAACCGTCTATAATTTTTCTTAAGATACCGTGATTTTCTTTGCTCATAACGGGGAGCTCAAATATGCCTTTTATATGATTTTGAACAATTACACGTTTGTTCTCATATCTGTCCTTCAGCAATTGCCATGCTATATCAAAATTGTGATCGCTGATTTCTAGTGACCGAACTACCTGAATCGAGTCATTCTTTAAAGCCGAAAGTAAATAATAAAAGCGTTGAATATTGTTGAGTGACGGATTATCAAGAACAAGTGCTTTAAATCCCTCATAAAAGGGTAACCAGTTCTCGTATGTTCCATTAAAATGCGGCAGGTCGATTTGAGGTAGTTTTATGTTCATTGACGGATTTAAATAATTATTAGGAACTACTTGATTGTTGTTAGAGTGTGTTTTATTAGTGTTAATTAAATATCTGAATCTTGAAACTAAATAAAAATATTTGTCTTCAAACTCATTCCTCTCAGCACAAATTTCGTCAGAATTGTCAATTAATTCTATAGAAAGTTGTACAGTTTGGAATTCGTTCCATGTTTCATCTAATCTTTGTAAACGAATATCAATTTCATCGATTTTCTTATGATTCGCTGCATCATCTAAAAATAGTTCAAACCGAAATAATCGATTTTTAAGCATATTGCATTGAACTTTTAATGTTTTGAATTCTTCGTCCGACATTGTTACTATTTATTATAATTGTTTAAATAAGTATGTAACTGATTTATGTTTAAATAATTATGTTTCTAATTATTTTACCTATTAATTTAAATTTTGACCCCCATGCAAACGTTAGCGTGAAAAATTGTTCGGAAGTCGTTTTGAAACCGACATGTAAACGAATAATATCCAGAAATAACCGGCTAAATTGAATGCTATGATTTTGCTTAAATAATTCACACTTTGTATGTCAAAACTACTGTAAATGCTTGAAATTATGTTAATTATACAACTATCCTACCTGATACTATGCTAGTTTAACGACTATAATGTGTTTTTTATGATATATATGAGATTAAATTGACTTTTATTGTAAAATCAAATATTAGCTTTGGTTTAAATGATTGTATGAGCTAGGATATAAAGGAATGGACCTACTTGATGAATTGCTGTGTCTTGCTGAATGAATTCTGTTATGATTTGGCTTCTTTTGTTTGTTGTAAATGTTAGGTTCAACTCCTTTTTCGTGTATTCTTGCTGATTTCTCAACCGCTTGATGCTATCCGGCTCGAAGGACCAATGATTTGTTTGAATATGATTGTGCAGTGGACTGTTGATTTTTGTGTGTATGTTGTGGATTGAAAGAAGTTGTAACTTCTATGAAACTTTATTTTTTTTTGTGTTTTACAAGAATATGTGTACATTTCTTTTTTTGAACATGGCTGCTATGTCATTCTCTACGTCACCAATATGGCGCGCTTTAGGCGCTAAATTCAAATTCTCTATTAAGTAACAAACAATACCTATGTTTTCTAATTATTTTATCAACTAGTGAAGGAGAATATCCACTACACTCAGCTACATTCCTAATGTAACCTCTTTCTATTTCATATTATCTTTCGTTGGTAAGTGGAAAATTAAGTAATCTATGAACTAAGAAATTTAAACAAGCCATTTTATGTTCAACACTATGATGTGATTCATTAGGAATATATCTGCGTGTAGTGGTATTTTTCCTATAGATATAAAATTCCAGGCAATTATTAGTATTTCTAATAACTAATATATTGTTACGGATTCCGTGGGTCCACTATTTAAACTCACGATAAAATACTTAACAATTTATTTGTCTCACTCTGTACACACAACTTATACTATTTACAACACAATTTATGCAACTACTATTACTCTAACGGTATTTCGCGGTATTATCAAACTTCAGACTTCAGACTATCTTCAGACTCGTCCAACTGTCAAAGCGCGAGCCTTATATACCCCCTGGCGATGGTTTCTGGGATTTTCTAAAGAATTATATAATTTTCTTTTACTTTCTGGCGAATTCGCCAGGTTCCTCAATGCACGTTGCGGTTATGTAGCAATAATGCAGTTATGCAACCAGTAATACACCTTGACAATATCTAGAAATAGTAATCTGTCATTGTTCTCAATTTCATGTGTAAATTTAATGGAAGGAAAACGATTATTTAACTTAGAAATAAAATTATCTATGGTGTCTGAATGTGTGTCAAAAACAGCAAAAATATTATCCACATACCTAAACCATACTCGTGGAAAATACTCAAACTGATTCTTAGCCTCCACTTCAAACCTGCTCATGAATAAATTAGCCAAAAATGGAGACAATGGATTACCCATTGCTGCACCTTCCCGCTGTTCAAAAACGTTGTTATTAAATTGAAGACAATTTTGTTTCATACATATCGACATAAAGTTAACAAACATTCATTTGTTGTTTAAATATGTCAATATTTTTATTTCGTCGTGTTTTGTGAGTATTCGGTGTGTGATTTTGGGAATTTCCTCATTAATTACTGGTGTATTTGTACTTATTTTACCAAGTCCATTTTATTTTAATTATTTTATTTTTGCGACAAAAGAATGGCAGTTTTTTTCGTTTTCCAAATCCCCGGAAATATTCTAATTGTTTTGTACATTTTTTTTCAGTTTATAGGTATGTAAAACACATAATTTATAATAACATAATAATAATTTTTTATTTTTTATTTTTATAAACGTTCGATCGGTATTGATATAAACATTTCTTTTTATTGTGACAAAATAGGTATATTAAAATTAAATTATTATATGTTATATATAAATTACAATTTTTAATTGTAATTTTTAATATATAATGTAATTTTAATATACCTATTTCGTTACAGTTAAAAAAATGTTACTATAATATTCAAAAAAAAATAAATTAAATATAGGAATCTATATTTCATGAATTTAGTGCGAACAAACTCAAGGGGGCGCTTTTTTAACTTTCATTTTATGACATATAAGTCAAAATTCTAAAGGGGGATGTGAATACATATACACATATTTTTTTATCTACATTATCACTTTGTCTTTTCATTATTTCAAAAATTCTATGTTGCTGAAAATTATAAAGTTCCCATAATTGGTTAACATTAGTCTGGGTAACAAAATTCTCTGTTAGGGAGCAATTTATGGGCGTTCTATAAATATTTAATATAACATTACTTAAACAAAAACTTCAAAAATACCAAATAAGTTTTTTTTTCAAGGTTTTTCCACATAAATGAGACATAATCTTTAAAAAAAATAAAAAATTAATAAGAAAAACAATACAAAATTAATAAAATCATGTAACTATGTTACTTATAACGACTGCACTGTTCTCCAAGCTCGGCCTACTACCTTTTAAATCGATGTTTCTTCTTAGAAAATTAGACGATGTTAGACGACGCGTTTAGAGATTTTTTTCGACTGTTTATTTAAATGTGTTTTGTAGTAAATTGATCATGCTCCAATATTCTGTCTGCATTCTTGAAATACCTTCCATAAACACAAATCCAGTAGACGTACTTTAGAATAAAATGTTTTTTTGTAGACCCTGTAGAAGGGATTCCAATGCAGCCCAATTCTTTCCATCGTTTAACCCATCCATACCACCTCCAGGATTTGGCAGGCCTGCCAACTACCATTTTCCCTCGTATACAGCGCCGCCACCAGTGTTTAGCCAGTCCCAAGTGTTTAGTCAGTTGCCTACTCTACCCGTGGTGGGATCCATGACAGATCAGTGGCGTTGGAATGACTTAAAGTAAGGTTAATTCATTTAATAGTTATTTAAGTTTGTTTTAGCAAAAAAATAGCATTGAACCAATAACTGAATAAAATTATTTTATTTAATGACAATGTAAGTAATCTGTTATTTATTTCAGCATGTCTGCCAGACCTCCTTATCCAGAGGAACAGCGCGATCTCAACAATAGTTTGTAAAATTATTGATTTTGCTGTCATTTTTTTTAGTTGTTTATGTCAAAAAGCCGCTTTGTTTTTATTGCTATATTTTCGAAAAATTAAAGTAAATAATAATTATACTGTTATCTTACTGATTAGTATCACACAAAATATTTTCTTAGAGGTCGGTAGAGATGGCAATTATCGATAAATTTTGGCAAATATCGAAGCATTTGTTACCGTAGGATTGAAAAAAACGGTGTCAGAGTGGTCTTATTGTCGAATGTCATTTCAAGGACCACTGTGACGCCGTTTTTTTTTCTCGATAATATTGAAATTTTTGGATTGTGAGTTAAATACATTATGTAAGGTTTTGTTAATGTCTGGATTTAATGATAGTAATAAATAAAACAGAAAAAAGGGTAGCTAAAACTGTTTACTTCAAACATATAAATATTATTTCAAAATATCGATTCGAGGACATATCGATATTTTAAATATATCGATATATAGCGCCCATCTCTATCGACCGGATGTTGTTTCTTCACACTGTTATTATCAGGAAGCAAATACAATGTTAGTTTATAGATACTTGAAGAATGTGATAATGAAACCATATAATGATAAAAAAATACAGTGAAGTAGGTCTTAATTTCTGATCAGACCCAGTATAACAAATGATCGAGAAAAAACGGCGTCAAAGTTTTACATAAAAATACAGTAATCTTCATTTCAAAGCTCACTCTGAGGCGTTTTTTTTCTCGATCGTATGGTAGGACAAAAAACGATTTTAGGACCAACTTCGTTATTTTTTTATGATCATCATATGGTATTAATTCTGATAAAACTAAAGATTAAGGTATGATGTATGAAAACCGACGCATGTATTATGTTTTCCAGTGGCGTTCTGAGGGTAATTTTGTAGGGTTGAAATACAAAAAAAAATCTTATGTGGAAGATAGTTTTGTTTATATGATTAGTTATTTTTGATGAAGGAATATTTATTTTTATATAGGCTTAACTGGACATTTTTAGTATATATCTTAGAGATAGTGTTTATAGTGTTTAAGAATGTTTGTTTTATTACACAGTTGACAGTTAAAAAATAAACTCAAAGAATTTTGGTGTTTTTGTGACAACCTGTGAACACACTGTATATAGTAAAAACTGAAATGACAATATCAATGACATTTCCCATATAATTTTACATATAAAATGACAGCGATCTACATTTATAAGCCTTCTTTCACGCCGTTTTTTTTTCTTCCATAGTATAGTACTATAATTTTAGTGCGAAGATGACTGAATTACCCTATATTGTAAAATTTTATACCGTATGATCGAAAAAAAAACGGTGTCAAAGACGGATAAAAAAGGTGTCAAAAAAAGGATAGAACGTTTCCAGAAAATGTTTTTTCTTGAATATAAAAAAACAAAATTACAACTTTCTTAAGGCCAACTGACAGCAAGCGCCATTAAAAAATAAAAAAAAGATGAGTAAGGGCTAAGTAATGACGTCTAGGGCTTGCCCTCGCCAAAATTATCATCGATTGTCATGCCTCAGCCTTCTTTGACGCCGTTTTTTTCGATCTTATGGTATTTTTTAAATATGTTGTACGACTGTTGGCATGAATTATTTTTAATCCTGGTAAAATAAAACTAACTTTTAAAATATCATGGAATAAATAAATAAAATATCAATTATAGTGGTCTTCAGACTAGATCTTGTGGTTTTTAACTAGTTTTCTTGTTGTTTACGCCAGTGGTTGAACGAATAGATATCATACATTTATCGCTGATATTTAAACAATAATTTTATTATACCGGGTAGCACAAAAATATGTATTCCTTGTAATATTTAATAATTCCTTTATATATTGATATAACTCTAAAAAAAGAAGTTTTTAAGCTATATACCACATCTAATATTGTATATCTTCGTGGTTAATTACAAAATCGAGATTTTTGGAAATTTTCAAAGGATTGAAACGAGAATAATGGGTCACCCTGTATAGGCAAGGACAAGACGCTTCAAGAATATAAAGCTGATGAATTGGAAAAGGTGTTGCTGTTAGGTGCGTACGTGTGTAAAGTTACGTTCAGCTTCATTGTTTTTAATCATACGTGCATTTTTGTTTGAGGTTATTTATTACTTTTACGTGGCGGCCATTTTTATTTACTGGAGTTTTTGCATTGCAAACTTTCCTTTGATTAGCGTTTGTAGTGTATGGTAACCAATAGCATGGATTCTCAATTTTGTATCATGGTTTAGGAGAAGTTTTTATACCTATTTTGTTCTGTATTATTAAAATTAATGTAATAATATGATACAAAGAGATATACAAGGTATCCCAAAAACACTAACCGAGAAAAAATGCTTCAAAGTTGCTTTTGAAATGACAATTAATTATTCACTTCTGTGAGGCAATCCTGCCTTACCATGCGTTGTTAGTAGACCCACTGCAGCTTTGAGTGTCTTTCTTTCTTTTTTTTATAACGCCTGGAATTGTGTGCATGTTCTACTATAAACTATTTCAATTATTCTAGAGATTTGTTGGCCTATCCACTATTTTGTAGCCATTCTTGTGACTGCTTTTGTGGCAAAAAAGTTCTGGTCCTACGAATAGCATGTATCAGAGCCTCATTTGGCTCATTTAATTTAAAATACCCGGTAAAGAAGTTATTTCAAAGGCTACCGTGACAGCGTTTTTTTGGCTTACGTTAACTTTACGAAACAAAAAACTGAATTAATTTATTCTATAATAAATGTTCTTTAAAGAAAAGAAAAAACGTTTGAATTGCATTGCAAAAACTCTATTGTCGATGTCAACTGCCCGTTTTAGTCAGTTCTTGTGACGTGTATTAAAACTAACTTGGAATACGTTTTGGCGTAAAGATCTCTCTTATCGGCCTGTTTGACGTAGAGAACGCGGAAATTTCAAGTGAAAAACGTTTTTAAGAAGGGAAATTATTTTTCTTGCGCGCGTGCATGGTGATTGACGGATATTTCCTACATGCTGAGACCAATCGAAGAAGACATGAGAAAACGTAAGTGGAAAATAGTAAATAAATTTAGAAAGCAGCTTAGAAACGACTTCATATTTTTGTCAGTCATGCAAAAATATCGAATTTGTATATAAAATGTCTTATATTGCATGAATTAATATCATGTACTTTCAAGTACATGATATATTTGCTCTACTGGGCTGATTTTTGAGATTTTTTAAGAAATTTGTAGCTAAATTATTTGACTTTTTAGCCTCCTCTCCTCCTCTGTCTGTTATGCCAGGAGAAATAAAATGTTATTTTGGTGAAAGTTTGAATCACCCTGTGTATTGGTTTAACAAAGTAAGGAATTTGAAACCCACCTTATCATCAAGACGCATCTTTTTTCGATACTTTGTTTTTTGATTCATCTCAATAGCTTTATTTGTACTGGAGATATTCGCTTTAAAAGACGACAGTAACGATTTAAAGCAATTTTAGCGTTAAGCCTTTGATGATTAACCGCCATGCCGTGGCTTTCGTTCTCATCAACACACCTATGAAACAATGGTTAATGTTTTTATAAAGTCGCTGTCATTGAAAATGTATATTAGAATTTTTTTATTGTGAGTTACTATCGCAGAGATGTTTTTAAGTGTAGAAGTTGATCTCTACAACGTAGATATGCGAAAATTCGTAGTGAAAAACGCTTTTAAGAAGGGAAATTACTCTTTTTGCGCGCGTGCATGGTGATTGACGGATGTTTCCTAGATGCTGAGACCAATCGAGGAAGAAATGAGAAAACGTAAGTGGGAAATAGTAAATATAAGTTTATAAAAGAGCTTAGAAATGACTTAATATTTTTGTCAATCGTGCAAAAATATCGACTTTGTATATAAAATGTCTTATATTGCATGAATTAATAGCATGTACTTTCAAGTACTACATGATATATTTGTTCTATTTTTTAAACAATTTGTAGCTAAATTTTATTTAGCTTTTTTAGCCTCCTCTGTCTGTTATGCCATGAAAAATAAAATGTTATTTTGGTGAAAGTTTGAATCACCCTGTGTATTGGTTTAACAAAGTAAGGAATTTATTTACCCACTGTATCATCAAGGCGCATCTTTTTTCGATAGTTTGTTTTTTGATTCATCTCAGTAGCTTTATTTTTACTGGAGATATTCGCTTTTAAAAACGACAGTAACGATTTACAGCAATTTTAGTGTTAATCCTTTGATTAAACGGCATGCCGTGGCTTTCGCTCTCATCAACACACCTATGAAGCAATGGTTAATGTTTTTATAAAGTCGCTGTCATTAGAAATGTATATTAGAGTTTTTTTTTGTTGTGAGTTACTATATCGCAGAGATGTTTTTAAGTTTTGAAGTTGATATCTACAACGTAGATATGCGAAAATTCGTAGTGAAAAACGTTTTTAAGAAGGGAAATTACTTTTCTTGCGCGCGTGCATGGTGATTGACGGATATTTCCTACACGCCGAGACCAATCGAAGAAGACATGAGAAAACGTAAGTGGAAAATAGTAAATAAGTTTAGAAAGCAGCTTAGAAACGACTTAATATTTTTGTCAATCATGTAAAAAATATCGACTTTGTATATAAAATGTCTTATATTGCATGAATTAATATCATGTACTTTTAATTGGATTTTTGGGATTTTTGAAACAATTTTGTAGCTAAATTATTTAGCTTTTTAGCCTCCTCTGTCTGTTATGCCAGGAGAAATAAAATGTTATTTTGATGAAAGTTTGAATCACCCTGTGTATTGGTTTAACAAAGTTAGGAATTTGAAACCCACTGTATCATCAAGGTGCATCTTTTTTCGATAGTTTGTTTTTCGATTCATCTCAATAGCTTTGTTTTTACCGGATATATTCGCTTTAAAAGACGACAGTAACGATTTACAGCAATTTTAGCGTTAAATCTTTGATTAAACGCATGCCGTGACTTTTCGTTCTCATCAACACACCTATGAAACAGTGGATAATGTTTTTATTGTCTCTGTCATTGAAAATATATATTAGAATTGTTTTGTTGTGATTTACTCTAGCAGAGGTGTTTTTAAGCGTAGAAGTTGATCTCTACAACGTAGATATGCGAAAATTCGTGGTGAAAAACGCTTTTACAGGGAAATTACTTTTCTTGCGCGCGTGGAGGGTGATTGACAGATGTTTCCTGCATACTGGGACCAATCGAGGAGGAAATGAGAAAACATAAGTGGAAAATATTAAATAAGTTTAGAAATCAGCTTAGAAACGACTCAATATTTTTGTTTTTGTTTGTATCGCCTTTGTATAATATGTGGCGTCAAGTTGCAAAATCCTTCTTATCCCAAAAACGTTTGTTACGAGATAACATGCAAAAACAGTTTTATAACAAAATTTTGAAGCGTTATTTTACAAAAAAACGTGTCCATTGAGTGGATAATCATTGTTTTGTATTTCATTTAAATAAAAATGAATATTTAAGAAAATTAATATATAATTTTGAAAGAGGAAAAGCACAAAAATAATTCGGATAAGCAGAAAAAACAGATTGACTTTAGGGTGTAGAGGTTCGATAAGAAGGGATTTTTCGAAAGTCGAATTTTAAGGGGGTGAAACCACCCCTCAAATATTAGAATATTTTTTGTTTAAAAACCGGTGAGTTTTTCGGAAAAACTCTTAAACTCGTATATTTTATTTTGTTGTTTTACATATTTTAAGATTTTTTATAAATTTATACAGGGTGTTTCGTAAAATATGACCATTGAGTAATGACGATTCTGCTTAAACTGCTTGACGTTTAAAGCTGATTTTTGGAAAACGGATTGACTTTAGGGTGTAGAGACAATTTTATATTATCAACGGTTACTCGTTTTTTTACCAAGAGACCTTTTGTACGTAAAAAACCACGAAAATATATATTTCTTTACTCAGTAGTTTTATACAGGTACCGACGAAAACTTACTACTCTTCAAAACAGTTAAAACGCATGTAGGTGGCGCTCCCTACAAATAGGAGTCATATTGACATCAAAATCGAATTTCTCATGCCGAAAAACTCCCAGACACCAATTTTCATCCAAATATTGGCGTTACTTCAGAAATTATTTGGAAAAAATCGAAATAAAAGTACGATTAGTGGAGATTCAATCAATAAATCTTCATTTAACAATATTAAATATTGAAAATGAAATGTTCTTCCGGATACTTCATTTTTCACAGACTTCGTTTTCAAATAAATTACCATTATTTTCGTAAAAATCGTTTTTCAACAACTTTTATGTGTTACGATTCTAAGCAATAAATCTATTTATTCATCTGGTTGTTTTAGGCTATTAAAAAATCTTGAATGACAGCCAAATCACATTTACAAATTCTACAAAATAATCAAAACAGAAATATCTAATGTAGTGTTTAGCGGATAACAAAGTCATGTAGTTTGTTTCTTTGTGCTAGTGTGTTATTAATTGTGATTTTTACTGTTGAATGTTCTTAAAGAAAAGTTGTGTTTGTTTTAAGTAATTTAGAATTTTTTTTTACTAGAAATGCAGCCAAATAATTGATAGATATTCCGGGGTTTTTTTAAAATGTGCTTACCCCTATAATTTTTTTATTTTTTTTTTCAATTGCAATTATTTTCGGTCACTTCCTGTTTCACCGGAAATGACTAAAACTTTTGATTTTTAATGGTACCCTCGGTAATTTTTTACTTTATTCGATAGAAAATTGACACTCCGAATAGAATTATATCACATGTCAACTTTTGATATTTTCGCTTAAAGAAATCATATTTTAAATTTCAATCTAGAGTGCCATGGCTGTGTTAAAAACACTAATTTTTAATCAAGGAGCCTTAGAAAAATTTATTTGATCGTCTAATGTTTTTCGTATCTTGTCCTGGCCGGTTAAAAGATGCCCAAATTGTATTTTAATCATATATCCCATTTTTTACAAATGGAACAAAGGTGGCTCATTAGCATATTTGGAAAAAGCATTTTTGTGTGAATAATTTGATACCACACACTTGGTATTTCGAGTCAAATTGTCGTTATGAACCGCATGTTATAATTTCATATAAACCATATGCGAAAATGTCAAAAGATGACATATGTTATGTCATTCTATTCAGAGTGTCATTTTCTATCGAATAAAGTAAAAAAATACCGGGGGTACCATTTAAAAATCAAAACTTATAGTCATTTCCGATGAAACAGGAAGTGACCGAAACTAATTAAATACGTCATTCAATCCTGATTTATATCATATACACACATACCAAATCTCGATTTTTTTTCTGAAAAAATAAAAAAGTTATAGGGGTGTGAGCCACTTTGAAAAATAAAATACACCATGTATAAATCGAAAAATATTTTTTTACGCATTTTCTTCAAAACAATTTGCGTTTACCATTACCCGAACAAATACAATTAAAGAATTAGTTTTATCTTTGTTACAGTGATTACATTACACTCGTTACGCTGTCATTTACTTAGATCTATCAATCTACCGTAGATTAGAACCGTATCATGAACTGATTAACGGACAATAATGACGAAAGGGCACATTTTTCCGTAGTGGCGTGGTAAATTTCATGGAAAGTTAGTGGAAAATGAGTTTTCTTTCGTGGTGATAGTGAAACTAGTGCGTTATTTATCGTTATTGGCGCTTAAAGGATTTATTTTAGTCTTGAGATGAATTCTAGGAGAAGAAAAGGCCCTCCTATGCCCTTGCTCATCATTAAAGGTGAGAATTTGTATTAATCTGCTACTAATTTCCGTTATAGTGATGATATTTTTAATTTAAAAAAAAATATATTTTTTTCAAAAGTTACGAAAGTGTTAATTTTTGCGACATGATTGAATATATAAAAAAGTCATTTTAACGCCTAAGCACAAAAGTACGACAATATATTATTAAACTGACATAAAGTAAAATAAAACACTAAATCACCACAATACGCCAAAACAGTTTTACTTTTACACTGGACGCGCGTTTCGCTAACCATGTTAGCATCATCAGCAGATGATTATAAACTCTAGATGATTAGAAATAGTGTAAAAGTAAAAGTGTTTTGGTGTATTGTGGTGATTTAGTGTTTTATTTTGCTGTGTAACACCAAAGGTTCCAACCTATGGTTCCAACCAAAGAATATACCTAGCTAGAAAAAGAATGGACTCTGCCATACTGAAAAATGGTCCTACAGAAGTGGCGCCATCTATTGAGTAGGGCTTGTTTTAAATAGATCGAAGCGCGGGCTTTTCAAATGAGCGTATTTATTGAATTTTGCTCTAAAATAATTAAATTTGATTATTAAATCTTATTTTTTACACAAATTCAACAATACTAATAACAAGTATCGTTGTGATGTGTAAAAATAAGATTTAACAGTATAATTTATACAATTATTAAATAAAATTAAAGCCAAACATGCGAAATATTATTTATTATGTAAAGTTTTTATTTATAAGTCAAATATTTAAACATCGATAATTATAATAAAACAAGACCAACGTAATACGCCCAAAGTTTTGTAAATGGAGTAAATATAAATAGGTACTTAAATGATGGCAAAAATAAAAGACTTACATTATAATTTTAGGGCCACAAACAAAAGGAATTCTCTAATTAAAACACATATAAGAAATTATAGTTTGAAAAACGTTTTGATAATCATTTATTTGATAATATTATGATTGACGCTATGACAACGACAATATTTTTTGAGAATTTGACAATAATATGACAATGGCCGTTGGAAACTATGGAAACTACAAAAAATTCTGATTTAACGCCATCTGGCAAAAACTAGTAGCAACTTCTTAACCTAAAAATTAATTGCACTACCACCTAGTGGCTAGGGCTGGAACTATTTTATTTGAGATTTCCGTGGAAACGGTGGAACCGCTTTTGCTATTTCACTTTCCCGCCCCTGGTTCCAACCCTCAACTGTGACATAAAGTGACAAATTCAACGAGCGTAACCATAGTTTCTTGAAATATAATTACATACAAGCTATGACCATGCTATGACTTTTAAATCTTTTTATATTATTTGGAACGTTTGAAATTGTTTAAAAAATTATTTGTGACGTTTGAAAAAAAATATCATGTTCTATTCGGAGTAAAAATGACTTAAGGCTCGCATGTATGTTAAAACCTACAGTAAAAAGGGGTGTAAAAATGACCCTTTTTACTCCTAATAAAACAACATATTATTTTAAATATTTGCAAAAGTCAAAAAACCATAAAAGAAGACTTTGCATTTCGCAGGTTATGAGCTTTCTAATGGCAAGTGCACACTTATCCAAAAAATGTTGTTTCTTTCTTTTTAATCAAGGCAAATTTGTTGGATTTTGACACAATAAAGTTAAAACCTGCAACAAAACAGTGCGCAATTTTTTTATCAAAATAGTTATTAACGTAATAAGGCCGATAAACAACAAATAACGGCCGGGCTGAAGTTTGTGATCCGAGGCGATAGCCGAGGATCATAAGCAGCCAAGGCCGTTATTTGTTATCGGCCGTGTTGCGTTCTAGATTTTTCGTCATACTGTTTTTTTTTAGAGCAATAAACACTACTATTTAATAACAAATTTTATTGAACAATAACACAAGTAAGGATAAAAATACATAATGTCTTATACTAAAATTCATTTTTCATGATAATGAACATGGAAATTAAAAAGTGCACTTAAAAAAGAAATCTGTAATCTTTCCCAGGGATTTACAGATTTTATAGAAGAAGATGATGCTACTGAAGAATGGCAAATATTTGTATCCACTAAAGACACATTATTTTTGGAGCTATCATGAAAAAAGTTGATTTGTTATTTTCATTCTTTTGGAAACTGATTTTTCTATGTAAGTTTCTGCCACTGTTGAAGACTCCCATCCTCCTAGCTCCTTTAGCGATAGTAAATCACCACCATTTTCGGCGAGCATGGTTGCTGATGATCTACGAAATGAATGCCCTGTATAACGTTCTGGGTTCTCCAAGTTCAAAAATTTTGCAATTTTCTGCGGTACGCTCCCGATGGTATGTATACCGACGATTTGCTTAACACACTTGCCTTTCTTGTAACCAATGAAAATTTTGGATTGTCAAAGTTACGAGGACGCAGGTTGATGTTTTTTTTGTATAAACCATAGGCATCAAACGGAAGGCCTGTTTTGGAATAAGAAATTCCTATCTTTCTTATTTTTAGTATTTCAATGAGACAAGAATATTTTTCTCCGAATCTTCGAAATCATCAACTGTGAGTGACCAAAGCTCGCTGCGCCTACAAGCTCCAAGAATACCAAGCACCAATACAATTTTTCGAGTAACCAGGTGTAATCATCGGCATCCAGTAGAAAATTATTTATGTCATTCTCCGACAGAACTTTGGCTTTTTTTTGGTGAATAACCTTCGTTTTTGCGCCTCAGAAACATGAACAGTTTACCAAATCTATGAACAAATATAATTTAGATGAGTATGATTAAATATCGAAGAATATAATGGCTTTTTACCTTGATATGTCGATGTTTTCATATACTCTCAACGCAAGCTTCAGCATGGATATCTTTGTCCACAGTGATGTAGGAGAATACATTTCAGACATTCTTTTAGCATAAGCCAGCAATACCGCTTCATTTACGCTGTTTATACTTCTATCCTGCCGCCACTTCAAAAAATTGTCATATTCCTGCTGATATCTCTCTCTGGTTATAGTCGGAAGTATAATTTTGAGTAGCCGCAGCCGCTTCCTCCTGTATTTCCAACGGAATTTCTCGCGACATCTCGCTATGGTCTATTTTCCCAATTTTTGAAAAGTCCAACTGACAATAAATAGTCATTGTTGCAGGTGACAGACGTTACGATTACCTTAGAAACTTAACGGCCGCCGGCCGTTATGATAACGTCCGGCGGACGTTATATGCATCTTTTCCATTCTGATTTTGCTTATGTTATAATAATATAACAATATAGTATGACGAAAATATTATTAATGTTGACAATACAACCAGTGTTATTGACTATAGAGGGTGTTCCAGAATAAGTGCAAGTATTTTAAGGAGTGGTAGATCTCGATAAAAGAAACATATTTTCTCTTTATCGTTTTTCAAATAAGTCCAAAATAACGGAGTTATTTTACTTTGAAAATTTCCAAAAAAACTGATTTTTTGCTAACATTTTGAGAACCACTGGAACTTTTTTGGATTTTCTTTCTTGTAAATTTAATCTAATATTTATGTGGCCATATTATCAAGAAATTATGTTTTTTAACTAAAAACTAAAAGAATTTCCAAAAAAATTTTTAAAAAATTTAGAATTTTCAAATTTTTTTTTCGGGAAAAAAATCTCATATGCGTGTTTCTGGGGTTGAACTATACGACCAGTTAAAATACTTGCACTTATTTCTGGGACACCCTGTATGCACCCTAGTGATGATCAAATGAAAGACCAAGTCTTTGTTTTGCAGTTAATAAGTAGTCGTAGTCTTGGTCTTGAAGGTCCAGTCTTGATCTTGGCCTTGGCCATGCTGCAAGTTTGTACAGGGTGGGTTAAATTCGACGCTTTTAAATGGAAACACCCTTTTCTATAGGAGATATAATAATATTGGTGTCTGGAGCTCAATTTTCATCAAAAACATAATGGTGAAAACCGCATATCGATATCTGTTACCGTTTTGGTGTTACAGGGTGTTTTTCAAAAATATGCATTTTTAACAAATCGCTGTAACTTTTTTGCTATGGAAAATTTTGTATTTTTATGAAAACATTTCCAAAGCACCTTTTTACGTAGAATTTAGTGGTTTAAGTATAATTTTTTTAAAATTAATAATTTAAGAATTATCAACAGAAAATTTGATTTTTTATATGGGACATCCTGTATATTTTTAATTTATTGAAAATAATTTAAAATTACCTTTCCAAAAATATAAAACACTTGATATTTTGCTCGATTCCTCTTAGAGATATAGAGTATATAAAAATTCGCCCTCTTAAAATAAGTAGGCTTTGAACGGCACCGGCTGTAATGCAAAAAAATTCTAGCTGAGAGCATCAATTAAAACGAAAATAATATTTGCTATGAGAGATGCAGAATTTTATAACAATTTAAAATATATTTAA
The DNA here is from genome assembly GCF_002938485.1 of Sitophilus oryzae. Lineage (NCBI taxonomy): Eukaryota > Metazoa > Arthropoda > Insecta > Coleoptera > Curculionidae > Sitophilus > Sitophilus oryzae. Next base: position 602,319 of record NW_022146930.1, on the reverse strand, counting down.
CCAACATCAACACATTTAAACTCGATTTAATAACAATAAAAATAAATAGCAAACCAAGACATGAGATTTTGCTACAGTTTTTGAAAATTTCTCGCGGAATTCATTAACTCAGTAGGGGTGAAAGATACCCTCTCATAACTGCTAAGTATTTCTAATTCTTGTCTAGATTATACTGAAGAATAAGGAACCTTTATTCTTCCGCAAATATATCCATAGGATTAGGTCCACGGGCACAAAGTCAGGCGGCCTCGACGGCCAACGGCTGGGATCTTGGTTAGCTATTCAATTATTCTTGAAATTGGCTGCAAAAATTTGCTGATAACTACAGCGTTCAGAGGCGGCGCGTCGTCTTGCTGGAAAAATATGTTTTCGAGTTCCATTAAGGGCATATCATCAATAAGGGGTCCAAAGCCTACTTGTTAAAAGTGGCGAACTTTTAAAAATTCTGTATTTCGAAGGGGATTATAACAAAATATCAAGTGTGCTATATTTTTGGAAAGTTAATTTTAAATTCTTTTCAGTTAATTAAAAATATAGAGAGTGTCCCAAATAAAAAATCAATTTTTCTGTTGATAACTCTTAAATTATTAATTTTAAAAAATAATTTTCCATAGCAAAAAAGTTACAGCAATTTGTTAAAAGTGCACATTTTGGAAAAACACCCTGTAACTCCGAAACGGTAACAGATATTGATGTGCGATTTTCACCATCATGTTTTTGATGAAAATTGAGCTCCAGACACCGATATTAGATTTCGTCTATCTCCTATAGGAAAGGGTGTTTCCATTAAAAAGCGTCGAATTTGATCCACCTTGTGCATAGGAAATCTTTAAATAAATTTCTTCTTCCATTAGAAATTATTTATTCTTCCATATGTAATGCATGCCAAATCAATTCTTCTGTTGGATTACATCATAATTGGACATTATTGAATGGTGATTGATAATTGTATATTTAGTTTGAATATCTTCGGTTTTTTTGTTTTGTACAATAGTTTGTCCGTTTGTATTATTTGCATAAGATTGCCACCATAATGTATTTAAAAAAATTCTGAATAGAAAAAAAACGACTTTTTGTTTTGTTTAGTTTTATTAATTCTGAATTAAACGACACACCTGTAGACACATGTCATAAAATTCCTCATTTGTACGCAACAAATACTACATCCTGCTAAGTACAACCTTTCATTGACACTAGATGCACTCAACTGATAAAATCGTGAACGAGGTACATACAAAACTCGTACAAAATAAATTATCTATTCAATTACATCGTTAACAACAGTACGCTAATTGTTCTAAGGTGAAACTATGAATTTTAATAATTTTAGTAAGGTTCAAGATACGTTGAATTGCTGCAGCTTGTGTGCTTTTTCGTGACAACAGTGAATACATCAGTGACTTTGTACCGTGTTTTTCTTTCAAAGACTTGTTTTGTGTGAGTTTTTTTTTTTGGTTTAGTCTGAGTGGTGTATGGGAAAACCAAAATGAACACTAGCAAGAGACGCAAGATACCTATAACACTGCAGATAAAACAAGGTACATTTTTTGTGTTTATTAAAAGGCCCGTTTACACTCACATAACGTTTTACCTTAAGTCATATATCTGTTCAGTGTAGATCGTGTGTGTAGTCGACAAAACGGAGCTTTAAAGGTCTCTGCACATTAGGGTGAGCCAAAAAACTAACCTATCGAATTTATGGGATAAAATGAACCTAATAACCGAGAAAAAAATATCTCCGGAAGGCAGGATTTTTAGCTCAATTTTTTTTATTCATTTAAATAACACGTAAAAAAATCTTTTTCCATTAAAACTACCATAACTTTGAAACGGTTTACGATAAAAAATTGTACATCGCGGATTCTTGTAGAGCATAAAATTTTCTGAAAAATCTATCTGAGAGCAATTTTTTTCAGTTCAATAATTCGTATACAGGGTTGTTCACCACATACGACACGAGTATTGTAGCTAAACGATTAGATTTTTACAAATTTCAAGTTTTGGGTTCGTTGAAGGACTATTAGAGCTACAATATAAAAATATTTTTACAAGATAGTGTCCCAAATAAATAAAAAATATCAAAGTTATAGTTTTTTAACTGGAACACCCTGTATATTATTACATTTTTAGTTTCTACGATTAAAATAAAGGTAACTTTGATAAAGGTTTACTACACTTAAACCCTACCGTTTTTGAAATATTTTCAATTTTGTGAAATTGCAGTCAAAATTTTAAGGCTTCATTTCTCCAAGGGTGTCAAAGTTTTTAATACTAAATATTTACTGAAGTTTATTTATTGATCAGTTACTGTGTTGCAATAATAGAAATAATACTACCTTATACAGAGTGTCTAAAATTTTATTTTAAATAATTACTAGCTTTAAACGCCAGTAACTTGTTTAATTTAAATAGAACACCCTGTATATTTTATCAGAATCAGATGCACAATTTAATTGTCTATCAAATTGTTTCATACCATTTTTACTTATCTCTTCAAGTTTCCGTAGAAAATGCATTTTCTTGTAATTTAAAACTCATTTATCAATATACCCATGGAATACTGACATTTATGATTATTTTTAGAGATGTACCAAATTTTTAAAGAGTACAGATACTAATATTGTCGATATAGCTTGTTTATTTCATTAAAAATTAAAAAAAAAACTGTTTAAATATTTGTTAAAGAGGATCAATTAATATGATGCCAGCATTCAAACTACATTAATTGACTGTTTGCGTTGATTAATAATAATTGCTCCAAATACTAAAAAACTGAATTTTGTATGTGTATTAGACAGTGTAGTAAAAGTAACACCTTAAAAATGTTATTTCATTTATTGCCAAATGCTTATTTATAACAACAGAGACATTCATTTTCATGACTTATTATTAATATTGATTTCTGATTTAAATCCACATTTATTTAGAATAATTTATTAACGAACATAATTAAGTATGTAATTAATTAGGATTTGGGCGGAAATAATGGTGGTATATTTAATTAATGGTATACTTTTTTATAAAGATTTAAATAGTTTTCTTTTTGCATATAAATGGACTAATAATATTATCATTTTGCTAAAAACGATAATATTACTAGCATGTACATTTTGTACATTTGTTGCTTTAAAAACAATCTAAAATGTCAATATTCCATGGGTATATTGATAAATGAGGTCTAAATTATAAGAAAATGCATTTTCTACGAAAACTTGCAGGGATAGGTAAAAACTGGTATAATACAATTTGATAGACAATTAAATTGTGCATCTGATTATCCTAAAATATACAGGGCGTTCCATTTAAATTAAACAAGTTATTGACGTTTAAAGCTAGAAATAATTTAAAATAAATTTTTAGACACTCTGTATGAGGTAGTATTATTTTTAGTATTGCAACACAATAACTGACCAATAAATGGACTTCAGTAAATATTTAGTATTAAAAATTTTGGTACCCTTGGAGAAATGAAGCCTTAAAATTTTTACTGCAATTTCATAAAATTGAAAATATTTAAAAAATGGTAGGGTTTAAGTGTAATAAACCTTAATCAAATTTTCCTTTATTTTAATCGTAGAAACTAAAAATGTAATAATATACAGGGTATTCCATTAAAAAATACAACTTTAGTATTTTTTATTTATTTGGGACACTCTGTATCTTGTAAAAATATTTTTAAATTGTAGCTCTAATAGTCCTTCAACGAACCCAAAACTTACAATTTGTAAAAATCTAATAATTTAGCTACAATACTCCGTGTCGTATGTGGTGAACAACCCTGTATTTGAAAGCTTTGAAAAGTGACAAAAATCACTAAATAAACTCTAAAACTGCATTTTTTCCCAAAAATTTATATATTTAATATTTTTAGGGTAGTATATTTCGACCTTAGAAACACGATTATGAGGTTTTGCATCATTCAAAATTATCATCAATTGTTATTCCCCAGCCGTCTTTGACGTCGTTTTTTTTTCGATCGTATTGTATAAGGTTTAATTTTTCCAATCTTTCTATAAAATGCGCACAATTATAGTAGCCTGTTTTATAAATGTTTTCATTACGGAGGCTAAAAAAGCTTTTTAAGCCCCCCATAGTTTTCATATAAATATGTACAAAGTACAGAATGAGTTAAAAAAACGAGAATTACTACAAATTGTTAAAAAGAAAAGTTCTAGGTTCTAGAGAAAGTTAATATACACAATTCAAAATTATTTTTGAGTATTTCAGAAAACTGTGGTGGCAAAAAAAAACAAAAAATAAGTACCAAAAATAGATCAGCAATTTTTGATACCCCTGTATAAATTTAAGGAAGCAATAACATTTTTCAGTAAAATTTATTTCTCTACCTTTAAACTCAGTACAAGAATTAATTCTCAAAAGTAATGTACAGGATGTATTGTATTGTAGCAAGCATAATGTACAGGGTGTTGATGTGTTGATAATCTATTGTATTGTAGCATGCATATTTACATATCTTTAAATATCCCAAAAACCAAAGCTTGTAAACATATTTAACTTTTATAATAAATGCCTTATTTTATGTTCAATAATTCAAAAATGAAATAAGTTATCAGGTGTTACACAAAAAAATATAACTTTGGTATGGATCTTAGTTTTGACACACCTTGTACATTTCAAAATAGTTTTAAATTATGAACATTGCCTTCCCACATATACCCATAAAATATTTTATTTCTACAGCTATCCATTTTTGTATAATTAACCGAGGCGAATGAGGTGCGCCACCACACAGTATATAAAATAAGTTAGAATTGGAATTGGTTTTTTTCGCGAAAAAAAAATTTGAAAATTTGGAATTTTTTTTAGTTGATAATATGGCAACATAGGTAGTAGAATAAATAACAAGAAAGAAAATCCAGAAAAGATTCATTCTCAAAATATTAGCAAAAAATCATTTTTTTTTTGGAAATTTTCAAAGCAAAAAATATCTATTAAATATAATAATATAAAAATAATATTTTAGATTTATTTGAAAATATAAAGAGAAAATATGTTTCTTTTATCGGGATCTACCAGCCTTGAAAATACTTGCACTAATTGAAGACTCACCTTGTATAGTGGAACTGTAATTTTATATGCTTTTTTCTATGACTGGCCTAGAAAATGCAGTTTGACACACGGAAAACTCGATCTGTTGTATGCTAAGGATTTTTTTTATATTTCGTTTAATATACTATTTTACAAGAAAAAATGGGAAAAAATCACTTTACTGAAGTAAACTGAAACTCTTACTTCTAGTATTTGTTTTATTATTTATCATAAACATAGTGTAAAATAGATACGAGGAACTATTTCTAAAAACTGTAAAAATTGCCATTCTTTGCTCTGTATGACGCACTAGAACACACGGTATAATGGGTTCATGTGACTAGATCTCGTGACGATCAAATTCAAATCAAAATATTGATTCCGCAACCACAATACAAACAGATCATAAAATTTGATTATTGCTATTGCCAACATCCTCTATTGTAGGTGCTATAGCGATAAGTAATGGCTATTTAAATTTTTGTTTTTCTAAATAATATTTTCTTTTTGTTAAGTTTACAAATCTTATTTAGCTAAGCTAGTTAATTTGTTAGTTGTTTATTGAAATTATTGTTTCTTTTGCGGACGCTAATAGTTTAATATATTTGTGGAAAACTTTGATGTTTATATTGAATTTAGCATAAAAAATATTTCAAAAGTATTGAATAAAAGTTTCATGCAGATAAAATACGAGTAAACATATACAGGGTGGTCGAAACTCTATTCCGGAAACTTCGGCATCATGTATTTTGTGGGTCCCATGGGACCCTCCACTGCGGCCGCGAGGGCTTATTGTGGCTCAGTTTCTACAAGCTCTTATATACAAGAGCGTCAAAGTTCACCCTCAAGACCCAGCCTCTTAATATAGGCCGTTATGTCTGAGGACGATATGTCTCCTAGGTCTGATAGGTCTAGCATCGGTTTGCCAAACATCTCAAACCTGGTCCTGCCCCCAGCGGGGCAGGTACACATAACGTGCTTCATTGTTTCGTCATCTTCCATACAGAGTCGGCATTCGGCGTCTTCCACCAGTCCCATCCTCTGTAGGTGAGATCTCAGCCGGCAGTGGCCCGTGTACACTAAGCGAGCGTACGCGCTCAATTCCTACCGGCCTTTAGGAGTTCTCCTGTTCTATGTTTGGATGGCCCTGCTAGGATTTTCTTGGCATGTTCCATTCCGGGACTGTCATTCCAGTCCCGGAACGTCGCACCCCTAACCCTTTCACAGAGCCTGTCTCTTGCGAGATTTTTAGGAACGCTAAGTGTCGGTTCTGGGCCCACGAATGGCGAGCCTGCACCAATTTTGGCGAGGGAATCAGCACGTTCATTTCCCTCTAGGCCGACATGTCCCGGTATCCATATTAGCGACACTTTGTTTCTATCTCCCAGTATATTGAGTAGTTTCTTACAATGAAGAATCGTCATTGACGTGCTTTTCGTTGCCTCAAGTGCTTTCAGCGCGGCTTGACTATCCGAAAATATGCATATTGTTTTCCCGGTGTATTGCTGTTCTACCAGCAGTTGCACACAGGCTTCAATAGCATATAGCTCAGCTTGGAAAATCGTGGTGTGTTTTCCAAGACTGTGGTAGATCTCAGTCTTTGGACTGCTGCAGTAAATTCCTGCGCCAGATCCTTTTTCGTTTTTGGATCCGTCCGTGTAACGACACATTTCCGCATGTAGTAAACCGTTTCCCGGCTTATCCCACTCGTCCCTATTCGGAAACAGGACGTTGTAGGTACGCATCAAGAGTTGGACTGGTGGTGTGAGATCCGAGACTATTCTCAGAATCTCATCCGACTGTAGTTCTTCGGCATCATATTCTGCAGATAAAAATAAGTAAAAAAGTTCGTATAAATGTATGTCCTAAAATGCTTAGTTTCGGAGATACAGGGTGTAGAAATTTCATTTTTATTTTTTTATTTCAGATTTTTTTCCAAATAATTTCTGAAGTATATTGACGTTACTTAACTACGTTTAAAGGTACGCGCACACTGACCAGAGCCGCACTCGCCGCACGCGCCTCACGAGTCGCACTTTTTTTTCTTGTCGCGCACACTGAGCCGCACCGAACGCGCCGCATTATTCGCTATTTTGTTTCTTTTTGCCCCTAACACACCCGTATTTGCCAATCGAATTTCTCATCAGTCGCTTCCGGAGTCCTGTTTGCGGTGATAAGCGTGTATTTTAATATTTCTCGACAATGAATGACAACGAACAAGAAATAATTATAAGCTCCTTGCTAATAGAAGAAGAAGAAATCACGAGAAAGAATCGAAAGTTATAGGTTCACAATATTTGCAAAAATCCACATTATATCCATATTTAATTGAGGATGAAAAATTTGCGAACTTTCTTAGCATATTGAATTTCTAATCTCCTCTTCGGCTACCTACGTAGAGTGGAAGGAATTGCGTGTGACGTCAGCAGCACTAGCCGCATTTATCGAAAATCATTCTGCCCCAACAATGCTGGCCGCATTTTCGTCGATGCGATTCGTGCGGCTCTGGATAGTGTGCGCACCATAGAATAACTAACTGAAAGAAATGAAAACTCCTATGTTAAAGCTTGGAAACACGCGCTCGCCGCGATCCAAGCGGGCTACTGGCAGAACCAAAGGTTCGTGCCATATTTTTAAATGGACCTTTACTGCCAGTTCATAAGTTTTTTACTTATATTTGGTAATTTCAATCTTGATTATTAATTTATTTGTAACAAAACATTTACAAAATAAAAATAATGTATTTTGATACAAATAAATTAATAATCTAGATTGAAATTATCCCTGAAAATAGAATAAAACACGAAAAATTTGTAACATGATTATTTTATTATAACATTTGTTAATAAAAATACATATAACACATTCAATACTATACAAGTATATATAAAAGTTATCAGAATTTATACGATCAGTTATAAATAATTATAAAAAAAGGTTATAAATTATAAATAAATAAATCATTATATAAAAGGCATATTAGTTAACGTGTATCTAATTTGGTATAACTTTAATCTAAACTTTAATAACCTATTCAAATAGAAACATCTTACAATTCGCGTTGTATAATACAGAAAGTAAAGGGATAAATTTGTTAGTAAATCTATTCTCGATGACCCGAAACATTTTTTTACACACAAAACAGGACATATAAAGCTTATCAATAATACAAGTGTATAGAAAATGTATAAATAAGTAAATAAAAATATATTTTCAAACTAAATGATTAATGATTATACTCGTTTAAATAAATGAATAATCTTTTTAAAATTACTTGTTTGTCTTTGCAAATTTGTATATTTCATATGTATTTAAAACCGTACCCTTCCCTTAAAATTACTGCACAACCTTAAAAATTAAGCTTTTAATATGAAATGTTATACAAGTTCTTGATTCGATCCTCATTTAAATAAAACTTTAAATTGATATTCTAAATTTCTGAGACAGCCATTTTGTTGAAAGAATTTGTTTTGATTATGCGAAATTTCATAAAAATTATCACAGGGATTAATTAATCTTATATATTGAACTACTTGGCTTTTAAATTTCACAATCCTATCGTCCAAAATACTCTAAATTCGCGAAAATCCGTAAAATATTCCCATAAAAACAAATCACAATTCACTTTCACTTTGAATCTGACTGTGAATCTGACAGACTGGCCCACGACTGGCCAAATATGGAATGACGTTTACTTTTCAATTTATTTTATTAATCTAACTGATCCGGGTCACTTAGAAATTAAATTTTTATTAAATTATTTAATTATAATTGTTTCTGGCGAAAGCAACTTTATACCAATATTTGTTGATAAGGTAACAAAGCACATCACTGTTAAATTATCAACATTTTATATAAATATTTCTATTTTTCAACTACTCCAACTACTCCAATTACTCCACAGAGAATCAAACAATTTCGTTAATTAAACTATACTCTGTGGATAACCTAATTAAATCATGATGAAATTAAAGTCCCTAGATGAATATCTAGGGACTTTAGATAAAATTTCTACGCAGCGCCATCTATCCCTCTACTGGCAGAAACTCCGCCGCGTTTTCAAAATTCAAATGCCAGTTTCATCCGCCTGGTGCGCACCTTCATTGAAAGTAACACAAACAATAGTTTTCTTCGGTCGGTGCGGCGCGTGCGGCTCTGGTCAGTGTGCGCCTACCTTAAATCAGCAGAATATGCCGCCGAAGTTTCCGGAATACAGTTCGGACCACCCTGTATTTTGACCTGAAATATAAAGAAAACGTTTTTTTCTAAAACCATGTTAAATTCAGTAGAAGTTATGTCTCGTTTATACAAAGAATTAAACCCAAATTAAATTGGGCAATTAATTTACTGAATGAACCAGAATTGACTACGGCCGTGGGTGTCGCAGACATATATTTTGACGGTAGACAAACATGGATATTTTCTTTCCATCGTATCCCTACAGAGACAAAGCAGGGAGATCCTCTCCAATGGGATAAGAGGTCTGACCCAATTCTAGCGACCGAGCCGTCGAGAAGTCTATTTTGGGTAATTCGATTTTGTTTCGCAAGTTTTACTTTAAAGTGGTTTATTCAAATAAAATATTTTCCGAAAATTAATTGAATTTCATTAATTTTAGGGCTTTAAATCTTATAACATACGATCGAAAAAGAAACGGCGTCAAAGACGACTGGGAATAACAATCGATGATAATTTTGGTAGGGTCAAGCCCTATGCATCATTACTTGGCCCGTACTCTATTTTCTAATGGCTCTTACTGCCAGTTGGCCTTAAAAAGGTAGTAATTTATTTATACCTACAGATTGACCTCGCCAAAATTATTCAATGTCATTCCCCAGCCCTCCTTGATGCCGTTTTTTTTTCGATCATACGGTTATCTTTTTCTATAGCGCTTTGCTGTTTATGTTTAATTTGTTTGTTACTAAATTAAATAATGTCATAATTTGGAAATATTTTATATTTCATAACTAAAAAAAAATACATTTTGTGGGAAGTAATCATAAAGGATATTATATATTCCCTGTATTTTAATAAGTTCATTAAAAAGTTTCACAAAAGTTTTTCCTTAAAATTAATGGGAAAACTTATATTCATTACGGCATTTAATTTATGAGATTTCTAATATATTCTAAAAAAAAAAATTGATATAAACATAAAATAATAGTGCAATATTTTTCATTGGTACAAAATTATTTCATCCTGCTTATTTTCAACACGTGCCTATTTTTTAAAACTTATTAAACCTGGACCAACTAAATTCCACAATTTCAATCAACAAAAATTCAGTTTTATTTCAAAATAAACTAGTATTTTTGAGATATTCTAAAAAAATTGCCGATATGTTTTAAAAATAGACACTTGAAAATAACATTTACCAGCCTAAAAGCCCCCACAGACGATCAATTCTTTAGCACAGGCGGATTGTGCAGAACAGTTTGCGCAGTTTAATGCTAAATTATTACTTTTAAGACTTTGTTTAGCTTTTTTTTTCTTAAAGAACTTCTTAAATTATCAATATTTTTGGTTTCATATCAATATCATTTAGTTTTTGTGCTATATATTTTATATTTTAGTCCTTATTTTTATTAACCGTAAACATGAAAAAAATTGACGCAACTGAGATGTACTGTTGGCGACGAATGCTCAGAATTCCCTGGACTGCCCGGCGAACCAATGAATCCATAATCCAAGAACTGAACATCACAGAACGCCTCTCAACTTCTATACAGTCACGTATACTTAAATATTTCGGTCACGTTATGAGGAGGGATAAATAAATAAATAAATAAATGCCTTTATTGTCAAAAAATTTTTCAATTTGTAGACAAAGGTAAACTAACAAACAAAGTAAAAAAAACAAGGTACACAAACAAACAAAAGATAATACAAAACATTATACAAATAATATTGTCAGTCTTATTGTTAAAATAAACATTTATAAATGTTTACAATGTCAAAGTACAAAAAAAATTAAAATAATATTCAAAAATATTTAGCCAGTTTATAGCAAAATATCAATGACCTCTAAATAAATTAATTTCGATGTCATTAGTAAATATAGCAATAGCAAACATTAGACCAGTGTTTTCAAGATCAAATTCGATTTTCAATTCAAATATAATTCATTTACGGCGTAGAAAGCCTTGTCTAGTAAATAAGAGTTCAATGATAAAAATGATGTTATGGATTTGATTTCAAATGGCAGGTGATTGTGCATTTTTTTCGAGTTGTATAATATTGAACTTTTAACTAACTCTGAGCGTGGGGTAGGTAGATAAAGATCTTGCTCCGCGTTCCTGAGTGGATAAGTGTGAGATGGCCTTTCTTGAGAAGCTGGTACATGTTTACGTATTAGGCAAACGGATTCAAATATAAATAAGGAAGGAAGAGTCAATATTTTTAATTCTCTAAAAAAGCCCCGGCAATGAGTTCTGCTGTTTAGTCCCAGTGAATATCGAACAGCTCTCTTCTGGAGCTTGAAAATGCGGTCAAATTGAGCCGCACAACACGTACCCCAGAATGGAAGGGCATACCTGAGGTGCGACTCAAAAAGTGCATAATAAACAGTTCTAGCCACTGACAAGTTAAGCTCCTTAGAAACAGACCTTAATGCAAAACAGGCAGAGCTCAATTTTTTCGACAAAGCTTCGATATGTATGTCCCATTTCAGAGAATTGTCCACAACAAGCCCTAAGAATTTTACGGATTTTACGACGTCAATGGTGGTGTTGTTAAGTACAAAAGGCTGCAACGAGTTTTTATACGACAAAGCCTTAGTTTTAGAAATGTTGAGACTCAGGAGGTTCGAATCGCACCAAGATTTAATGGTGATTAAGTCATTTGATATAATCTTATGAAGTGCCGCGATGTCCTTGTTGCTCCAAGTGAAGCTAGTGTCGTCCGCCAAAAAGACCTATTTTGCCACTGATGTTTATGTTAGCTATGTCGTTAATAAAAAGAAGAAACAAAATAGGGCCTAGTACTGAGCCTTGTGGTACTCCACATTCTATTGGCTTGCTAGAAGACAACGTGGTATCCACCCTCACAAGTTGACTTCTGTTACTCAGATACGACTTAAACCATTCGAGAGATGATCCCTTGAACCCATAGTGCTGCAGTTTATTAATTAGGATCTTATGATTTACACAATCGACCGCCTTAGAAAAATCACAGAAAATTGTTGTTGTAGAATGATGGTTGTTTAGGCTGGAGTAAACTTTATTAAGGAGGGAAAACATAGCGTCATTTGTGGACTAGTTGCTTAGAAATCCAAATTGATATTTACTAAGTATTTTGTACTTAAACAGAAAAGATACCAGCCTGCTTTTAACCAACCTTTCTATGATCTTAGATGGCGTTGGAAGGAGTGCAATTGGGCGATAGTTAGAAGCTTCATCTTTGTCTCCTCCTTTGTGCAGAGGAATCATTATTGCCGTCTTAAGACATTTTGGAATGAAATTAGGAATAAAGACAGATAGAGAAATATAAAAAAATACTACAAGAGATAATAAAAACAGAAAGCCAGGTTTCAAAAAAAAGTAAAACATCCAGCAAAGATATAAAAATTTTGTCAATAAGTATTTAGAAATTATACAGAGCATTTATAAACAGAAACTTGTATATTATGGCATAAAATCACCTTGAAATGGCGAAAATACGACGTCAAAATATAGGTCTGTAACACCCACGCTCGGATTCATTGCAAGTCCATTCAGCAACTCAATCGCCCCATTTAATTTGGGTTAAACACTTTGTATAAACAAGATATTACATCCACCCAATCGACCAGAGGATTAGAAAAGGTAATTTTTCATTGATTGCATAAAATAACTTAGAACGTAGTAAAAGTTCACTCCAAATTATTTATACTTTTATACAGAACAAATTAAAGTTTTTAGTTTGATTAATCAGTTAATTAAGATGGAAATACATTTTTTTACTTCTGTAATTGCAAAATAATTCTTTAAAAAGAAAAAAATTGTGTAAAGAAACCGTCTAACATTGATCTTAAATTGTTTGGCTACGTCAATAGATGGAAATTGTTCTATAAATAGACACCCCCTATTCTCTTTTCTCAGATAATTAATTTTTCTTTAATGGTTGTTGTATCTTAGAGACAATACAGAGCTTAGTTAGGTGTTAAAACAGTCTTACTATTTTAATTTAGCATTCTCTTATTGATAGAATATAAATATAAAAGTTTTGTTACGATGTAGCGGAGATGTTGCAGTTATTACTAGTTTTTTTTTCAGCAAAATTCTTGTTTTTTTTTTTACGAAAATGGGAAATGTTTTGTTGGTTTATTATTTTCCGTCAGGGTAAAATCAAAGTTGGCAAGTTTTAACTGAGTTTGAGTTGTGTAAAAAGTTTTTGGTTTGGTCAGTAGAATTTTAAGCGTCGAAATTTTAAAATTGTAGAAAGTTTCCAATTTAGTGGTTTGTGTTTTATTAGGAACAAAAAGATTAAAGGATTTATTAAATATGAATAAAATGAAATAAATGAGCATCAAAAAGGTATAACGAATTTTGAAATAAATTACTCAGAGGAAAAAAGGTAGAATATTAGATTTAACTGGTTGTTATCATAACTTAAAGATTTATGAGACACGTTTTGTATTTTTTTAATACATCTGAAAAATTACTAAATATTTTTGTTCTTATTTACATGCCGTCTTTTTCGTGGAGGTTGGCGATTACATCGGCAAAATATTCACGATTCTCGGCTTTCCTTAGAGTTCTTCAAAAGTTAGGTGAGTTCAATCTCTGATGTTTCTCTTCCTTCCGAGACCCCTTTTTCCTTCAATTTTACTCTTAACTATTAAGTAAGACGTGGTATTTTTTGTTTCTCAATATATGCCCTAAGTATGATGTTTTGCTTATTTTTATGATTTTGAGCAATTCTCTTTCTCTGTCCATTCTGTTGTAAACTTCGGTATTTGTGATATGGGCTGTCCATGGAATTTTAAGCATTCTTCGATATATCCATTTTTCGAACTATTCCAGGCGATTCATTTCTGGAACTTTCAGTGTCCATNCTAAAAATCATTGAAATAAAAAAGCCAAAACCCAAATCCCATTTTTTTTTAAATTGGTTAAAAATATTGTATTGATAAAAATGGCTTCGGTTGAACAAATTTGTTAGCATCAAAAGAATTAAAAATATCAATAAAAACTGTCTATTGAAAAAATATAAATAAAAAATGCATCCCTATGAAGGCTATGAAATTAAGGTTCTGCATATTTTTATTTAATATTATTTTACTTTTATAGGGAATTGAAACAAACCCAATCGTTGTATCATTTACCACTAAAGTATGTATCTGCTACTTCTTTACGTATCGTCTCTTTCGTGGAGGTTGGCGATCACATTGGCAGAATCTTCACGAGTCTCGGCTTTCCTTATGAGTTCTTCAAAAGTTAGGTGAGTCCAATTTCTGTTGTTTCTCAACCATGATAGTTTCTTCCTGCCAAGACCTCTTTTTCCTTCAAGTTTACCCTTAACTATTAATTGTAAGACGTGATATTTTTCATTTTTCAATATATGCCTTAAGTATGATGTTTTTTATTTATTTTGATTATATTGAGCAATTCTCTTTCTCTACCTATTCTGTTGTAAACTTCGGTATTTGTGATATGGGCTGTCCATGGATTTTAAGCATTCTTCGATATATCCATGTTTCAGTGTCCATGTTTCTACTCCGTATAATAGGATTGACCAAACATAACACCTGACGAGCCTAGTTCTCAACTCAAGGTCCAATCTGGGGTTCTGGAAAACGTTCTTCGTTTTTAAAAATGCATTTCTCGCTTGTTCTATTCTGGTTTTTATTTCCACGTCGCTGTTCAAGGTGTTAACTATCCAGGACCCCAAATGTTTGAACTTATAGACCTGCTCTAAGGTATTACCCTCTATTTTAATAGAAATTGGTACATTTTGGTTCTTTCCAAATACCATGACTTTGATTTTAGAAGAATCGATCTTCATCCAATATTTCTTACAGGAGCCTTCAAGTCGCTCCACTAAACTCGGGAGTCCAGTATCAGAGTCGGCAATAAGAACTGTGTCATCGGCAAATATAATATTGTTAATGACTTCGCCGTTGACTTTAATACCGCAATCTGTTGAAGAGAAAGCTTCCCGAAAAATCGCCTCAGAATAAACATTAAATAACGAAGGAGACAGCACACATCTCTGTCTTACTTCTCTCTGTATATTGACTGGATTGGAATTGTCATTTTCAATATTCATGTGGGCTGTTATATATTTATAGGCCAATATATATTTTTCAGAAGTGTTACATCTTTGCTATCAACTCCCAACTCATACAACATTTCGATAAGTCTCGTATGTTTGACTCTATCGAATGCTTTTTCGAAATCTACGAAACACACATACATTGGTTTTTGTTGGTCTGTACACTTCTGCGTCATCAATTGTAAACAGAATAAGGCCTCTCGTGTTCCCAATCCACTCTTAAAGCCAAACTGTTCATAGCCGCCATATAAACTATGTATCACTTAACCTAAAATATCTGACACGCTTGTTGACGCCTTTTTTTTCACTCCAGAATTGTTTTTCATGGAAGCCCTCGAAATATTTCGAGGTTAGTTTGTAGAAGATTTGTAGACATAGGTTCTAATTTTCATGATGTTTCTAGGGTCTCATAGGGTCCTACTCTTAGCATAGAAAGGGTACTTAACGATCAACATAACTTGTTAACATAAAATTGCTAATGTTCATGGATTAATCGATAAGTAAATATTAAAAAATCATTTTTAAGTTTTATATTTAGTCTCTTATATTCTGATAGTAAAGCATTAAATAATTCATTTTTTTTAATCACCAAAATTATTTAATACTTTACCTATTAGAATATAAACGAAAATAAAATAAAAAAGAGTTTCCCATGAGCCGGTATTGAACCCTGGACTTACAGGCTGAACATTTTCGCGCCGCGCTATGGAGACTTATTTTCGATTTATATTCAATACTACTATACATAATTAATATATAAACAAGGCTACTATTTAACGGACTAAACAAAAAAAATAGGATATTCTTTCAATACGCAGTAGTGACCACAACGTCTATCGACAGCCAGACGACTCGCACCCTGTTCCAGAGAGCATAGTAAAAGACATATTAAAGAGAATAATACAGTTTCTTTCTTAATACAGTTTTCCATCTTTCTTAATACAGTTTTCCAGAATAATAATAATACTTGTTTTCCAGACGTTGCTAACTCTCGTACTATATGGTGTTAAAGTGTTTTACCAGTGCACATTTTAGTAATAGAAAAATTTCAAATTAAAAATCAAAAAGTCAGAATTAAAAATTGTTTTATAGCCCAATCAAATTCTAATATTGACGTTGATCGATGTCGGTCGATCACAATTACTAAAAACAATGTGCAGTAATTTACGAAACGCCGGAATGATGAAGGAAATCTTTTTGTAAAATGTTCTTATATACAGTATAATATATATAGTATAATATATCTGCGATTAGCATATAATAAGTCTGTATAGGTATACCAATTATTGTATGAAGTTAAACTATAATTAGTTTTGAAATTGTTATGCGCTTGTTATGTTTGGTTTGGCTCTGAGAACTGAAGTAACTCAGTTCTCAGAGATCATTACTTTTAAATTTAAATATAAATGAGAGGGATTTAATCTTTGTATGTATTTAGTATCACGATATATTCTTTATTGCAAATGTTCTAGTGAGTTTTCTAATTTTACAAAATCAAATTTATAAACAATAATAATTATTGCATGAGGGTCTACAATTCAAAGAGTCAGAAGACTATAAAAAATTAATATGTGTTATTGTATAGGTGTTTGTACATAAGTCTAACTTGAATTTATTTGATCTTTTTTATATATCCCACTCCCAAATATTTCTTCTGTCTAATTATTTATTATTAGCTCTAATGCTTCGTTCAGAACCTCAAAACTAATGGATTAAATTAGTGATTTCAATAAGCCTAGAAGTTTGTTTCTCTAATTGCAATATAAGCATTCAGAATCTCAAAATTAGTGGTAATAATTTTCAATTAGCAGAAAAAGTTAACAAACCTTTAACTTTTTAACTAATTATAATTCAAAATTTAAGTAACTTAAGTACCGTCATTTTGGACGTAGTAAAAGTTCACTCCAAATTATTTATACTTTTATACAGAACAAATTAAAGTTTTTAGTTTGATTAATCAGTTAATTAAGATGGAAATACATTTTTTACTTCTTAATTGCAAAATAATTCTTTAAAAGAAAAAATTGTGTAAAGAAACCGTCTAACATTGATCTTAAATTGTTTGGCTACGTCAGTAGATGGAAATTGTTCTATAAATAGACACCCCCTATTCTCTTTTCTCAGATAATTAGTTTTTCTTTAATCGTTGTTGTATCTTAGAGACAATACAGGGCTTAGTTAGGTGTTAAAACAGTCTTACTATTTTAATTTAGCATTCTCTTATTGATATAATCTAAATATAAAAGTTTTGTTACGATGTAGCGGAGATGTTGCAGTTATTACTAGTTTTTTTTTTCAGCAAAATTCTTGTTTTTTTTTGACGAAAATGGGAAATGTTTTGTTGGTTTATTATTTTCCGTCAGGGTAAAATCAAAGTTGGCAAGTTTTAACTGAGTTTGAGTTGTGTAAAAAGTTTTTGGTTTGGTCAGTAGAATTTTAAGCGTCGAAATTTTAAAATTGTAGAAAGTTTCCAATTTTGTGGTTTGTGTTTTATTAGGAACAAAAAGATTAAAGGATTTATTGAATATGAATAAAATGAAATAAAGGACCCACAAAAAAATATAACGAATTTTGAAACAAATTATTCAGAGAAAAAAGGTAGAATATTAGATTTAACTGGTTGTTATCATAACTCAATGATCTATGAGACACGTTTTGTATTTTTTTAAATCATCTGGAAAATTACTAAATATTCTTCTTCTTCTTTACATGCCGTCTTTTTCGTGGAGGTTGGCGATTACATCGGCAAAATATTCACGATTCTCGGCTTTCCTTATGAGTTCTTCAAAAGTTAGGTGAGTTCAATCTCTGATGTTTCTCTTAACTATCTCTTACTCCCTTAACTATTAATTGTAAGACGTGGTATTTTTTGTTTCTCAATATATGCCCTAAGTATGATGTTTGCTTACTTTTATGATTTTGAGCAATTCTCTTTCTCTGTCCATTCTGTTGTAAACTTCGGTATTTGTGATATGGGCTGTCCATGGAATTTTAAGCATTCTTCGATATATCCATTTTTCGAACTATTCCAGGCGATTCATTTCTGGAACTTTCAGTGTCCATGTTTCTGCTCCGTATAACAGGATTGACCAAACATAACACCTGACGAGCCTAGTTCTCAACTCAAAGTTCAATCTGGGGGTCTGGAAAACGTTCTTCATTTTAAAAAATGCATTTCTCGCTTGTTCTATTCTGGTTTTTATTTCCACGTCGTTGTTCAAGGTGTTAACTATCCAGGACCCCAAATATTTGAACTTGTAGACCTGTTCTAAGGTATTGCTCTCTATTTTAATAGAAATTGGTACATTTTGGTTCTTTCCAAATACCATGACTTTGGTTTTAGAGGAATTGATCTTTATCCCGTATTTCTTAAACTATGGACTCCAGTACTAGTCGGCAATCAAAACTGTGTCATCGTTCTAAAACCTAACTACAACTATAATAAATATAAGTAACAAATATAAGTAAATATTACAGTTAATACAATTAAATATAAGTAAGAAAAATATTCGGATTGTAACGGGATTTTTACCAGGGCACTGTCTTATCAATATGAACATCTCAGTAGATTGAAGCTAAGAATCAACGACGAATGCAGAATCTGTGGGGAGAATGGGGGAATACCAGAACACCCCATCACTGAAGGCGTCGATATGATAACTATTTGTGCCATAAACTTTGGTACGACTGATGGAGAACTAACCTTTGTAAAACAGTCTCAGATACTAGCTTTTGTCAAACCGTCGAAAATGTTGAGTTATAACTCAAGGAAGGGGGATAATCTACAATATTATTCTTAGCAGTACATATTTTCATAAATAATCATCAAATATAATAATTAAATGAAAAAACAGACCTTAAAAACAGGCATATCATCTTAAACCTATAGATTTTGTAATAGCACACCCTTTATATTTACAGCCTTCCTACTTACGTGAAATATTATTCGTCAAAACGAATCCCGTTATACGATACCTACTTCTCCGATTCCACAGGGAAAAGAATCTTCTCCAATATCTCTTCAAGATCGACGGGGTGGGAGGGCAGAAGAGGGGGGAATACAAGGAGGGCAGAGGGTAGGGGAAAGTACGCGGAATATCGGGAAGAATGGCAGATGGGTTGAGCTGGAAAAAAGGGCCATTTGAGACAATCTGTGCAAATCGAAAATCGATACGAGCACCACCGCGGAGGACACGATACGATTTGAGGAATGCGGCTTATCAAATCGCAGTTTTATGGGGGTTGTACGTGAGCCAATTTAAAGTATTGTCGTGGGTTAATAGTAACTCAATAGAAGTTCACCTTAAAAAATATACCTTTTGTTAGCTAAATTATCTGGGGTGACGATATTTTTTTAACTGATGGAACTACAAAACGTGAATCATAAATCGTTCTGTTATGTTGTACCTTCACTGAGTAGACAGTCTTCTGTTAAAAATCTTGTGACAATCCGAAGATCGTACTTACTTAAATCAAGGATCCTATCCTTACGATATGGGCTAAATGATGACGTTGTTAAATTATACAATAATGCAAAATGTGTTTCCATAGTTTTCATCTGACACAATCCCTGACAGAAACCTTCAAAACCTCGAAACACAGTCAAAAACAAAATTTCCGTTCAATTTCACTTTTTCTTTGAATAGAGTTTTTCTCAATTTATCGAAAACTATGGTTGGCTGACTATGTGACATCCGTACTTTTTGCCACCAGCCTAACCATTGTAATTTTTTTATTCGTCCCTTCGCACACGCAGCAAAATGATTCCTTTAACTTGACAAAAATCGAAATTTCTGATAAAATCTGTGGATCTAATTTTAAATTTTCCGAAGAACTGTAACAAACGCTACCGAAAGTTGATGGATTCCGCATTTTGTGGGAAGAGAGTTAGCCTTGCACAAACATGGAGCGCAAAAGAATGTCATTTACACCCAGCTCAGCCATTTGATTATTGATTAATTTTTAATCATCATTATTGACAATATAGCTACATACAGACATGTAGTACAATTAAATAACATCAATATAATAAATTTGAACTGTTTTGAATGTAGATAAAATATATTTTAAACACACTATTTTGTGTTTATTTTTTTAATTTTTTTTATAATGATGTATAGTAATGAGTTCAACGGACACAGCTTCTTAACTCACGAATTTTCATTGCCGCATTCCTTGTTTAGATGACTACCAAAGAAAAAAAAATTGTAAAACATTTTGCACTAAATACCTACTAAATACAAATAAAGTGTTGTATTGATAATAATTATCAAAACATGAAAACTTATTTATTATAATTGTTAATGATACAGTTTGAACAGTCTTTCAAGTAAATGCCTGATGAAGCAAATATATTCATTTCAGATATCATAGTACGTATATCATTGAATAGAAAGCCCAAAGAGACGAAGGCTTATAGCGGATAAATTGGAAAAATATGTTATGAGTACCTTTCCATTTCCATAGTTGAGTACTTTTTTTCCGGTGCATTGTTTTTCATACTTAGAGTATGTATATTCATATTTCTGTTTCGATCTTGCTGGAAGCAATCCAGCAATGGCTCTGAATGCCTCTTCTTTAATGTCAGAGGGAATACTTTGCGAATCGCTCATTTTTTAACTAGTGATATTAATATCATTTATTGTCATAGTGACATTGCCACGCATGGTGTTATTTGAACAAATGTATTAAGGTAATTGATTTTTGGTTAACGAAACGTGGGATCCAGATCAGGAGATTAAATGCAGGATCGAACAAGCAAGATCTACTTTTCTGAGACTGCGAAGATTTCTCACAGATAGGAATTTGAACTTCGGCTTTAGATACAGAATGGTGAAATGCTATGTCTGGTCCGTTTTGTTATATGGTTTGGAAGCATGGACACTGAAGGTAGCAACAATAAACCGAATTGAAGCCTTCGAAATATGGACCCTGCGACGAATGCTAAGAGTGCCCTGGATCGACCGTGTGAGGAATGAAGACATTCTCAGAAGAGCTGGTCTGGAACAACGTGAACTCTTCGAAATCATCAAGAAGATGAAAATAGCCTATTTGGGACACATACTACGTGGAGAACGCTATCACTTTCAGCGTCTGATTCTCCAGGGTAAAATAGAGGAATAGGGGCAAAAGGGGAATAGGTCGAAGGAAGCTATCCTGGCTGAGAAATATTCGTCATTGGACAGGCATACAGGACTTCCAAGCACTCCAAGTCGCTGCAGTTAACAGAACCATTTGATGAGGAAGAAAAAGATGAACGCCTACGCAGGAATCTGCACGGCACCTTAAGAAGAAGAATTGATTTTTAGGATAGGTATATAGTTAAGTACAATAATTTTTAAAATTCGTTGTGTCTTTTTATAGTTAGACGTATATAAAATATTGTACAATACACGCGAGTTAAATCCATTAAGATACTTCTGTGGTTACACAACTCGTGCTACGCACTCGTTGTACAACTTTCACACTTAATCTTAGTATCTTAATGATGCTGTTAACTCATTTGTACCGTAAATATCCATTATACTCTGTTTTTTTTCTCAGGTAAGATTTCGACAGACGATGACAGAAGAAAAGCAGATGACGTCCCATTCCAATCTATTTATTTTACTAAAAAAAGTTTCTAATAATTTTTAAATTATCTATGGATGGGTTTAAATATAAATCCGTCATGCGTCGTGTCTTGTTGTTTTTAACCAGTTTTATTGGTTTATTTAAAAAATGACAGATCGTATTTCAATTTTATTGGTTTGACGGAACGATGAACGACAAACGGACGCCGATGCGTACGAACTCGCCTTTAGATTTTTGTCATTTTTGACGCTTGTCAAAGTCTTGCCAAATTATAGGTTATAATTTTGTGTCAACTTTTGTTAAATACCCTGCGTTTTGGAAGATGATGCATTTTGATTCGTATTATTACGTGTGTTTTGTGTCTTTTGAAGTCAAGTGGAGAAAAAATCGAGTGAAAATTAACTGTAGACCCAGAGCACAGTTTATGGTTAATACTCGCTGCCCAGGCAGAAAGTCTTATACACCGATGAAGTTGCCATCGATAAAGTTTGTATACCATTTCGTCGTAGATCAGTGCGTCTCGTATATAAGGATCAAACTAAACACATACTAAAAACTGGAGTAGCTGTAAAATATCGACATCACACGATAGGTAAATAAAGGATTTTAGTACTGCAGAAAAATAATGTCAAAAGGTACTGGTTTAAAAAAATTAAGATTAAAGTTAATTAATCAACCTTTAAGGTATAAAATTTGGTAGGTGTTATTATTAATAAAATAGTTTGTTTTATTTACCTATGTTGTTTTATTTATTCCTGTGGAATATTACAAATTTGTATTTGTACATAAGTTATATTGATAAACATAATCATAAATGCGGGTAGTTTCATAAAGCTTGAAAGTAAATAATAGTTCTTTTTTATATTTTTTTGGTATGTAGTGTCTTGTTCTTGTTTGTTTTGTATTAACACATACCGTTTTTATTAAATAAAATAACTCGATTACATTTTTTCAGTTTTATACAGTTTTTTTCACAATATTTTGAAGTAATCACTTGTCATCTTGTCAATCAAATTTTAAATATATCCTGCTATGCGTTGCAGTTGTACCAACTTATTTCTTTGTAAAATAAAATAAACTACTTTGAAATTAAAATGACAGACACATATATCACTGTCAAGGATCTTCTCGTTGGACAGACTATAGATAATTACTCTTAAAACTAGTAATTTGTAATTACAGTCAAATCGATATCCAATTTTTAATTTCTCTCTTTTTTTCTCTTATTAATCGAGGTAGATTCGTAAGAGACGTTCCGGATATTAGAGAGACATGACGTTTTTAATGAGGCATTTTATTATAATTATGAGTCGTACGCCACTGGGGAGGCATCTCGTGCGTCGCCATGTGACGACGCGGACGCCCGACGGCGGGAGGTTAGTAGTTGAGCGATCCCGCGTCGCGGAACTCCATGGTTTTGTCACAGTTTATTGCATTACATGCCTGTCGCGTTAACGAAATAGGGTAGATGCCGGGTTAACTTACAAATTGGTGGCTATGGAACGGTTCCTGTTTGAGGAAGGTGAGAAAATACACACACACAAATAAAATAATAGCTATTATATTTATGACTATTTACCATAATAAAATAATTTAACGAAAAAGTTATGTAAAACACGATATTAGTTTATACAGGGAGGTCCGAACTGTATTCCTGAAACTTGGCAGCTTATTCTGCACATG
Source organism: Sitophilus oryzae (assembly GCF_002938485.1). NCBI lineage: Eukaryota > Metazoa > Arthropoda > Insecta > Coleoptera > Curculionidae > Sitophilus > Sitophilus oryzae. The sequence goes on along the minus strand of NW_022146930.1, from coordinate 578,760 downwards.
AAAATAAGTAAAAAAGTTCGTATAAATGTAGGTCCTAAAATGCTTAGTTTCGGAGATACAGGGTGTAGAAATTTCATTTTTATTTCGATTTTTTCCAAATAATTTCTGAAGTAACGTCAATATTTAGATGAAAATTTGTGTCTGGGAGTTTTTTGACATGAGAAATTTGATTTTAATGTCAATATGACTCCTACTGGTAGAGGGCGCCACCTACATATGTTTTAACTGTTTTGAAGCTTAATAACTTTTTGTCCGTACCTGTATAAAACTAACGAGGGAAAAATGTACATCTCTGTGATTTTTTACGTAAAAAATATATCTTTGTAAAAATCGCTACGGGCAACTGTTCTCAAGATATTTAGAATGGAAATAGTAAATACATGCCATTATTGACGAAAAATAAGCACGTTGAGTAGATAGTTAATTCACTGAAATAATAAATTTGGGAAATTTTTATGTTTTTAAATTCATCATATTTTTTTCTGCAAAAAAATGATGCTAAAACAGTTTTTGTTAAACTTTTGGTACAAAAACATCAGTCTAATAACTATTTAGTCAACATGACAAAGTATTGATAATTTCGATTCTAAATATCGAAATTATGAAAAGCGTCGCAAATGTATATTTTTTTACTCAGTAGTTTTATACAGGTACGGACGAAAAGTTATTATCTTCAAACCAGTTAAAAAATAAGTAAGTCGCGCCCTCTACTAGTAGGAGCCATATTGACATCAGAATCAAATTTCTCATGTCAAAAAACTTCCAGACACCAATTTTCATCCAAATATTTACGTTACTACTGTAGCGTTTTTTAAACCACTACCACTGCGAACGGCAGCTTTTCATCGGAGAGCAGTCGTGGATAAGGTATTTCACTAGAGAGAAAATTAATCAGTAATAATTAACAAAAGATATATAGATATTGGGCGCCAGGCATGTACAGAGAAAGAAAACACAGTTGTATAATACTTAAAACTAATGACTATATTTATTCATGACGTTCTTTGCTGATAGGTACATGACATTGTAGAGTTCTAGTAAATATATAGTGGTTATATGTCAAAGAAAGTGGTGGTAAGAGTCGTACTAAATATCAATGAAAACAACTACGAAAAATACAGGACATGTAAAGTTTAAGAGAAAATATGAAATGTAGCATTACTTTAATTAATTTGATATATTCCATATGATGCTAAATCGAAGATGTTACAACCTGTAGATTCTAGAATCTATGTTTGATTATCCATCTATTAAAATAGTGCAATAATATCTATGAAAGTAATACCATTACAAGACGTAATGCAATGAAACCTAAGATCTAAATTATATTTTAAAGATTATATCGACAGGAATGTTCTTAACAATCTAACCACTGAACATAGTCTGTACGATATTACTTAAGATGTACGTTATTGTTTTAGACTGAAAATGTTTTAGATGTTAAATGTAAAACTAGAACTTAAATATACACTTAGCTGTTCTTTTATGTAACCTTGCTTCAAACAGTAGCAGCGTGAGGTGGTCTCGCATCTCTGTACTGTCTGTCGGCGATCCTGTTGGTCAAGACAACAAAAAAGGGGCCAGATTGAGGACACCATGAATCCTTACAGCCGTAGCAACTGACTAGGCTTAGAAATGGGAGTGAAGCAGAATGGGACTCAAGCTACATCCACGCTGTGGCACTTAGATGTAAGAAAAAATCGTTCTTACTGGGGACACTCGTCCACAGGACATCTGTACATAAGATAATGTCTGTACATAAGACACTACCCGTACCTTGGACACAGTCCGTACCTTGGACACAGTCCGTACCTTGGACACAGTCTGTATCTTGGAAATAGTCCGTACCTTGGACACAGTCCGTACCTTGGACACAGTCCGTACCTTGGACGCAGTCCGTACCTTGGAAATAGTCCGTACCTTGGACACAGTCCGTACCTTGGACACAGTCCGTACCTTGGACCCTAAAAATATGAAACTCTTGTTTAAAACCAAACAAGGTCTAATAAACAAAATAAACCTACCTCGAAATACTTCCGAGGGCTCAATAAATAATAAACAACATGTCCTTTCTTCCATGTGACACTCCAGAAAAGGGATGCCAACGTGCCAGCAAAATACAAATACAAGTTGGGACATCCGTAACTCTACCCTAAAAATATTCAATAATAATATCGAATCGATAAAAGGTAATAACTATCTTTACCTGTAGCCTCGAAATAGCAGCTGATTCAAATTATACAGCAAGATTTAAATAATCACTATTTCTAAAAGCTGGGATACAACAGAGCGTCAAAACAAATTGAGGTTAAGCCCAGAGACAGTTGACAGAAGCGATGTTGACAGCGCCTCCTCAGAGCAATAACAGGGTTGTGTCGAACGATAACAGGGTTGGCGACTAGGGAACGTAAAAATTACGCGTCAAATAAACTATCCGGCCTGAACGAGATGGAATCCGGTGATGATAGGCCCAGACATCATATATTATATATAAAAAAGACATGTAACGAACTAAAAACGTTACACTACATAAATTATTTAGAAAAAATCGAAATAAAAATTAAACTTCTACACCCTGTATTTCCGGAACTAAGCATTTTAGGACCTACATTTATACAAACTTTTGTACTGATTTTTATGCTGCCGAAGTTTCCGGAATACAGTTCGGACCACTCTGTATAAAAACTCGAAAATATATTTTTAATTTATCACAATTTGATTAGTGTTTAATTACTAATTTAAGAATGTTTTAGGTATTGAAAATACCAACTTACTATTAGCGGAAAATACATTTTTATTTTTTACTTATTTTCCAATTGGCGAAGTTTTACGTTTTACGAGTTGAAATAAGACATAAAGTTACGTTCTAACAAACACTTTTTGTATAAAAATTCAAGGTACGTAGTCTAATATATAGGAGAAAGAACGCTGAACAAGTGAAGGGTAAATAATATAATAATAAAAGTGACAAACGAAGTTACTTCCAGTCCGCTACAGAATACAAATAAGCCAAGATTTATTTATAGTAAAAAACTAAACTGTCTAGGAAGAAAATATAAAGCATCTATCCAACTTTTTTACCAAAACAATAAATAAATCAAAAACATTACGTTGCGCATTGGTGAAACATCTAGACCCTTAAATGTTTCTAATTAGAGAACATAAAGATTATTTAATAAAGGGAGATTTTCACAAATCTAAAGATTTGTCAGCATTCATGGGACACAGGGTACAGAATAAAATTTAATAACGCCAAAATTGTAAAGAAAGAAGCGATAGCCTCAAAAAGAAAAATAAAAGTGGCTTTTTTAATACAATCTAATAAAAATAAATGTATTGCTCATGCATCTGTAGATGTTAGTAATGTATGACAATCGGTTCTTTGATTTTAAAGAACATAACATACCTACCTAAAAATTAAAAATAATCATACAGAAAGTTTGGGGCTTTTTGGTTTTACCTTATTAAGTAATTGTTATCAGGTAGTAATTGTTAATTTTTAAGTTTAACTAGATATAATGTCATTTTAACAGAACGTCAACAGTTTTTGTAGACGTATCTGTTTAAAAAAAACTAAAGTGTTCTCGAATAGTTGAATTTAAATATTTTAAATAGATTTTTTTCTTTATTCTTTGTATTTTTTTGACGACGGAAAGAGTAAACTTTCCGATACGTTAAGCTTTTTTTGTTCGTTAGGCAAATTTTTATAACTGTAAACCTAACTTCTGACAAGTAGTTTCCGTTTGGGTTTAACGCAGAAGTGTTTACAACAAGTAACTATTTTATTTTGTAGATTTTCTTGCTGTAGCGAAATACCTATAGAGGATTTTTTGGAGCAATAAGTAGATCGAAATTGTTTTAACAATAGTTATAACCAGTCATTGGCGTTTTTAGTTTAAGGATTTTCGTTAAAAACAATAAAATAGTTTTAAATAAGTATCTCTATTTAGATTGTATGGTAGAGGAGGCGCAAAAAAGTTTTGTCAAATCAAATTTTGAAATTTTTTAATTCTGAGTTATGTTATTTTAAACTATTGATACAGAAGTAGTATTATTCTGTATACATCTGTATTATACAGGTTGAGTATTAAATAAGTGCAAATATTTTTAGGGCTGGTAGATCTCCATAAAAGAAACATATTTTCTCTTTGCCGTTTTTCGAATAAATCGAAAATAACTGAGCTATTTTATTTTATTTTTTTTTTTCTACATTCTGACTGGATCTTTTCTGGACTTTCTTTTTTGCTACCTATATGTTTTACTACCTATGTTGCTACCTACGCTATCAAGAGATTATGTTTTTTTAACAGAAAACTAAAAAAAATCCAACAAATGTTTCAAAAAATTCGTCATAATCCTGTTTCTAAGATCGAAATATACTATAGTCTGTGGAACGAATAACTTTGAATTTGACAGTTCCCGCGGGCTTTTCTAGTATTAATTTTATTAGGTTAGCAACTTGCGGCCATGCTAGCGCAATGCCGTCTCTAATAGAACAGCCTCGGAGCGAGATTTATGACATCACGCTAGTTAGATACTACGGATTAAAAATATGTTGTAGAATACATGAAAAACATAATTATATGTAATAATAATAATAAATAGGTATATATATTGTATTTATTAACTGTATATTATGTATATTTCATGTAAACTATATAATTTTTAAAATACAAGCCAAAAATACGAGGAATAATTATGTTTTTCATGTATTCTACAACATATTTATTAATCTGTAGTATCTAACTAGCGTGACGTCATAAATCTCGCTCAGTGGCTGTTCTATTAGGGACGGCATTGCTCTGATAGAAATGTCAAAAGCTGATGACATTTTACTTTTGACAATTATAACATTTCGTGTTGATTTTTGTAAGAAGAGGAAGAACTGTCACTTGTTTTTTTATTTTCCTTTTCTACTTCACGAAAGTAAAAAGAGTTACCTATCTGATTCGTTCAGCCACTCAATTTAAAGAATATTAGTAACTTTTTTGACAGAGGGATTTTGTATTTGCCATGTTGGTAAAAAATGACGGTCAAAATTCAAAGTTATTCATTTTATAGACTATACCAACTAAAAATATTTGCACTTATTTAAGACTCACCCTGTATATCCTTGGATACTTTTATTTGTACAGTCCAGTAGTTTGTCTATATTATATGTCTGATATTTTAACAAAATCAAATTTCCAGATTAACAATATTTTTATCATAAACAAAAAAGGAAGATTCTCCAATATAATAATTATTCTTCTGCTTAAAGATTCATTCAGAACTTCGCAATTAGTGGAATAAATTACTGGTTTCAATTAACGTAGACGTTTGTTCCTTTAATTTCAATGTATGTAGTCAGAACGTCAAAATTAGTGGTAGACATTTTCAATTAATAGAAAAAGTTATAAAACTTTTAACTTTTCCACTAATTATACTTCAAAATTTGCGAGAAATGTCATTTTGGCCTTTGATTATCATCCGTTAAGAGAAATTGTGGTTATAAATCAAAAGTTTATTGTTTTATCGGCTAAATATTATAGTCTAAGAGCTAGTAACGTTTTTGAAAAAGTATTTTAAGACGTATTTTAAGACGCTCTTTGATATATCTTTTACTCTGCTCTTTGGAACAGCATGCGGTCCGTCTGGCTGCCGATACCCGTTGCGTTCACTACTGCGCATCGGAAAAAGATCCTATATTTTTTATTAATTTAGTCCTATAAATTCTAGTATTGAATATAAATCGAACATGTCTCCATAGCGCAGTGCGTTGAGTTTCCGACCACGAACCGATGGATAATTCTGGTAATTAAAAAAAAAATATACTTTACTATCAGAATATAAACAAAAATAAAATAAAAAAGTCTTTGCCCTGACCCGGATTCGAACTCTGAATCATCGGTTCATGGTCGGAAACTTTACGCACTGCGCTATGGAGACACGTTCGATTTATATTCAATACTAGAATTTAAAGGACTAATAAAAATATAGGATCTTCTTTCAATGCGCAATAGGAAAAGCAACGTTTACCAGCAGCCAGACGGGCCGCATGCTGTTCTAGAGAGCATAGTAAAAGATATATCAAAGAGCCAGACGCCTTAAAATACTTGTTTTTCCGACGTTGCTAGCTCTCGTACTACACACACCGGAAAAGTCTAGGGATATTACAATTTTATCCAGCCATCGTCAGTAATTTTATTATTTGCATTTCTGATATAATAAAATTAAAATAAACAAATAGTTTACAGGACATATTGGAAATAAAAATGCGAAATTTACCGAATTTTTCAAATTTACCTTGATTTTTATTGAACTCACACTCACAAAATACTCACATTTTTTTTATTCTAAACAGCGAATTAAAAAAAAAGATAAAACGATTTTTACTTAATAAAGGATATGGCCTCCTCTACTGTTCATTACAGCCCTACATCGTCTCTCCATGCTCCTGATCAGGTTGTCGATCTCTTCTTGAGGTACATGCCACGCTGCATTCACGGCCCGAACCAGATCCCTACGAGTTTCACGAGGCATGCCCATTCTCAAAATTCTTCTTTGGACCGTATCCCATACGTGCTCGATGGGGTTGAGGTCAGGAGATTGTGTCGGCCAGGGTAAGATGTTTAATTGATGAGCATTGATAACTCACTTACCGCTCTCGCTGTATCAGGCCGTGCATTGTCATGCATGCGAATGAAGTTTCTTCCAAAAGCATTGGCATATGGTAACACGACAGGCTCAAGAATTAAATCACGATATGTGATTCCTGTTAGAAACCTTTCAAGAAAAACGAGATCGGTTTTTCGGCCTAACTGGACTCCTCCCCAGATCATAACTGTTCTACCTTGATAAGGGTGCACTTCCTGAACATGATCCAACCGAATAAGATTTTCCTGTTCTCTCCATACCCTAAGCCTTCTCGAATCCGGATGAATTCCAAAGCGTGACTCATCCGTGAATAGAACATTGGCCCATTGTTCATTCGACCACTGAACATGATCTTGAGCCCACAAATATCGTACCTCTCGATTTCCTCTCGTTAAGGGTTGAGCTCTCCAGGGGCGTCTGCTTCTTAAGTTGACCTCTCTTAATCTATTGCGAATAGTGTCAGGACGTAGTGTAGTAACGGTTACATTATGTGTTTCCTGGAGAATTAAACTAAGCTCTGGTGCTGTAAGAGTCGGTCGGCGTCGAGCATTTAATTGTAAAAAATGATCTTGCTGTCACCTTGTGTGCTTTTTAGCAACATCACCTTAATCGCGATATTACCCTTTGCGTTGTATTTAATGCTCTAGTTACGTCGATTTGGCGCATTCCAGCTTCAAGCATACCCATGGTCCTTAGCATTTCGTCTTTGTTAAGATGTCTACGCTCCATAATGTCGTTTAATACTAAACAGAGGTATTTGAATGAATTCTGGCCAGTTATCATAAAAACATAGCCAGTACAGGTTAAATTCGAACAATTGATGCTCGGTGCTTTTTATACATTTGATAAAAAATGCACACTTCTTCAACACTTCTGCAAATATTCCAAATTTAATAATAACTAGTGTGACTACTTCGTTTCAATCGAAGTAGAAAGAATCGGCCTACAAATATGTGGTTGTTTATTCAAAACATTTATTTTTAACTTTAATAAAATTATATCCCTAGATTTTTCCGGTGTGTGTATTAAGCTTTCTCTTCACAGCTGACTAACACAAGTTTTTGCTAGGATTTTCTATTAATTTTAATTGTATTTTTTAAACATTGTGAATGATCGTAAATTAAAAAGTATGAAGTGTAATTGAAACCACTAATTGCGAGGTTCTGAATTAAGCTGTATGCATAAGAGAATATAAATAAAAGTAATAACTGGATATTGGAGTGTAGAAATCCTTAAGAGCCAGTAGAAAACACTTAAGTGCTTTTAAGCAATTCAATTCTGTTTTGGGTTACGAATATATCTATACCTGGTTTTACAATGCTCATGAAATTTAATTTTGTAGAGATTTTCAAGTATTTTAAGTGAGACTTAAGACCAGATCTCCAACCGATTAAATTAACCCATTTTTAATGTTGTCTTCAGGACAAATTTATAGGGCAAAACGAAACAGGAGTACTATAATTAATTAGAATACGCGAAATATGTACTTGTTTTCATGTTTTATGGCCTTATGTTTCTGTTCATTTGAAACGATCACTTTGCTAATTGACACGCGAAATGGAGTTTATAAAACGGGCATTAAATTAAAGTCAATTAAATTCTATTTTTATTGTTTATTCTCACGATTGTTTTGATTTGATGTCCTGTTAAAATAAATTTACGACAGAGTAAAGAGTTCATGAGAGAGGAACAGACAGAGGCTCAGGCATAGTAGAGGTACGTTGTAGTTCGTGAACGAATTAGTTCCAATGAACTATTCCGAAACCGGAATGAAAGGAACTAGTTCCTGGTTTCTTAAAGAATTAGTTCCTCAGGACCTATTCCGGGATCGATAGTGTGACTGATATTTAATAATACGGCTCCGGGACCTAAAGGAACTAGAGGAACTAAATAAAAGACTAGTTTACGTACGGATCGGCCAGCGCGATTGATACTAGGCAGTCGTGGGGAGTGCCAGCCGTATGTTATTGAATCCGGTGCCAGCCGTATGTTATTGAATCACGATTATTGAATTCACGTTATTGAATCACGATTATCGCAAATTCTTCGAGGCTGTAAAAGAAGTATACGGCCCAACTAAGAAGGTAAGCTGTTCAATCATGGCTCAAAATGGCGAACTTCTAAAAGAGGAAGAACAAATTAGAAATCGCTGGAAAGAACATTATAGCCATATCCTTAACCAAGAAAACAACCCCAATATGGAAGCATTAAACACAATACCTCAGTATAACAGCCTCGATGTATTAGACATCCTAATAACAGAACAAGAAATAAAGACCTCCATAAAACAGCTTAAAAACAACAAATCAGCTGGCTGTGACGATATTCCGGCGGAAATCTATAAGTGTGCAAGTAAAGAACTTATTGGTCATCTTAAGGCTCTCTTTGATGTCGTATGGGAAAGCGGAGAGGTACCTCAGGATTTTCGCAATGCGAATATAGTGAATATATTTTAAGAACAAAGGAAGTGCATCAGACTGCGGAAATTACCGGGGAATTTCGCTATTGGCTATCGGCGGAAAAATTCTTGCAAAAATAATGTCAAACCGCCTGCACCCATATATAGAAAAAATCCTTCCAGAATCGCAAAGGGGTTTTCGTACCAACCGCGGCACCGTCGATTCCATATTTTCCATCCGTCAACTACAGGAAAAAGTAAAAGAGCAGGAGTCTAAACTTTATGTTGCATTCATCGATCTAACAAAAGCCTTCGACTCTGTGAACAGAGATGCGCTTTGGGCAATTATGGAAAAGTTCGGAGTACCCAACAAATTTCTTACAGTGTGTAAAAGCCTCCAAAACAACAAGTCAAGAGTGTCACATCATGGATCACTGAGAGACCCATTCCTAACAAATACAGGAGTTAGGCAGGGATGTGTCTTAGCGCCTCTCCTATTCAACATATTCATGGCAGCGCTCTCCATTATAGTGGACAGCAAACTGCAGGAGAGAGGATTGGGCATTAGATACTGATATGACGGCGGTCTGTTCAACATAAAAAGACTCAGGGCAAAAACACGTACAAAATTTATCACAGAACTTCAATACGCTGACGACTGCACTCTAGTTGCAAACACGGTACAACAATTACAAGAAATGTTGAACACATATACCTGGGCATACGAGGCTTTGAGCCTTAAGCTAAACATCGACAAAACTAAAATCATGTGCACTCACCCGGAAGATCACAACAATGCTATAAAAATCGGAGAAGAACTATTGGAATATGTGGCGGAATTCAATTACCTTGGCAGTTTGATTTCGGAAAAGGCCAATATTGACTCTGAAATTCAGCACAGGATTAGTAGCGCCTCAAGGGCATTCTGGAAATTAAAAGACAGGGTTTTCTACAATCATACTTGAGTACAAAAACAAAACTTGCAGTATACCGAGCAATTATAATCCCCACCATGATATATGGGAGCGAAACCTGGGTGCCTTACCGCCGACACATGAACGCATTGAACAAGTTGCAACAGAGACACCTTAGACAACTCTTAAGAGTCCGGTGGTTCCATCATGTCTCAAACGTATCGGTCCTTGAAAAATCTAACTGCGAGAGTATTGAAGTCATGGTCACAAAATCCCGCTTAAGATGGGCTGGTCACGTATGCAGAATGCAAGAAAACCGCATACCAAAATCTCTGCTTTACGGTGAGCTTGTGGACGGTAAGAGTTGTTGACATTTTCCACGAAAATTTAAAGGGAATTAACATGCAGAATGAGTGGGAAAAAGCAGCTCACAATAGAACTCAATGGAGAAGGGTTGTAAACTCAGTTAACAGCGGCAACCAAAAAGTAGAGAGGCAACAAAGCAATGAGATTTTTGAATGTCCGGAGTGCGGTAGGCAGATAACATCACGTATCGGGCTTTTTAGTCATAGAAAAGCTCATGAAAGAAAACGCCTCGCGTGACCATTTTCTTTATGTGTGTCGAATACTCGTCAGCGAGTAACGGCTGTATGTATGTATGTAGTTCCTCAGGACCTATTCCGGGATCGAGAGTGTGACTGATATTTAATAATACGGCTCCGGGACCTAAAGGAACTAGAGGAACTAAATAAAAGACTAGTTTACGTACGGATCGGCCAGCGCGATTGATACTAGGCAGGCCAGGGGAGTGCCAGCCGTATGTTATCGGATCCGGACATAGAGGAACTATTAAAAGACTAGTTCACGGGAATCTATTCAGTCTGCATATCCGAGATATAATACAAGGCGACCACGATGGATTCGGCCTTGTCTATTGCCACAGTCGGCGTAATTACGAATAAAAAATTTTCGTAAAATTTTTGTAATATTTGCTCCAGTTGATTTGTGATATAGTTTTTTCAACTCTGATTTGAGTTTCTTTTTTAATTTTTTCTTATCTGCAATAAAACTTACCTATATGTTTTTAACATACACAATTACATGTCTCGTTATATTTCGTACATTATAAAAATTTTACAGATCATACTGTGAATAGTTCTGACTGACAACGAAACCCATTAGCAAACAACGGGGATGTCAATGTTCGGGAACTATTGTGAACTAAAGACCTAGTTCAAGGAATTATTCCTCTGGAGGAACTAGAACTAAGAAACTAGTTCCTCCCAAGGAACTAGAATTCCCACCTCTAAGGCATCGTCTAGGGACACAGGCATATTCTAGGCATAGTCAATTCTTTTAGTTTTTAGCAAATGAGAGCCTTTGTTGTTTCAACAACAAAATAAAACACTGTGTGGTGAGTTAGTGTGTTATTTTTTTAAGATAGGAGGTTAAAATATTGTTTATCTATGTTTGATTTTTATTATAAATATAGTAAATTAAACCGGAGTTAATCAAACATAAAAATATATAGGAATATAACAGAAAAATATTATAATTCTGAATAATTTATCGTATTTGACATGAAATCAATAAAATTATATTAATATTTTCATATCAAGGAGAATAAATAAATAACTTGATTTGTTGACTTAATGATAAATATCACAATATCAAAACGTAGGAAAAAGTAATATAAAATATCACGTATTATAATTATTCATTTAATCAATTAGAAGGTTATTAATTATTATGTATTGGTTTATCAGTATCTGAGACGATTTTACAGATGTTAGTTCTCCATGCATCTCCGATATGAGTCGTTCCAAAATTTATGGCACGAATGGTTTTTGTCTCGTTGCACTCAGTGATGAGGTGATCTGGTGTTTTCTCCTTTTTTCCAACAGAATCGGCATTCATTGTTGTTTCTTAGTTTCAATCTACTGAGGTATTCATTGAGGAGTGAAAGGAACTAGTTTCTGGTTTCTCAAAGAACTAGTTCCTCAGGACCTGTTCCGGGATCGAGAATGTGACCGATATAGAATAATATGCGACGGCGACGGATCGGCTAGCGCGCGTAGCCCGATGGTAGAAGCGGGAGTGGGGAGTGCCAGCCGTACGTTATCGGATCCGGACCTAGAAGAACTAAACTAAATAAAAGACTAGTTTACGTACGAACGGATCGGGCCAGCGCGATCGATGCTAGGCAGGAGTGGGGAGTGCCAGCCGTATGCCGTATGTTATCGGATCCGGACCTAAAGGAACTAGAGGAACTAAATAAAAAACTAGTTTACGTATGGATCAGCCAGCGCGATTGATGCTAGGCAGGCGTGGGGAGTGCCAGCCGTATGTTATCGGATCCGGACATAGAGGAACTATTAAAAGACTAGTTCACGGGAATCTATTCGGTCGGCGACGACGATGGATTCGGCATTGTCTATTGCCACAGCCGGCACGGCGCGGTATAATTACCACACAAAATTGTCGTGGATACTGTTTTTGATTTTTAGTTTGTTTTTTAAATATTTTATGGGAATGTTTCACTTTAGGTCCCTAAAATTAAGAAATATCTTATAAAACGAAGTAGATATTCTGAATTTTTAGACAAAAACAAAAAGGTTGATGAAAAATGCAATTTTTCGTAAAATTTTTGTAATATTTGCTCCAATTGATTTGTGATATAGTTTTTTAAATTCTAATTTGAGTTTTTTTATTGTTTTTATCTGCAATAAAACTTACCTATATGTTTTTAACATACACAATTAACACGTCTCGTCATATCTCCGTACATTATAAAAATTATACAGATCATACTGTGAATAGTTCTGACTGACAACGAAACGCATTAGCAAGCAAGGGGGATGTCAATGTTAGTCGGGAACTATTGTGAACTAAAGACCTAGTTCAAGGGAACTGTTCCTCTGGAGGAACTAGAACTAAGAAACTAGTTCCTGCCAAGGAACTAGAATTTCCACCAATTGTCTAGCTTCTGCTACCTTGGTTACGCATCCCAACAATGCATCGAGGACCGTTTCGCATGTCAACATATCAAATTCTGACGTATTTTTCTCCACTTATTTGTTCAAAATAATATCGAATAAGGGGTTTTCACCGATTAAAATCATTATTAAGTCATTACATATAAGTTGTAAATCAATGTTTTTAAATGAACTGTTGCCAAAATCTCTCAGAATTAGTGATAAACGACAAACAGAAAACCCAAAAGGAAGCCGGAAAAATAATCGCGGTTAAACTGGTCTTGGAATTTAATCAATTATCTAAACAAAATTTATTCGCAAAATTAGATTAGCTGATTGGTCCATTTCACGATGAGGGAAATAATCACAATTTTATACGGTTTAGAAAGTACAAATTATACATTGTTATGGAAACCAACTTTTCATTGTCATCATATTGTCATAATCTTCTCCAAAGATCTTGTCCTTAGTATATTCTTTGATCTTGTCATAATCTTATTATGTAAAGAAGCTTGTTTTTTGCGTTTTTTATTTTAAAAATTGTATTAATTACTCCTTTATCGACCGCTTTTATAAAGCCGATGATGCAAGTGTGTTCTGTGAGAAGTTAATTTTAAGTTTGTGCAATTATATTTCTATTTTTTTTTCGTTGGACTTTCTAAATACCCGAAAAAATGACTAGAAAGTGTTTGGTGTGTAGAAGTTCTAATATAACGGTCCCCGAATTATCTTTTCACAGACAAGTAAAGTATTCAGTTGTTCTTTTATTTATATAAAACCACATGGCATACTTTTGGGTTAGATTTCCTAAGAATATTGATATTCGTACGGAGTGGCTAAATGTATTTTTTATATAATTTAATTATTGTGACAGTAAACATTCAATTTATTGTTCAAATATATATATTTTACAAATTAAATTTGTAAAATTAATGTTCAAATTTGGCGCGAGGGCGATAACAAAAAAAGAAGATAAATGAAAGTCGCTGATATGTTTGAGACAGTTTCCGTAGTGATTTACTTATCCACGATATGACCTAGGGTTGGAGAATCCCAACTCCAGGTTACGTTGGGGTTACGAGTCTTCATTGTTAATCCTTGTTAATGCTTGCATGCAGCATGAATTATTTTAAGAAAATGAAACGAATTTTAGAGAATTTGGCACTAATCCTACGCTTCTATTATCTTTCCCTTTGCTCCGGCAATGGCTGAACATAATCCAAAATTTATTTACGCGCTAGTTCAACACGAAGGCTATCAAATCTCGTCTCGCCATCTAAACTGAACGCTCCGGAAAATTATAAAGGAAAATTGATCCAATAAAGAAAATTTACGGGGAAATTTCACTGAAGCAAATTAATAATTAATGCAAGCAGTAATTGCAATATCGCTCGATGTTTCTAATTGATGGTAAATCGATGATCCGCCGCCATTGACTCTGTTAAATTAGAATTTATCCTATTACTGGTGTTTTCCTGATATCCGATGATGTATGGATTTTTAATAATCTGTATTGCGAAAACAAGTTAATTTGAACTGAGTAAACATGGACTTGGATGAGATAATGTTTTTTTTATCAACGTCAGTGAGTTAAGAAGATCTCAACTCACGCATTTTGTGTGAGTTAAGAGCTTCTTAGAATGTGTAATTAGTTTTTTGATTTTCTAAAAAGTAAACGACAGGAAAAAATAAAAATGATTTTAAAAAAAATCCGTTTTTTTTTCAAAAAACTCAGCAATCTTTGAAATTTAAAAAAAAAATTGATGGCATCTTGGTGAACATCTCAAGGCGCAACTTAAACCCAATATAACCATCTTTACATCTATTACAGTGTCTGAGATACCAATGCTCGCACCTCAAATTTGTAGCACCCTGTATACGTATAATAAAGTTTTAAATATATTCGTTCAAAATACGGGTTTAAACTAGATGTGATGTCTCTGAAATTAACTCTTCAACTTTTATCAGACGTTGCCTTATTTCCATAACCAAGTACAACAGAACAGAGCTTATCTACCGTATATAGCGGTTAGGTATAGCAGTAAATACAGCGTTTTAGTGTTTGGCACAGATAAAAGCTTGAGAGAACAAGAGTTGGGAATGAGGAAGGGACATTTTAATCGTACAACATAAAGGCGATAGGATGAAAAGGGGATGAATATAGAATGTCAGAAACGTATAATGGTTATTTTTAACGTTTGACAGTGTCGTACGTTTGCCTTATTTAATCGAAATTTATCGAAATTGTATTCTCTTGAAATTGATCATTCTGGTCAAAATTGAAAACAACAAGAGATTCACATTTATAGATATATTACATATTAGAAATACTGACTGGATTTACTTGTATAGGTATTTACCCTGTATAATTATTTGGAAGTGACGCCGCTGCTGGCACCGGCTTCCAAAATTCGGGAGCACCAGATGCCGGCACCGAAAATAAAAATGCCAACAACTTACCCCAGAGACTAACCAACGCTAAACAAATGTAAATTAGTAAAAACCAAACCAACCCCACCAAATAGCTAACCTATCCAACGCAATCAACCCCACCAAATAACCAACTTAACCAACGCAACTAACCCCACCAATTAATCTAACCCCATCAAAAAGAGTGAAACCAACAACCAACGCAATCCGTATTTTGATTGCTATTAAATATTTACAGCTGTTTTTATTTTTTTTAAAAAAGCTCTGATTCGGCGTGGGATTTGAACCACGGACTCCTCGTTCAAATTACAGATAATTACATGCAATGAGAGCGCCAAAAAAAGAAACGTAAAGACAATATGAATATAGTTTAATGGTCCTAGTTCTTATTATTTTATATTTCTATTGTTCTAGTATCGTTAATATTATTTGTTATTAACTGTTATTTAACTGTTAAGCTGGATTAAATTTGTTCCATTTGTTTCCAAAAGTTTGAAAAAACAAATTTAGAGATTTTTACTTCATTTTTTCAAAATAAAATAAAATATTTACCCACTTTTTGAATAATCGAGTGAAATCTTTAGCATGGTGTGAGCTATTGGTAGTGTTATTCAACAAACATCAAATGTTTTTAATTTAAATTGTATTTTTAAAGCATTCCGTATCCCACTGTATACTTTATGGTTATTTTTTCATTTTATCTATCCTCAAAACGACAGTATTTTGTTAATTTGTAAGAAAATAAACATACACGTGCAGTATAATATTTAATTAGGAATTAAACAGTATAATTAAACATTTTTTTTTGTTGGTAAAGCAAATATAAACGGAATGATAAAATATTAACACAATGTATAAAGAATGTTATTCAGTCATCTATGTTGACAGTTGAAAAACAAATTAGTTAGGTACTTTATTTTGAAAAATTATTTTAATCTGGTAAATTCTATAATTTTGATATTTCAGTTAAAATGTTTAATTTATATATTTTTTTTTTCATTTTAAATGTTATTCATTATAACATTTTCATGTCATATCATCAAAAGTAAGGGATCTTTGATGTTCTAAAAGATTACTAAAAAATATTATAATTTTAACAATGAGTGTTTTCAGTTAATCGCAGTTTTTAGAATTTTCTTTGTGTGTAATTCTTCATTTTTTTTTCTAAAAATATTTCTTTAGCCATCAAAACACAAAAAATATAAAAAATATTCATGAATTCCTTCATTTCATGCAGAAATACCATAGGCAATAGTAGTTTTTTTCCCAAATTTCTCTTTTTATTTAGAAAATTTGAAAATTTTTCTTTCCCTACTAACTTTATTCATGATACTTCAAAAAACAAAGCCATTATTTTATTTTTATTTATACAAATTTTCTTGGATTTAATAAGAAGAAGTTTCCTTATATCTCCTTAAACTACAGAAATAAATATACGACACCGAAATAAGAAAAGGTCATCAATATAAAGAGATTTCAGACATCCTTTTATATCCTTACAAAATCCCCTAACTTAATATTGCGAAGAACAATGGAAAAATCAATTCAAATGCCGCGCATTTTACTGTTTTCTGTATATACTTCCACACCCTCTTCAACAGATGGCGCCACAATACCAATTCCGTTTTTTTTCAATCAACAATCGAAGACAACATAAATATTTTCAGTCGTGACTGCATTAAATAAATAAGGGTACCCCTGAAAGTACCTAATTAACGTTTATGATTAAAATATGCTTTATTGAGTTCTTTTTTTCTGATTAGTTCGTAATTTTCCACTGGCAAAACAGCCAGCAACAATTATTTGATTGTTTTATTTAGCTATTCAGATAAAAGTATCGCGAAAAAAATCGTACTGCTATGGTACTACTCCGGTAAGAGAGACATGCGCTTTATACAATAATATTTTTACACTGTGTTTGGCTCGTGGTCGAGATGATGAGTGCAAATAATTATTTTGCCAAAACAGTGCTAAATTTATGATTATTTCGGTACTACCGCGGTTTCGTGTGTGCGCTCTTGGTACTTTGACAAGGTACTACAAGATTGGTTTGAGGTTAAGTGCTGACTTCAGTTTGTTCACCTCATCTCTTCTGTTTTTATTTTAACTTGCAACAATGTTTGTATGTAAGTTATTGCTTTCAAAATTTGTGGAATATTGTTTAACTTGGTACTTCTAGTAAACCGTTTGTTATGCAATTTTGCAGTTACTTTGAGTACCTGTGGCAATACAAAACTATGATCATTTTCACAATTTAAAATCGTATTTCTATGGTTATAGACATATATCTATGCGGTCTACAAAACTATGGTTTTTTTTAAATTCAATCTTGTACAGGGGTTGAATTTAATTTTTTTATTGAGTATCTATGGAACATTCAAAGATGCTGGCTCGAAAAGACCAAAATATTGCAATTAGAACTGCTCTTTAACACCGTTTTTTCTTCGATCATATGGTATTATAAAAAAATAAAATTATACAAACAATGTTACGTTTTCTATTCTAGTAGTAGCATTCTATAAAAAACAAAAACAATGTTATTAAAAAGATTATGTAAAATGGTAATACCTAATATGGATTTATGTGAAGTACTTATTGCTTGGTAAAACTCATTTTCTGAGATCTTTTTAGATAATTTTTTATATTTTTTTAATTTCGATGTTGTAAAAAAATGACTAATAAGCAGATTATATAATTTACATAATAAATATACCGGGTGTTTCAAATTCGACTCTCGCTACTAGAGCGATCTGCGAAATGGTAATAAATACAGAGTGGCTCAAAAATAATCTACATATACATATATTCTCAAAGACCCTTTTTTAGCTTCAGCCTTTGGTGGCGTCAAAAATCATATAAGGCGTTTTATTTTTCTGGGCCTATCATCAACTTTATTTTTTTAAATAGGGACCATGATATTTTATTTCTTTTTTTTTTAAAGTTTAAGAATTTATACAGGGTGAGTCTTTATTATATATGTATATACTTATTTCGACCCAAAAAACACAATTATGAGGTTTTTTCGCGAAAAAAATATTTCTTTTTGGAATTTGGAATTTTTTGAAATTTTTTTGGATTTTTTTTTAGTTTTTAGTCAAAAAAATTTTATTTTTTGGTATTATGGCAACATAGATAGTAGATTAAATTTACAAGAATGAAAATCCAGAAAAGATGTAGTGGCTCTCAAAATTTAAACACGAAATTATTTTTTTAGAGTTCATTAAATCGGTTAGTTTGGATTTATTTGAAAAACGGTAAAGAGAAAATATATACACCTATTTAAGACTGACCCTGTATATTATTGTTTACGTCCTTTTTACTGTTTGTGAGTTTTATTAAAAATTTTTTCAATTTATTTTGTAATGTAGTCCCGAAAAATAGAAAATAATTAAAAGATAAAATAATATCAAATATATCATCATTGTTCATGTCTTTTTAACATAAAAACTAACAAATATTAAATCCAATATCCAATACCAAAGTAACGCCAGTTGTGAAATTCGTATTTTATTAACATTTAATGAAATTATTCGAAAATATAGGACTAAGCTGACCTCATGAACCAAGATGATATTGCTTTAATGAATTCAAAGTCTATAGGAATTTCCAATTATTGCCAAATGTTTTAGAGAAAAAGTTAATCTTTTCCAAGTATTAATTGAATAATATGTCTGTTATAACTGTATTTTATTTCGAAATTTTTTAGGACTAACAAATATGTAGTCTAAATTATTTGACAATTTTACCTATTTTTTAAACAACTAACTGATTTGCCCGTTTTTGGTGCCAGTGAGTGCATATGAGAAGATTTGTATATGATCCCATCAAAACCTATAAATGGTTAAAAACATTTACCGTTTAGCGTTATTTATGTTAAATATTCAAGGACGAGACTACTGCAATAATTTTTTTTTACGATATAAACACACGAAAGTGAAAATCTCCGTCCTAAAAACTCTAATCAAAGTGCTATTTACACTTTCCATTTCCACTGGCCTCCAAATTGCTGCACGTTTCAAGCGCAATCCAAATATTTTCAATAGGAAAACTTTATTTACGGAAATTGTGTGATAAATCACCAATAGATAGAATCAAGATAAAATAGATCCTTTATTTTTCTAGTAAAACCTCGTTATTTTCTTCCAATATTTATTTCTAACAATCAAAAATCTTAAGGATCAATTGATTAACGGTCCAGCTATCTCGAAACACCAGTTCCCGATATATCACCGAAATTAAGCGACGTTAGGCGATGCGAGCGGATGGACGGGTGACCGTTTGGGAACTCTGTCGTGCTGTTGTTCCACGGCAAGGGTATAAAATCTATTCGATCCAGATGGGCTCGGATATCTCGTGAGTAAGAGTCGATTTAGTCACTCGCCAAGTCGGTAGGCCATTGGCCGAGGCCCGCGGTTCGGGTTCCGCATTTACTTTTCTTGGGTACCTTCGTTTTGTAGGATAGGGTTTTTCTGTTTATATTAATCGTCTGATGGTAAAATAGTGTTTATGGGTATTCTGGTTACACCAATTTAGGGTGGGTCAAAATAATCGACAATTTTTTTACACCCTAAAAACTAAGTTTTTATAAACTTTAGTATTTTGCATATTATACAGGGTTAATCGAGGGGTTGTTTTATTACCCTAACTTTAAAACACCCTATGCAGTAATTCCGTGTGTGAATTTTCCTAAAATATAATTTTACGGTCAGAACCATGACTCCTAAGCGTTTTGGTTTTTGGATAATGTCAATACATGCCTTGGTTCATTTTTAAGAGAGTAATGAACTCATTACGATCAATTTATAATTTTTTCAATTATCATTACATTTTGATGTAATTTTTTAATATGACGGGATGGTTTTGGTGACTATTGTCATAACGTCATATTACGCTGCATTGGACACTGTATACTAAATTAAAAATAAACGTTAAATACTAAAAATACAGTCGTGGTATTAATAAACATTAATAACGATAACAGAACTGACGATATTAAAGAAAACATCTGTAATAATCAAATATACAAACAGAAAAAAAATTGTAAAAAATAGCCTAATACATTGTATTGCCTCCCTTGACTGTTACAACTGTCTGTATACGTCCGTTCATTCTGGTATACGTCCGTTCATACAGAAACATATTACCCTTGTATATGAATTTTTAAAGTAGCTCAACCTAAGACGTTTATGGATGTAAAGCACCAGATGGCGGGGCGTATTTCACAGTCTTTTACTACAGAAAAATATTTTTTGTTACTCTGAATTTTGAAGCTACCAATAAAAACAGAGAAAATAAAAATCGATAATTTTCGGACCGTGCCAATTGGTTACCTACTAATCGACCAGATACTTTTTATCTATTAGATATGCTATAAAAGCTGGTAATTATACAATTCGACCATTGTAAATACCCGACAAATTTCGCAAGGCCGACGAGGCCGATGCTTTTCACTGATAAGAAAAAAAAAATGTTTGTTTAGATAATTTTCGAGATATTTTTTCTTTCTGAATGCACATTTTTAAAGTATTTTATATTCTTTGTCCGCTTGATCTATTATACTGGTCGCTCGTATCGAAGTTCTGTTTCTTCTAGTTTTAAAAAATGTTCTTATTTTTTATAGTTGTAGTGGTTGTAGTGTAAAATTAGATTAATTTTATTAAGTTTAATTATGATGTTTAGTGTAGAATACCAGAAATAGTTTAGTAGTGTTTTTATAGTTTATTTATTTTGTAGTTAAGTAGTAGGTGAAGGGATAATTTGGTTATTTTTTCTTTTTGTTTGATTAATTAGTAAGTTTATAATTTTTTCAGTGTAAAATACAAGAAGTAGTTGTGTAGCGTTTTTATAAGAGATTATATTCGTTTATTTTGTAGATGTGTAGTAGGTGAAGGTATTTGGGAATTTTTTCTTTTTGTTTTTCTTCTAATTGTAGTAATTCTATTAAGTATTGTGATAGATATGCTATATATTCTTTCAACTTCGTTGAAAAGTGCGTTATCATATAATTTTGGTTTTCTGGTAGAATATAGGAAAAAAAAATCTGATCAAATTTATTTTAAATTAAATTAATCGAGTCTTATTAATCAAATTAATCTAGTCAAATAAAAATAATAGTTCGTTTCTAAATACTATACAGGATGAGTTTCCTACGATGTTCTCTATGGGTATCTCGGAAACTACTGGAGATAGAGAGTCGGTTAAATGGGGAAAGAATTGCAGTTTTGTGGGGTCATAAACATGTGCCTTTCGGATTTTTCGGAGAAGTTCAAGGTTTACTAGATATTTCGAAAAACACAAATTTTGGCTATTTTAAAACTTGTCTCTAATTCCATTATTATCTACCGTATGATCGAATAAAAACGGCGCCAACGATGGCTATGAAATGAAGATCGTTGTCATTTTATATGTAAAATTATATGGGAAATATCATGGATCGTCATTTCATAGCCATCGCTGACGCCGTTTTTATTCGATCATATGGTATTTTAGACAAAAAGTTTTCAGATAAAAGTTGTAGATAATCACATACCTAATGAGTTTGTTTTCTGTTTTTTTTCTAAAACCTGTCATTTTTGACATATGACACAAACATTATGTTTTTTTTTAAATGGAAATCCTAGTTGGCCATGACTTAATAAAAAGCGCCATTCTTTAAGCTTTTCAGCGATATAGGTATAATATGTTTTTTTTTCGAAAAATTACAAGTTATAGCCAATTCATTTCTTTCTTCGCTAATTCCCATACCAATTAGTTGGCATCAAAAATGTAAAAAGTTTTATGTTTTCAAAAAAAAATATCGTAAAATTCGTAAAGCCACTCAATTTAAAATAAAATAATCTAAGAATGAAATGATTCTTTTATAAACCGGAATTAAATCAAATTAAAATAGGTTTGTAACTTTTTTTTTAAATATTAATTAACAGCAATTAGCATTATCATAAATTATAAATAATGTACCAACATATCGAAATAATAATTTCTTTGTTAATACGGTTTAGAATTCTTAAAATAACAGGCAAAAATAATCCACAATTTACAATAAAATAAAAGTTTCGTTTAAATTTCTTAATCAGCTGATCATTATTAAAGTTCGCTGAAACCCGGGGCTATATTATTACATTACTCTGAGGAAAATAACGAAAATAATCGATATTTTTGACTCCGCCCCGAAAGGTTCACGATTTGTCCTCCAGTTGGCAGCACATTTTGTCTAGTCGGTTGGGCAACTTTAAGAATATATAAACAAGGATATTACAATATGTTTCCTCATTCGTCTTTAAGGACCAAGCGAAGTTCATTTAATGAAGCTGGTAGCGCTTCGCGACGTCTAACCCTCCTGCCAACCATTTCCCAAACTTCATGAAAAACATGATGAACAGTTCATAGTGGTTCATAGTTCACAATAATCCCCAAAGCCGCCTTGTCATATTGAAAAACAACTTCAAAAAGAAATGAGAAAAAATGGAAATTGAAAAAATTGCAAATTGTTTCGAACAATTGCAAAACTTTCGAACGATGAGGTTTACAAAAAAATTATAAGAGACCTTTTTTGTAGAGAATTCAATTTTATATAAACATATGAGACGAGATATTTTTTCTAAATAGTAGATAACGAAATATGATTTTTTCTTTCTAATAACAAAGGAATAAATAGAAAACTGAAAGGTGAATGTCCCCCATTCCTATTAAAATTAAGATGGATGCTCATACTTGGAGAGGATTTTTTGAGGTGTCTACCAACCTTTTTCTTTCAGGGTATAAAGTGAAAAAAAATAGTCGGTTTTTTTGGCCCACCCTAATAATTATTATGTTTTTTCGACTACAACCTTAAAATATTAGAGTTTACAGAAAGAAATCAGGAATTTGAAGTAAATAAACAGAATTTTACCTTAATTGGCACATTTTTAACGTTATTATAGCGCCTACACTGACAGAGATGAGGGTCTAAACTGGTCGAGCGTAATTATTCACCTAAAAGAAGGAATTTTACATAATTAAGCTTTTTTAAATTGCATTAGTGTCTCGGTGCCGGCACGGTTTGCAGCATTAGTGCGAAAACTGGATAAAAATCGTAGTGCCATGTAACTTTGCCGGTTCTAATGTAATTAGGCTTTCCCTAACTCGTAGGAAAGGATATAGAGAGGGAGCTTGTACTTCGCTTAACTACACAGGAGCGAAGCTAGATTGAATTAAAACATGATTAGCAGAAATTCAGGTAACGTATTTTCATATAATTTCATTATCAAAATTTAAAATTTTTTATTAACCTTATTTCTAACAATTTATATAAAAGAAATGACGTTTGTTTTTTCTTATTTTTTTGGCATTTGACATACACATAACCAAATTGGTAAATGTCTTTTTGGGATAGACCCACCTCAAAAATAAATATCTATTTTAATATTGTAATAGTAATATATTAATTAACAAAGAATAGACGCCTTGAAGATGTGACCACATTTTATACCCCCCTAACCGAAGAATCATACTTCTTAAGCTAATGGTAAACTGCTGATGGACACATGCCATCCAGTTCAAAAGGACCCAGTCCAGAAAAGTTTTCTCGATATAATTCGGTTCTAATATATTCTTTTGGTGATAATAATGTTATTTAATAATGAATTTATACCACCCAACCGAAAAATCATACGTCTTCAGCTTATGGTAAAATGTTGATGGACATATGCCATCCAGTTCAAAAGGAGCCAGTCCAGGAAAGTTTTCTCGTTATAATTCGGTTTTAATATATTCTTTTGGTGATAATAATGTTATTTAATAATGAATTTATACCACCCAACCGAAGAATCATACTTCTTCAGCTTATGGTAAACTGCTGATGGACATAGACCATCCAGTTCGAAAGGACCCAGTCCAGGAAAGCTTTCTCGATATAATTCGGTTTTAATATATTCTTTTGGTGATAATAATGTTATTTAATAATGAATTTATACCACCCAACTGAAGAATCATACTTCTTCAGCTTATGGTAAACTGCTGATGGACATAGACCATCCAGTTCGAAAGGACCCAGTCCAGGAAAGTTTTCTCGATATAATTCGGTTTTAATATAGTCTTTGGATGATAATAATGTTATTTAATAATGAATTTATACCCCCCAACCGAAGAATCACACTTCTTCAGCTTATGGTAAACTGCTGATGGACATATACCATCCAGTTCGAAAGGACCCAGTCCAGGAAAGTTTTCTCGATATAATTCGGTTTTAATATATTCTTTTGGTGATAATAATGTTATTTAATAATGAATTTATATCACCCAACCGAAGAATCACACTTCTTCAGCTTATGGTAAACTGCTGATGGACATAGGCCATCCAGTTCGAAAGGACCCAGTCCAGGAAAGTTTTCTCGTTATAATTCGGTTTTAATATACTCTTTTGATGATAATAATGTTATTTAATAATGAATTTATACCACCCAACCGAAGAATCATATTTCTTCAGCTTATGGTAAACTGCTGATGGACATAGGCCATCCAGTTCGAAAGGACCCAGTCCAGGAAAGTTTTCTCGATATAATTCGGTTTTAATATAGTCTTTGGATGATCATAATGTTATTTAATAATGAATTTATACCACCCAACCGAAGAATCACACTTCTTCAATTTATGGTAAACTGCTGATGGACATAGGCCATCCAGTTCGAAAGGACCCAGTCCAGGAAAGTTTTCTCGATATAATTCGGTTTTAATATAGTCTTTGGATGATAATAATGTTATTTAATAATGAATTTATACCACCCAACCGAAGAATCACACTTCTTCAGCTTATGGTAAATTGCTGATGGACATAGGCCATCCAGTTCGAAAGGACCCAGTCCAGGAAAGTTTTCTCGATATAATTCGGTTTTAATATATTCTTTTGATGATAATAATGTTATTTAATAATGAATTTATACCACCCAACCGAATAATCATACTTCTTCAGCTAATGGTAAACTGCTGATGGACACATGCCATCCAGTTCAAAAGGACCCAGTCCAGGAAATTATTCTCGTTATAATTCGGTTTTAATATATTGTTTTGGTGATAATAATGTTATTTAATTATGAATTTATACCCTTCAACTCAAGAATCATACTTCTTCAGCTAATGGTAAAAGGTTGATGGACATAGGCCATCCAGTTCAATAGGAGCCAGTCCAGGAAAGTTTTCTCGTTATAATTCGGTTTTAATATAGTCTTTGGATGATAATAATGTTATTTAATAATGAATTTATACCACCCAACTGAAGAATCATACTTCTTCAGCTTATGGTAAACTGCTGATGGACATAGACCATCCAGTTTGAAAGGACCCAGTCCAGGAAAGTTTTCTCGATATAATTCGGTTTTAATATAGTCTTTGGATGATAATAATGTTATTTAATAATGAATTTATACCACCCAACCAAAGAATCACACTTCTTCAGCTTATGGTAAACTGCTGATGGACATAGGCCATCCAGTTCGAAAGGACCCAGTCCAGGAAAGTTTTCTCGTTATAATTCGGTTTTAATATATTCTTATGATGATAATAATGTTATTTAATAATGAATTTATACCACCCAACCGAAGAATCACACTTCTTCAGCTTATGGTAAACTGCTGATGGATATAGGCCATCCAGTTCGAAAGGACCCAGTCCAGGAAAGTTTTCTCGTTATAATTCGGTTTTAATATATTCTTTTGATGATAATAATGTTATTTAATAATGAACTTATACCACCCAACCGAAGAATCATACTTCTTCAGCTTATGGTAAACTGCTGATGGACATAGACCATCCAGTTCGAAAGGACCCAGTCCAGGAAAGTTTTCTCGATATAATTCGGTTTTAATATATTCTTTTGGTGATAATAATGTTATTTAATAATGAATTTATACCACCCAACCGAAGAATCATACTTCTTCAGCTTATGGTAAACTGCTGATGGACATATACCATCCAGTTCGAAAGGACCCAGTCCAGGAAAGCTTTTTCGATATAATTCGGTTTTAATATATCCTTTTGATGATAATAATGTTATTTAATAATGAATTTATACCACCCAACCGAAGAATCATATTTCTTCAGCTTATGGTAAACTGCTGATGGACATAGGCCATCCAGTTCGAAAGGACCCAGTCCAGGAAAGTTTTCTCGATATAATTCGGTTTTAATAAAGTCTTTGGATGATCATAATGTTATTTAATAATGAATCTATACCACCCAACCGAAAAATCACACTTCTTCAGCTAATGGTAAACTGCTGATGGATACATGCCATCCAGTTCAAAAGGACCCAGTCCAGAAAAGTTTTCTCGATATAATTCGGTTCTAATATATTCTTTTGGCGATAATAACGTTATTTAATAATGAATTTATACCGCCCAACCGAAGAATCATACTTCTTCAGCTTATGGTAAACTGCTGATGGACATAGACCATCCAGTTCGAAAGGACCCAGTCCAGGAAAGTTTTCTCGATATAATTCGGTTTTAATATAGTCTTTGGATGATAATAATGTTATTTAATAATGAATTTATACCACCCAACCGAAGAATCACACTTCTTCAGCTTATGGTAAACTGCTGATGGACATAGGCCATCCAGTTCGAAAGGACCCAGTCCAGGAAAGTTTTCTCGATATAATTCGGTTTTAATATAGTCTTTGGATGATAATAATGTTATTTAATAATGAATTTATACCACCCAACCGAAGAATCACACTTCTTCAACTTATGGTAAATTGCTGATGGACATAGGCCATCCAGTTCGAAAGGACCCAGTCCAGGAAAGTTTTCTCGTTATAATTCGGTTTTAATATAATCTTTTGATGATAATAATGTTATTTGATAATGAATTTTTACAACCCAACCGAATAATCATACTTCTTCAGCTAATGGTAAACTGCTGATGGACACATGCCATCCAGTTCAAAAGGACCCAGTCCAGGAAATTTTTCTCGTTATAATTCAGTTTTAATATATTGTTTTGGTGATAATAATGTTATTTAATAATGAATTTATACCACCCAACCGAATAATCATACTTCTTCAGCTAATGGTAAACTGCTGATGGACACATGCCATCCAGTTCAAAAGGACCCAGTCCAGGAAATTTTCTCGTTATAATTCGGTTTTTAATATATTGTTTTTGGTGATAATAATGTTATTTCATAATGAATTTATGCCACCCAACCGAAGAATCATACTTCTTCAGCTAATGGTAAAATGTTGATGGACACATGCCATTCAGTTCAATAGGAGCCAGTCCAGGAAAGTTTTCTTGTTATAATTCGGTTTTTAATATAGTCTTTGGATGATAATAATGTTATTTTAATAATTAATTTTTACAACCCAACCGAAGAATCATACTTCTTCAGCTTATGGTAAACTTTGATGGACATAGGCCATCCAGTTCGAAAAGGACCCAGTCCAGGAAAGTTTTCTCGATATAATTCGGTTTTAATATAGTCTTTGGATGATAATAATGTTATTTAATAATGAATTTATACCACCCAACCAAAGAATCACACTTCTTCAACTTATGGTAAATTGCTGATGGACATAGGCCATCCAGTTCGAAAGGACCCAGTCCAGGAAAGTTTTCTCGTTATAATTCGGTTTTAATATATTCTTTTGATGATAATAATGTTATTTAATAATGAATTTATACCCCCCTAACCGAAGAATCATACTTCTTCAGCTAATGGTAAACTGCTGATGGACACATGCCATCCAGTTCAAAAGGACCCAGCCCAGAAAAGTTTTCTCGATATAATTCGGTTCTAATATATTCTTTTGGTGATAATAATGTTATTTAATAATGAATTTATACCACCCAACCGAAGAATCATACTTCTTCAGCTTATGGTAAACTGCTGATGGACATAGGCCATCCAGTTCGAAAGGACCCAGTCCAGGAAAGTTTTCTCGTTATAATTCGGTTTTAATATAATCTTTTGATGATAATAATGTTATTTGATAATGAATTTTTACACCCAACCGAAGAATCATACTTCTTCAGCTTATGGTAAACTGCTGATGGACATAGGCCATCCAGTTCGAAAGGACCCAGTCCAGGAAAGTTTTCACGATATAATTCGGTTTTAATATAGTCTTTGGATGATAATAATGTTATTTAATAATGAATTTATACCACCCAACCGAAGAATCACACTTCTTCAACTTATGGTAAATTGCTGATGGACATAGGCCATCCAGTTCGAAAGGACTGTAGTCCAGGAAAGTTTTTCTCGTTATAATTCGGTTTTAATATATTCTTTTGATGATAATAATGTTATTTCATAATGAATTTATGCCACCCAACCGAAGAATCACACTTCTTCAGCTTATGGTAAACTGCTGATGGACATAGGACATCCAGTTCGAAAAAGGACCCAGTCCAGGAAAGTTGTCTCGATATAATCTGGTTTTTAATATATTCTTTTTTGATGATAATAATGTTATTTAATAATGAATTTATACCACCCAGCCGAATAATCATACTTCTTCAGCTAATGGTAAATGCTGATGGACACATGCCATCCAGTTCAAAAGGACCCAGTCCAGGAAATTTTTCTCGTTATAATTCAGTTTTAATATATTGTTTTGGTGATAATAATGTTATTTAATAATGAATTTATACCACCCAACCGAATAATCATACTTCTTCAGCTAATGGTAAACTGCTGATGGACACATGCCATCCAGTTCAAAAGGACCCAGTCCAGGAAATTTTTCTCGTTATAATTCGGTTTTAATATATTGTTTTGGTGATAATAATGTTATTTCATAATGAATTTATGCCACCCAACCGAAGAATCATACTTCTTCAGCTAATGGTAAAATGTTGATGGACACATGCCATTCAGTTCAATAGGAGCCAGTCCAGGAAAGTTTTCTTGTTATAATTCGGTTTTAATATAGTCTTTGGATGATAATAATGTTATTTAATAATTAATTTTTACAACCCAACCGAAGAATCATACTTCTTCAGCTTATGGTAAACTGCTGATGGACATAGGCCATCCAGTTCGAAAGGACCCAGTCCAGGAAAGTTTTCTCGATATAATTCGGTTTTAATATAGTCTTTGGATGATAATAATGTTATTTAATAATGAATTTATACCACCCAACCAAAGAATCACACTTCTTCAACTTATGGTAAATTGCTGATGGACATAGGCCATCCAGTTCGAAAGGACCCAGTCCAGGAAAGTTTTCTCGTTATAATTCGGTTTTAATATATTCTTTTGATGATAATAATGTTATTTAATAATGAATTTATGCCACCCAACGAAGAATCACACTTCTTCAGCTTATGGTAAACTGCTGATGGACATAGGCCATCCAGTTCGAAAAGGACCCAGTCAGGAAAGTTTTTCTCGGTATAATTCGGTTTTAATATATTCTTTTTGGTGATAATATTGTTATTTAATGAATTTGCTACCACCCAACCGAATAATATCATACTTCTTCAGCTAATGGTAAACTGCTGATGGACACATGCCATCCAGTTCAAAAGAACCCAGTCCAGGAAATTTTTCTCGTTATCACTCAGTTTTTAATATATTGTTTTGGTGATAATAATGTTATTTAATTATGAATTTATTACCTTCAACTCAAGAATCATACTTCTTCAGCTAATGGTAAACTGCTGATGGACACATGCCATCCAGTTCAAAAGGACCCAGTCCTGGAAAGTTTTCTCGTTATAATTCGGTTTTTAATATATTCTTTTGGTGATAATAATGTTATTTAATAATGAATTTATACCCCCAACTCAAGAATCATACATCTTCAGCTAATGGTAAAATGTTGATGGACACATGCCATCCAGTTCAATAGAAGCCAGTCCAGGAAAGTTTTCTCGTTATAATTCGGTTTTAATATAGTCTTTGGATGATAATAATGTTATTTAATAATTAATTTTTTACAACCCAACCGAAGAATCATATTTCTTCAACTTATAGTATTGAAACTGCTTTGATGGACATAGGCCATCCAGTTCGAAAAGGACCCAGTCAGAAAGTTTTCTCGTTATAATTCGGTTTTAATATAGTCTTTGGATGATAATAATGTTATTTAATAATGAATTTATACCACCCAACCACGATGAATCATACTTCTTCAGCTTATGGTAAACTGCTGATGGACACGCAGGCCATCCAGTTCGAAAGGACCCAGTCCAGGAAAGTTTTCTCGATATAATTCTGTTTTAATATACTCTTTGGATGATAATAGTGTTATTTAATAATGAATTTATACCACCCAACCGAAGAATCATACTTCTTCAGCTTACATGGTAAAACTGTTGATGGACATAGGCCATCCAGTTCGAAAGGACCCAGTCCAGGAAAGTTGTCTCGATATAATTCGGTTTTAATATATTCTTTTGATGATAATAATGTTATTTAATAATGAATTTATACCCCCCTAACCGAAGAACCATACTTCTTCAGCTAATGGTAAACTGCTGATGGACACATGCCATCAATCTGCGCGACCCAGCCCAGAAAAGTTTCTCGATATAATTCGGTTCTAATATCATTCTTTTGGTGATAATAATGTTATTTAATAATGAATTTATACCAATTCCAACCGAAGAATCATACTTCTTCAGCTTATGGTAAACTGCTGATGGACATAGACCATCCAGTTCGAAAAGGACCCAGTCCAGGAAAGTTTTTCTCGATATAATTCGGTTTTAATATAGTCTTTGGATGATAATAATGTTATTTAATAATGAATTTATACCACCCAACCAAACTGAAGAATCACACTTCTTCAGCTTATACAGTAAACTGCTGATGGACACTTAGGCCATCCAGTTCGAAAGGACCCAGTCCAGGAAAGTTTTCTCGTTATAATTCGGTTTTAATATAATCTTTTGATGATAATAATGTTATTTGATAATGAATTTTACAACCCAACCGAAGAATCATACTTCTTCAGCTTATGGTAAACTGCTGATGGACATAGGCCATCCAGTTCGAAAGGACCCAGTCCAGGAAAGTTTTCTCGATATAATTCGGTTTTAATATAGTCTTTGGATGATAATAATGTTATTTAATAATGAATTTATACCACCCAACCGAAGAATCACACTTCTTCAACTTATGGTAAAATTGCTGATGGACATAGGCCATCCAGTTCGAGGACCCAGTCCAGGAAAGTTTTCTCGTTATAATTCGGTTTTAATATATTCTTTTGATGATAATAATTATTTCATAATGAATTTATGCCACCCAACCGAAGAATCACACTTCTTCAGCTTATGGTAAACTGCTGATGGACATAGGCCATCAGTTCGAAAGGACCCAGTCCAGGAAAGTTTTTCTCGATATAATTCGGTTTTAATATATTCTTTTGGTGATAATAATGTTATTTAATAATGAATTTATACCACCCAACCGAATAATCATACTTCTTCAGCTAATGGTAAACTGCTGATGGACACATGCCATCCAGTTCAAAGAACCCAGTCCAGGAAATTTTTCTCGTTATAATTCAGTTTTTTAATATATTGTTTGGTGATAATAATGTTATTTAATAATGAATTTATACCACCCAACCGAAGAATCATATTTCTTCAGCTTATGTTAAACTGCTGATGGACATAGGCCATCCAGTTCGAAAAAAGGACCCAGTCCAGGAAAGTTTTCTCGATATAATTCGGTTTTTAATATAGTCTTTGGATGATAATAATGTTGTTATTTAATAATGATTTATACCACCCAACCGAAGAATCACACTTCTTCAGCTTATGGTAAACTGCTGATGGACATAGGCCATCCAGTTCGAAAGGACCCAGTCCAGGAAAGTTGTCTCGATATAATTCGGTTTTAATATATTCTTTTGATGATAATAATGTTATTTAATAATGAATTTATACCACCCAACCGAATAATCATACTTCTTCCAGCTAATGGTAAACTGCTGATGGACACATGCCATCCAGTTCAAAAAGGACCCAGTCCAGGAAATTTTCTCGTTATAATTCAGTTTTAATATATTGTTTTGGTGATAATAATGTTATTTAATAATGAATTTATACCACCAACCGAATAATCATACTTCTTCAGCTAATGGTAAACGGCTGATGGACACATGCCATCCAGTTCAAAAGGACCCAGTCCAGGAAATTTTCTCGTTATAATTCGGTTTTAATATAATGTTTTGGTGATAATAATGTTATTTCATAATGAATTTATGCCACCCAACCGAAGAATCATACTTCTTCAGCTAATGGTAAAAATGTTGATGGACACATGCCATTCAGTTCAATAAGGGCCAGTCCAGAAAGAAGTTTCTTGTTATAATTCGGTTTTAATATAGTCTTTGGATGATAATAATGTTATTTAATAATTAATTTTACAACCCAACCTGAAGAATCATACTTCTTCAACTTAGTGGTAAACTCGCTGATGGATATAGGCCATCCAGTTCGAAAGGACCCAGTCAGGAAAGTTTTCTCGATATAATTCGGTTTTTAATATAGTCTTTGGATGATAATAATGTTATTTAATAATGAATTTATACCACCCAACCAAAGAATCACACTTCTTCAACTTATGGTAAATTGCTGATGGACATAGGCCATCCAGTTCGAAAGGACCCAGTCCAGGAAAGTTTTCTCGTTATAATTCGGTTTTAATATATTCTTTTGATGATAATAATGTTATCTCATAATGAATTTATGCCACCCAACCGAAGAATCACACTTCTTCAGCTTATGGTAAACTGCTGATGGACATAGGCCATCCAGTTCGAAAGGACCCAGTCCAGGAAAGTTTTCTCGGTATAATTCGGTTTTAATATATTCTTTTGGTGATAATATTGTTATTTAATAATGAATTTATACCACCCAACCGAATAATCATACTTCTTCAGCTAATGGTAAACTGCTGATGGACACATGCCATCCAGTTCAAAAGAACCCAGTCCAGGAAATTTTTCTCGTTATCACTCAGTTTTAATATATTGTTTTGGTGATAATAATGTTATTTAATTATGAATTTATACCCTTCAACTCAAGAATCATACTTCTTCAGCTAATGGTAAACTGCTGATGGACACATGCCATCCAGTTCAAAAGGACCCAGTCCTGGAAAGTTTTCTCGTTATAATTCGGTTTTAATATATTCTTTTGGTGATAATAATGTTATTTAATAATGAATTTATACCCCCCAACTCAAGAATCATACATCTTCAGCTAATGGTAAAATGTTGATGGACACATGCCATCCAGTTCAATAGGAGCCAGTCCAGGAAAGTTTTCTCGTTATAATTCGGTTTTAATATAGTCTTTGGATGATAATAATGTTATTTAATAATTAATTTTTACAACCCAACCGAAGAATCATATTTCTTCAACTTATGGTAAACTGCTGATGGACATAGGCCATCCAGTTCGAAAGGACCCAGTCCAGGAAAGTTTTCTCGTTATAATTCGGTTTTAATATAGTCTTTGGATGATAATAATGTTATTTAATAA
Organism: Sitophilus oryzae; assembly: GCF_002938485.1. Taxonomy (NCBI): domain Eukaryota; kingdom Metazoa; phylum Arthropoda; class Insecta; order Coleoptera; family Curculionidae; genus Sitophilus; species Sitophilus oryzae. The sequence continues at coordinate 544,927 of NW_022146930.1, read as the reverse complement.
TGAATTTATACCACCCAACCGATGAATCATACTTCTTCAGCTTATGGTAAACTGCTGATGGACATAGGCCATCCAGTTCGAAAGGACCCAGTCCAGGAAAGTTTTCTCGATATAATTCTGTTTTAATATACTCTTTGGATGATAATAGTGTTATTTAATAATGAATTTATACCACCCAACCGAAGAATCATACTTCTTCAGCTTATGGTAAACTGTTGATGGACATAGGCCATCCAGTTCGAAAGGACCCAGTCCAGGAAAGTTGTCTCGATATAATTCGGTTTTAATATATTCTTTTGATGATAATAATGTTATTTAATAATGAATTTATACCCCCCTAACCGAAGAACCATACTTCTTCAGCTAATGGTAAACTGCTGATGGACACATGCCATCCAGTTCAAAAGGACCCAGCCCAGAAAAGTTTTCTCGATATAATTCGGTTCTAATATATTCTTTTGGTGATAATAATGTTATTTAATAATGAATTTATACCACCCAACCGAAGAATCATACTTCTTCAGCTTATGGTAAACTGCTGATGGACATAGACCATCCAGTTCGAAAGGACCCAGTCCAGGAAAGTTTTCTCGATATAATTCGGTTTTAATATAGTCTTTGGATGATAATAATGTTATTTAATAATGAATTTATACCACCCAACCGAAGAATCACACTTCTTCAGCTTATGGTAAACTGCTGATGGACATAGGCCATCCAGTTCGAAAGGACCCAGTCCAGGAAAGTTTTCTCGTTATAATTCGGTTTTAATATAATCTTTTGATGATAATAATGTTATTTGATAATGAATTTTTACAACCCAACCGAAGAATCATACTTCTTCAGCTTATGGTAAACTGCTGATGGACATAGGCCATCCAGTTCGAAAGGACCCAGTCCAGGAAAGTTTTCTCGATATAATTCGGTTTTAATATAGTCTTTGGATGATAATAATGTTATTTAATAATGAATTTATACCACCCAACCGAAGAATCACACTTCTTCAACTTATGGTAAATTGCTGATGGACATAGGCCATCCAGTTCGAAAGGACCCAGTCCAGGAAAGTTTTCTCGTTATAATTCGGTTTTAATATATTCTTTTGATGATAATAATGTTATTTCATAATGAATTTATGCCACCCAACCGAAGAATCACACTTCTTCAGCTTATGGTAAACTGCTGATGGACATAGGCCATCCAGTTCGAAAGGACCCAGTCCAGGAAAGTTTTCTCGATATAATTCGGTTTTAATATATTCTTTTGGTGATAATAATGTTATTTAATAATGAATTTATACCACCCAACCGAATAATCATACTTCTTCAGCTAATGGTAAACTGCTGATGGACACATGCCATCCAGTTCAAAAGAACCCAGTCCAGGAAATTTTTCTCGTTATAATTCAGTTTTAATATATTGTTTTGGTGATAATAATGTTATTTAATAATGAATTTATACCACCCAACCGAAGAATCATATTTCTTCAGCTTATGTTAAACTGCTGATGGACATAGGCCATCCAGTTCGAAAGGACCCAGTCCAGGAAAGTTTTCTCGATATAATTCGGTTTTAATATAGTCTTTGGATGATAATAATGTTATTTAATAATGAATTTATACCACCCAACCGAAGAATCACACTTCTTCAGCTTATGGTAAACTGCTGATGGACATAGGCCATCCAGTTCGAAAGGACCCAGTCCAGGAAAGTTGTCTCGATATAATTCGGTTTTAATATATTCTTTTGATGATAATAATGTTATTTAATAATGAATTTATACCACCCAGCCGAATAATCATACTTCTTCAGCTAATGGTAAACTGCTGATGGACACATGCCATCCAGTTCAAAAGGACCCAGTCCAGGAAATTTTTCTCGTTATAATTCAGTTTTAATATATTGTTTTGGTGATAATAATGTTATTTAATAATGAATTTATACCACCCAACCGAATAATCATACTTCTTCAGCTAATGGTAAACTGCTGATGGACACATGCCATCCAGTTCAAAAGGACCCAGTCCAGGAAATTTTTCTCGTTATAATTCGGTTTTAATATATTGTTTTGGTGATAATAATGTTATTTCATAATGAATTTATGCCACCCAACCGAAGAATCATACTTCTTCAGCTAATGGTAAAATGTTGATGGACACATGCCATTCAGTTCAATAGGAGCCAGTCCAGGAAAGTTTTCTTGTTATAATTCGGTTTTAATATAGTCTTTGGATGATAATAATGTTATTTAATAATTAATTTTTACAACCCAACCGAAGAATCATACTTCTTCAGCTTATGGTAAACTGCTGATGGACATAGGCCATCCAGTTCGAAAGGACCCAGTCCAGGAAAGTTTTCTCGATATAATTCGGTTTTAATATAGTCTTTGATGATAATAATGTTATTTAATAATGAATTTATACCACCCAACCAAAGAATCACACTTCTTCAACTTATGGTAAATTGCTGATGGACATAGGCCATCCAGTTCGAAAGGACCCAGTCCAGGAAAGTTTTCTCGTTATAATTCGGTTTTAATATATTCTTTTGATGATAATAATGTTATCTCATAATGAATTTATGCCACCCAACCGAAGAATCACACTTCTTCAGCTTATGGTAAACTGCTGATGGACATAGGCCACCCAGTTCGAAAGGACCCAGTCCAGGAAAGTTTTCTCGATATAATTCGGTTTTAATATATTCTTTTGGTGATAATATTGTTATTTAATAATGAATTTATACCACCCAACCGAATAATCATACTTCTTCAGCTAATGGTAAACTGCTGATGGACACATGCCATCCAGTTCAAAAGAACCCAGTCCAGGAAATTTTTCTCGTTATAACTCAGTTTTAATATATTGTTTTGGTGATAATAATGTTATTTAATTATGAATTTATACCCTTCAACTCAAGAATCATACTTCTTCAGCTAATGGTAAACTGCTGATGGACACATGCCATCCAGTTCAAAAGGACCCAGTCCTGGAAAGTTTTCTCGTTATAATTCGGTTTTAATATATTCTTTTGGTGATAATAATGTTATTTAATAATGAATTTATACCCCCCAACTCAAGAATCATACATCTTCAGCTAATGGTAAAATGTTGATGGACACATGCCATCCAGTTCAATAGGAGCCAGTCCAGGAAAGTTTTCTCGTTATAATTCGGTTTTAATATAGTCTTTGGATGATAATAATGTTATTTATTTAATAATTAATTTTTACAACCCAACCGAAGAATCATATTTCTTCAACTTATGGTAAACTGCTGATGGACATAGGCCATCCAGTTCGAAAGGACCCAGTCCAGGAAAGTTTTCTCGTTATAATTCGGTTTTAATATAGTCTTTGGATGATAATAATGTTATTTAATAATGAATTTATACCACCCAACCGATGAATCATACTTCTTCAGCTTATGGTAAACTGCTGATGGACATAGGCCATCCAGTTCGAAAGGACCCAGTCCAGGAAAGTTTTCTCGATATAATTCGGTTTTAATATACTCTTTGGATGATAATAGTGTTATTTAATAATGAATTTATACCACCCAACCGAAGAATCATACTTCTTCAGCTTATGGTAAACTGCTGATGAACATAGGCCATCCAGTTCGAAAGGACCCAGTCCAGGAAAGTTTTCTCATTATAATTCGGTTTTAATATAGTCTTTGGATGATAATAATGTTATTTAATAATGAATTTATACCACCCAACCGAAGAATCATACTTCTTCAGCTAATGGTAAACTGCTGATGGACACATGCCATCCAGTTCAAAAGGACACAGTCCAGGAAAGTTTTCTCGTTATAATTCGGTTTTAATATATTCTTTTGGTGATAATAATGTTATTTAATAATGAATTTATACCCCCAATTCAAGAATCATACTTCTTCAGCTAATGGTAAACTGCTGATGGACACATGCCCTCCAGTTCAAAAGGACCCAGTCCAGGAAAGTTTTCTCGTTATAATTCGGTTTTAATATATTCTTTTGGTGATAATAATGTTATTTAATAATGAATATATACCCCCCAATACAAGAATCATACTTCTTCAGCTAATGGTAAACTGCTAATGGACACATGCCATCCAGTTCAAAAGGACCCACTTCAGGAAAGTTTTTTCGTTATAATTCGGTTTTAATATATTCTTTTGGTGATAATAATGTTATTTAATAATCAATTTATTCCCCCAAACCCAAGAATCATACTTCTTCAGCTAATGGTAAACTGCTGATGGACACATGCCATCCAGTTAAAAAGGACCCAGTCCAGGAAAGTTTTCTCGATATAATTCGGTTTTAATACATTCTTTTGATGATAATAATGTTATTTAATAATTAATTTATACCCCCCAACCGAAGAATCATACTTCTTCAGCTAATGGTAAACTGCCGATGGACACATGCTGTCCAGTTCAAAAGGACGCAGTCCAGGAAAGTTTTCTCATTAGAATTCGGTTTTAATATATTCTTTGGATGATAATAATGTTATTTAATAATTAATTTTTACCACCCAACCGAAGAATCATACTTCTTCAGCTAATTGTAAACTGTCTGATGGACACATGCCATCAAGTTCAAAAGGACCCAGTCCAGGACAGTTTTCTCGTTATGATTTGGTTTTAGTATATTCTTTTGGTGAAAATAATGTTATTTAATAATAAATGTATACCCTCCAATCCAGGAATCATACTTCTTCAGCTAATGGTAAACTGCTGATGGATAAATGCCATCTAGTCCGAAAGGACCCATTCCAGGAAAGGTTTCTCGTTATAATTCGGTTTTAATATATTTTTTTTATGATAATAATGTTATTTAATAATGAGTTTCTCCCCAACTCAAGAATCATCAGGAAGAATCAGGTAGAGGGAAGACGATCACGTGGAAGGTAAGAGATGGATAAAAACCCTAGTTGGCCACAACCTACCCGAAACGTCACACATGGTGGAGTCACAGAACATGCTAAAGAAGAACGCTACACTCTTGTTTTTTTTTCGTTTCAAAATTAAAGTGGCGCCATCTAGTGTGCCAGGAATGAACCAAACCTGGCGGAAAATTTGAATATACCATATTTTATTATTTTTATTTAAGTTATTTATTACTCACAACAAATTATTAAAAATTGCTAAAATTGTCGCTGTTGAAGAGGTGGTGACTCATCCGTAGGCTCCAAAATGATGGCGCCAAACTGCACAAATTCTGCTTCAGCCGGTATATGGGCGTTACATGTCCTTGTATTATTTAGTCATTGGTAGTTCTTTTCACAGCACCCTCTGGGATCTGTCAAATTTGAAAAACCGCTCAGTTTTTGGGTGCAGAGTGATCATTTACAATAGAAACCGTGATATGAAGCTTTTTCGTAACACTGGACCACGCTGTATATAGCTATAAAATTTCCTTTAAAGAATGCTGCATAATGTTCATTGTTCAGACTCAACGGCCCCTAAAATTTATAGTCTAGAAGCAATAAAAATGGCCACATTTACGTCCGATTCCAAGCTTTTATTGGTGTAGGCAGACTGCAAGTCCCTGCACTTCGATGCATTTAGCAAATTCTATTTTCAGAGCTTATATAGTCTTACATTCCTTAGTTCACTCAAAGGATTTATAGACAGTAGTAATTCAGTTATAAAGAAAATTTGATCTCTAACAAAATACATGAAAATTTTAAAATGACCATGTTATTTAAAAAAAAATAATATAAATATTTCAAATACAACCCTATAGAATAAATTTTAATTATAATCTACGTCAGAAATCAATATGTAGTTTTCTAAAAAAAACTCTAAAAATAAATCAGTACCAAAAAAATGTCAGCATAAAAAAGGAAGATTTTTAATTAACAGCCCTTTTTTCGAGAGTCCAATTAAAGTTAATTAGCAATTAATCAAGACTAAGAAAACATCTAATTATTCCGTAGATCGTCTTACTCCCTTTAACGGTGTTGTCAGGTCGCACAGAAAGTCTAATAAACCACGATTTTTTTAGTGATTTATTCTGCGATATGTGATTTTAAAATATAGTCATAGAGTAAAAGAAGATTTTAACAGACCATATTCAAAAAAATGACAGGAAACTTGAGTGACTTCACCAGTTAATTAAAATGACAGACAACATATGTCCCGGTCATGTATCCACTGGTTGTACAGATTGTAAAAATCAATATTATTGAAATAAATGCCTTCATACATTGAATTGTTTTCATTTAGCTCAATTTGAAGAACTTATTGTATTAAATTTTTGTTTTCTTTTTATTCCAGAACCAGATAACGTGAGTAAGCTGGTGCTTCCCTTGGGAAGTGCTTCTCCACCAGTTCTTTGGGGTGCCAGAAGAAAATCAGGTGAGTTTCAATAAGAAATTTTTATTTTTTAATTAATTAACGTTCATATCTATATGCTGGGTAATCCACTGTTTGTAAACGATACATATACAAGGATACTAGACTTCCCATTTGAATGAAGAAGAAAGAAATGGTTTTTGTATTTTGAATATTTTATTTTTGTGATCAAGAAGCTTCAATATATTCTATGGCCTTCATGTCAAACAACGCACATGTCAGAAGTGACAATTCTGTCCAGGTACACAAAAAATATTTTTATTTTTTTCGTACTCCACTAAAATTCTAATGTCTGGTTAAAAATACTATGTCTTTGGTGTTCAAAAACGTTCAGAATATTTCGAAAAACACGAAACCATCGAAAACAAAGAAAATTCACAGAAATAAATCAATTTTCGCTAAAGAAAATAAGGAAGAATTTCCCCCATTAGCTAACGTAACATTTACGAAAGAAATAATGAGTTTTGCCGGAGATTGTAACGAGAAACACTTAGAAAAAACACCTCAAGATGATAATAAGACTTATTCTTCATGTTTGGCGAAGAACAAACTGTGCTGCCAGAATAGTTCAACACCCAGTATCATGAAATCTTTGGAAAGAAGATCGGTTATGAGTCTCTTAAGTCCTGTCAAGAACGAATGGGCAGAAGAAAATTTAACAGGTTTAAAAATCAAAGACTTGGATTCAGTAACATCTAAAAAACCAGCTGTTTATAGAACTAAGAGTTTCTCAAGTTTGGAGAATATAACAAGTGCAAAACAGGTTCTAGATTTACCAAAACCTTCTGGTGTTACAAAGAATGTCCATATTCAATGCCAACCTTTAATGACAGGTGTTAAAGTAAACATAACTACACCGACAGAAGTTTTAAGTCAACCTCAAAGAACTGGCTTGATGTCTAATAGTATTTATCAAGATCAGTTTGTACCCAATTGGTCTTGGAACCTCCTAAATAATATTACCGATCAGTTTGGGTTCAATCAAACTTTGAACAGTATTGAACCGATCTTTACTGAAGGAAATCAATACGCACACACTTATGGCTTTGTTATGGTACCACCTAGAGATATATTTAGTACTATGGCACCTATACCACATACTCCAATAAGACAGAAACAAAAAGATTTCAAGACTTTGCTTTGTCCTTATCAGAGAAAATGAAAACAATCCTACAAACTTGATGTGTCCAGTCTGAAGAAGAGTTTTTGAAAAAGTATATCAAAACTCTGTTAAAATCTAATTAATATATTTTTTGACACATGAAAATTCTTTTAACTGCTCTTGGTAATATTCGGAAGCTTTGAAATAAAAAAAAATATTTTTAGGAAAATTTGGACTTTTAAATTAATAGGTAAATTTATAGTTTTTCTGTAACTTTACAGAAAAAGTGTAAATTTTACAGAAAAAGTGTAAATTTACAGAAAAGGTGTAAATTTACAGAAAACTGTAAACTTACAGAAAAGTGTAAGTTTACAGAAAAAGTGTAAATTTTGCTAAAAATATTTCACAATAGGCATGGCAGCTCTACGCTTTAGTAGTCCCTTTTTATTTTTAACTCTATGGTAGTACCTAAATACCAAGCAGCTACGCGTGGTACAATATCTGACCAAATATGGCTAATATACAGGGTGGTCCGAACTGTATTCCGGAAGCTCCGGCACCATGTTCTGCTGATAAAAGTAAGTAAAAAAGTTCGTATAAATGTATGTCCTAAAATGCTTAGTTTTGGAGATACAGGGTGTATAAATTTCATTTTAATTTTCCTTTTTCCTAATTAATTTCTGAAGTAACGTCAATATTTGGATGAAAATTGGTGTCTGGGAGTTTTTTGACACGAGAAATTTGATTTTGATGTCAATAAGACTCCTATTTGTAGGGGGCGCCACCTACATGGGTTTTAACAGTTTTGAAGTGTAATAACTTTTCGTCCGTACCTGTATAAAACTACTGAGTGAAAAAATATACATTTCCGTGATTTTTTACGTAAAAAATGTCTCTTGGTAAAAATCGCTACGAGCAGCTATTCTTAAGCTATTTAGAATGGAAATAGTCAATACATGTAATTATTGACTAAAAATAAACATGTTGAGTAGATATACAGGTTGTTAATTTGTTTATTACTCGCGGCAAGAGCTTTATGGTTGAAATATGGCAACCTCGGCCCGCTCGTCGATAGATGATGCGACGGGACGAGTCGGCAGAAAACCCTATAAGTGCATGCGTTCTCAAAAGGCAGTGTTGCCATTCTGTTCTCCTATAAGTAACTGTCCAGTTAACAACCTGTATAGTTTATAGTCACAAAAACTTTTCAAATTTATGATTTCAGTCTAATAACTATTTAGTCAACAAGTTTAATTTATGTCACTGATGGCATGTATTAATAATTTCGGGTCCAAATATCTCGAGAACCATTACCCCTAGCGATTTTTATCAAGAGACATTTTTTTACGTAAAAAAGGCGTAAATGTATATTTTTCTACTCATTAGTTTTATACAGGTACAGACGAAAAGTTATTACTTTTCAAACTGGTAAAAAAATATGTAGGTGGCGCCTTCTACAAGTAGGAGTCATATTTACATCACAATAACTTCTCGTACCAAAAAACTCACAGACACCAATTTTCATCCAAATATTAACGTTAGTTCAGAAATTATTTTGAAAATCGAAATAAAAATGAAACTTCTACATCCTGATGTATCTGCGAAACTAAGCGTTTTATGACATATATTTATAGGAACTTTTTTATTTATTTTTATTTGTAGAATATGCTGGCGAAGTTTCCGGAATACAGTTCGGACCACCCTGTATATGTTGCTGTTTCTCATTATAATAATATTGTTACGTTTTTCGTCGGTTCCGTGTGGATAGAAAGTCACAATTTATTTAAACACAATTTATTTAACACTAATTAACAAAAACAATAACGATTAAAAGAACTATTTATAACTTATTTACAATTTATCTAATTATTTATCTAACAGAAATTTATTTTGAATTAGCGCGGCGATTGTAACTGTACGCGTCGATCGGTTATTTATCTCTGTCCTCAGGCCCCGGCGTCTGCTTATACAGGGTGTCCCAGAAATAAGTGCAAATATTTTAACTGGTAGTATAGTTTAACCCCAGAAACACGCCTATGAGGTTTTTTTGCGAAAAAAAAATGTTGAAAATTTAAAATTTTTCTTGTCATTTTCCGGGAAATTTGAAAAAACTTTTTAGTGCCACTTGTTTATTCACCTGAGATTTCTCTACGGTGTGTCTAAACCTTGCAGTGTTGTAACCTCCTATGTTATCCACATTCTACATAGTTCTACATTTATAAATTCATAGAAAAATTTCTACTCAAAAATTAGGAATGTTAAATTTTTATCAGTGCTCATTATTAATAATTATTATAGAAAAAAAACACATTAATTATTTTTAGTACTTACCCTTTCAATGAAAACTTAACAAAAACCACCGAAAATTAACTAAAACATTACGTTTATGACGTTTACGAAAATGGTTCATCATATTATTCACACCAAGGTCACAAAAAAGAAATTCCTAAAATGTTTATCGTAATTTAGAATTCAATATTTGCTTTCTTTCATGTTTCTCTGTTTTATTTGAACCACTGATTTACAAAACACCTTGAAAAGCGCACATTACTTTGAATACCGTCTCTTATCGCCACTTTACGAACTACTTTCAATTTAAGACATGTTTCACTCAACAATTTTAAATACGTATTTTGTTTTTTCGCTATTTTTTCGACGTATTTTGACAGCCCGACCGTCGCGCATCGGCCAAGAGTGCCACGTGTGAACTGGTCCTTTGAGCCGCGCCGTCGTGGCAGGCTTGCGTCAGACGACGATGTTAAGCAACGTTGCCGTAGTTACAACAATTTCAAATTCAAGAGATTCGAAGCAATCAAATTTGTATTAAATTTTAAAAATAAAACAGAGAAACATGAAAGGAAACAAACAAAACGAAAATGAATTGATTATTCGTCGGGCTGTTTTCGATATATTGAATTCTGAATTACGATAAACAATTTAGAAATTTCTTTTTTGTGACCTTATCAATAATCAATTCATTTGTGTTTTGTTTGTTTCTTTTCATGTTTTTCTGTTTTATTTTTAAAATTTAATAAGAATTTGATTGCTTCGAGTGTCTTGAATTTGAAATTGTTGAAACTACGGCAACCTCGCATGACGCAAGCTCGACACGCCGGCGCGACAAAGAGAAGTGTCTAGTTCTAGCAGTCAACTATTAAGCTTGACCAATCAGGTTGGTTAGCGTGGTTATTTGGAGTGTGTTAATTAATTCGTGTTTGTCAAAAACTCTAACGTGATTGGTCGGGCTTAACAGTTGCCTGCTAGGGCTAGACACAAGTGCGACAAAGAAGCAGTGAGCAGTTACCAACCAGTGATGCGTGGCTGTCTTGGCCGACGGATGGTTGGGCTGTTGACGGAATTGTCGAAATACATCGAAAAAATAGCGAAAAAGCAAAATACGTATTTAAAATTGTTGAGTGAAACACGTATTTTCTTAGACTGAAAGTAGTTCGTAAATTGGCGGTAAGAGACAATAATTCTCAACATTTATTCATTCAGAAAGATATTCAAAGTAATGTGTAATGTGTGCTTTTAAGGTGTTTTGTAAATCAGTGGTTCAAATTGTGATGAAGCCTATATGAAAATAATGTGTTAAGTTAAAAATGGGGACTGTTATTTTAGCAGTTTTTATAATAGCACGTACAAGTAAAGCAGCACAATGAAGTGTATTTTAGTTAAGTGTGTATCGAAAAAGAGAACTGTCGCAGTTACATCGATCTGTCATAAGTATCTTTTTTAATGTTGGGTAAGTTTTTTAATTTAACTTTTAAACATTTAACTTTTAATTTATTTTATGTAATAATATCACAATCTTAAAAATGTAATGCATCTCAGCAAACTCCTCAGGTGTTTTCACTCACCTCATTTTATAACTTACTTGTAAACATATACTTTCATGTCCATATGGCAACACAGTGCGTCGAATTAACTGAAATCCGGGCTTGATCCGGGTAATTGGATGTAGTTGGCAATATCTGCCGGCGGTTCTCAAAATGTTGCGATTATTTTTTTAAATTTTCAAAGTTAAATAACTCAGTTATTTTCAATTTATTTTAAAAATGGTAAAGAGACAATATGTTTATTTTGACCAGATCTACCACCTCTTAAAATATCTGCACTCATTTCTGGGACACCCTGTAGGAGAGAAACAGACAATCCAGATTTGTCTAGTCAATTCTTATTCGTTCTAGAATGTCGGCATCGCTGGGCGTATGAGTCATAGGCGAGTGGCCAGGCCTAAGGCTGAGTTCACACGGCACGGGTCCGCAACAATATGTTACACTGGACAACTCGTTCATTTCTTCTCGTATTGAGTTACATTTTTCTATCTAATATAGAATTAATAAAACCACATCTAAGTGATAGTAAATAGAATTAAGAACTTCTCTTGTTTTTTGGAATATCGCTTTAAAACAATTTGATGATGTCAGTCCTTGCTATTAGCTCGGATTGTCCCGAAAGTCTTAAATTCTCGCTAACGATTAAAGCGACAGGATAATGTTAAAATGCGAGTTATTTTTATCGCTCCGGTAAATCACTTGGGACGAAGCATAGAGCTAAACTGAGGCGGTGTAGGTGGCTATGCAAACTGTACAATAAAACTTTTATTGCAGCTGAATTTACAAACTCGTTAATAGCGGAACGAAACCGTACTATGCACAGTAAAAATTTATTATTGTTTTGATGTTATTTAGGGAACGTAACGTACACTGACGTAATACAGTGGAGGTTGACGTCATTCAGATTGCCTAGTTTGTTAATATAAAACTATATCGTCGCGTTAAAAATATTTTATATCGGGGAAAAATGAGTGTAGTTATAACTTGCTTTAATTTCTTTTACATTTTGCATAATAAAATTTATACAGGGTGTTTCAGAAAACATGTGCCATCTCTCGTGGAGAGATTTCTCACGTAAAAATAAGAGTTATTTTTCATATCAACATATGTCCGATTCTGCTTTGTTTCCTGCTACAGAGAGTTAGTCTTAATATTTTTTCGATTTATTATAATTTTCTTCCATGTACTTTAAGCGTTTCAAATGAAATATTGAGGGTAAAAGTTACTAGAAATGTGATATGTTTTAAGGCTAAAAAAGTGTCGCCATATTCACCAGGGATGTGCATATGGGTTATCACTAACTTAGATAGGAACTATCGACTTAGGTAGGAACTATCGACTTAGATAGGAACTATCGACTTAGATAGGAACTATCGAAAATAGGAAATTGCCATCCTATCCGATAGTCAAGCAGCACTTAACGCGATCAACTCAGTAACCATCAATTCGAAGTTGGTCAAAGAATGCCTGGAGAAGCTCAACAAATTAGGCAAAGAAAATAAAGTCCTCCTACTCTGGGTGCCTGCTCACCAAGGGATAGAAGGCCATGAAAAAGCAAATGATCTAGCTAGAAAAGGAGCGAACACTCCACTAACTGGACCAGAACCGTTCTGTTTTCCAAACGGGAATCAACTGAAAGCGGAACTGAAGAATCTGGAAGACTCCATCCGTAACTTGGAATGGGTGTCCTCCAACGGTCTAAGACACTCGAAAAAGTTCCTTAGAACTTATGACCGAGAAAAATCAAAGGTTTTCCTTGATTTAAGTAAAAACAATCTTCGGATTGTCACGGGGTTTCTAACAGGACACTGTCCCAACGAACACCTCAGTAGGCTGAAACTGAGAAACAACGGCGAATGCAGATTTTGTGGGGAAAATGGGGAAACACCAGAACACCTTATCACTGAGTGCGCCGAGACGACGACCATTCGTGCCATGAACCTTGGTACGTCTGATGTCGAGGATGGAGAGCTGGCCTCTGTGGAGCCGTCTCAGATACTGGCTTTTCTTAAAGCCCTGAGACTGTATGATGAGTTATAACTCGTTATAACTCAAGAAAGGGGAACACACAATAGATCTATAAGGTCGCGGTGATTAACTCCCCTCCTAAACATTCTACATTCTACAACCTAGAATATTTTTCTAAAAAAAGCTTGTACCTACGCCACTGACTTTTTTTCTCTTGTTAGCGAAATAGTATAAGCACTTTAATGTTGATCAGCCTGTCGTTTTCAGCCTCCTTGGTGAGATAAACCGCAATTTTATTAATTTGCCTTGATCCAAGTCTAATAGCAACCTTTAAAAAATTTTAATATCATTAACTTGCGAAAATTTTAAATAAGTACTCATTGATTCCTCAACAAAAAATTTGAAAAACAATTCCTATAAACATGCGTATGGAAAGCATCGTTTTAAAGTTACACGATGTTAAAACTCCTTAAAATTAGTTTTTTTGTAATTATCTTAAATACCATAATTTTTTTATTTGCTGTAGGTTGGACTAAAAGTAATAGTAACTATTAGTCATAATATTTAATAATAAGTTAGGTAAAATATTTAATTTATTAATTTCATTTGTATTTTAATTTTCCTAATTGTGATTAATAAAATTGCGTTTATCTCATCAATGAGAACGAATTCGACAAAATATCAAGAGATAACTTTTAATCGGCATTAAAAGGCCTACACAAGGCCGACACCAAAACAAAAAATGTCAGTGGCGCACATGTTGAAAAATTTTCAAGTGATAACCCATATACACGTCCCTGATGAACTTATCGACACTTTTTTAGCAATAAAATATGTAGCATTTATAGTAACTTTCACCCTCAAAATTTCATTCGAATCACTAAAAGTACTTGGAAGAAAATTATAGTAAATCGAAAAATTATTATTTGACACCCTGTAGCTGCGAAACAAAGCAGAATCGGACCTATGCTGATATATAAAAAATAAATCTTATTTTTACGTGAGGAATGTCCCCACGAGAGATGGCGCATGTTTTTTGAAACACCCTGTATACGATGTCAAAGAGAACTGTCAAAATGGACGTTCATGATGTCGTTTTAGCTAGTAGTGGGAACTATCTAATGAATAATATCGAAACATTCCATAGTTGCAATTCATTCGAATAATTCGATAGCTGGTAAGAAAACATTCGTTGAAAACTATTCGAATAAAAATTATCGAATAGATGCGTCATCTGCCTTGAAATAATGTATTCTAGTAATACGGCAGCAAAAACCATTAATTTATAAAATTCATTCATTTATGAAATTCATTTATTCGTCAGGATCGATTATAATAAAATATTAACTGGATTTTAGTTGTCGCCCGGCGACGTAGGTTTCTTTCCGAGAAACCCGACAGCGGTCGGTGGCAATGCTATGAAAGAAGCCGGCATCTTTGATTTTTTGCGGAGTCATATAAAGATAAGGACACATTATTTTTTTTATTGGGGTGCTAGTATTTACACAGAAAATACATTATGAAAGGCGCTGTTGCCATATATTGGTATTAGTTGATATTAGCAAAGAATATTATTGTTTGGCTTTAGTTAGTTAGGGATAGTATGTCTATATATTTTGCATTTTTTTTATTAATATTCTGTTGTTACACTGCAATAATACTTGTTATTTTGGATGTAGGAAAATGATTTTTAATGTTTTTAAGCAAAGACTGGTTTAATAAAAATAATAGTAACAGTAATAATTTGTTATACCTATTAACAACAAAAATTAAAATAATTTAATATAAACATTTTTTTTACGTAGTAGCAAAATATAAACAACAAATTAGATGTCAAAATTATTTCTATTAGATCCTATTTAAAAATAATATAGTCTTTAAATTTTTTGGCAACGTTGGTTTATTAAATAATAATAATTACAGAACTAATTTGTTATATTAACAACAAACTTTAAAATCATGAAATATAAATATTTATTAATTTTCTGAGCATGCAGTGTAATGGAAGGAAAATATAAATAAAAAATTAGAAATTAAAATTATATTAGGTACTTTATATTACTTTTTAACAATAATATTTGCTTTTACTGGCATTTACGTTAAAAAATAAATGAAATATTTCTTTGCAAAAAACTACATGTAAGAGAATTAGCATAAACAAAATACAAACATCGTTAACTTTTTTTTTTAAATTGGAACGTGTAAAACTTTCAATTTAATTTTCTCACCCCACAGTTTGAGTTCGATAACCATTTACTTAACCACATTACTTAAATATGATTATTAAGTTCAACTAATTCATATTATTAAAACATCTAAAATACAAATATGTATTTTTAAAATTAATTCTAAGTTCATCTCAGCTCTCTTAAAAATTGCTACTTTTAAAAATTTCCCATTAAAAAATAGACCATATACCATATAAAATAAAATAATTGAAAGATCGGGCTACGGAAAATCACACAAATTTTCGGAAAAATTTTGACACCTGTACACGCACACAATCGTCAATTAAAAAAAACTACTATTTTTGGTATTTTAAATATTTTAATAAACGCAAAAATAGCACAGTATTTATAAGGCGAAGTTATAAAAATTTGTAAGAACTAATAATGCACTGACGCACACAAAAATCAAACGAATACTAAATTTCATTTTTCAAAAGCATTCGATAATTCGATAGTCGTGGCTCAACGATAACCATTTAGTCGCACGGCGAGGTTGTCACATATGCTTTAGTATACAAATGAATGAATGATTTTATTCGAATAAAATCATTCGATAGTTGAAATCATTCATTCAATAACCATTCGATAGTCTAATTCATTCGATAGTTCCCATCGCTAGTTTTAGCCAAAGTCATAAATTTATTTTTTTCACTGCTACTTTTGAAGTTCGGTTGCGATTTTACTATCGTAGCTGTATACCAGATAGATAGAGTCAGAGACAGTATATACCAAAATAAAAAAAAAAACAGAGGAAAAACCAGGGATGTCCAATTAAAGGTTGTATAAAACCCAAATCTAAACTATTATTTTTTTGTTGAAGAAAGAAAATTAATATTTAAATAGGTTTTTATTAGAATACATAAATTTACTACATGCAATACTAACTGCAAGATGCAAGTCGCCCATTCGTAAGGACATCTCTGGTTTTTGCTATTTACGCTTGGACTACCCTTGTGTTTAAATAAGTAATCAAGCTGTATTATCTCTGGGACTAAGCGTATTATTGCTTCTTTTGATGGTGCCTCCAATAACGCTAATATTTGCCTGTAAAGATGTGTCGCTATCTAAATTTCTATTAAAATGTGACATATCTGGTTTTTCCCGTGTAGTCTTCATATCAGAGTTGGGATATTCTTTTTCTGTATTTTCTCTATTTCTACGAGCCCTAACAACTATATTGGGACAAGGTCTTTTTTTGCAATAAAAATAGTAATTTATTAAAACGACTCAATTTTTATTTAGTTTATTATTCTAAATTCAAACATTACAATATCATCTAGACAATTTTACTATATTTTTATAACTTTGCAAACAAATCAAGCCAAATTTGCAGACAACTATATATTGGGACAGCACAACAAGAAATTTGTTTAATACGGAGTTACATCACTTTTCGCTTTAACAACTGTCTCAAGTATTTGTTGATATTTTTGGGCGCTAACAGTGCCATCTATAAAATTTAATTTGCCCAAACCTCTTGCTGACATGCAACCCCAAACCATAATCCCCTTAGGAAATTTAACAACCCTCTTTAAGTAATCTTTATGAAAGGCTTCTGCTTTATTTCGTATTATTCTTTTTCGATGATCTCCAACGCAAACATCAAATTTAGACTCATCGCTAAATATGACCTTATTCCAATCATTTTGTGTCCACGATAATTTAGATTTTGCCCAATTGTAGCGATTTTTCTTTTCAATTTCTGTCGTAGCGGTTTTTCTTTGGCCTAAATAAGAATTTGTATCAATAATCTTCAGGTAATTGATTATCCCCACAAAATAAAGTTCAAATATATTTTCGGCAACATTCTCTTGATATATTTAATCCAGTTACAGTATTCCATTTAACTGTTACTTCGCGAAGAGTACTTCTTCTCGCAGACTTGCAAATGTTTACTAAATTTCGTAAATCTCTCTGAGATACAACTGTTGGCTTTCCCGAAATTTTACCTCTAACGCCTACATTGGCAGATTCGCCGTATTTTTTTATCATTTTAAAGACCGTGGTTTTTGGAATACTTAAATCATCAAAAATTTGTCGAATTGTTTTTTCCGTACTGTATTGACGAATGATAATTTCGCGTAGTTTTTGATTTGTAGCTTTTCCACAGACCATTACTTTGGATTAAATTAACAAAATTGAAAATTAAAAAAAATAAAATTACTTACAGTAAGTCTCACTACTCAAAGTATCGAGTCACTTACAGGCTGTCAATGCTTAAGTAAACGGTTTGCGACATTTGTGACTTTTATAGCAAAGCCGCCTATGATGATATTAATTATTTAAAAATACTTGTCCCAACATTTAGTTGTCAGGCAAATTTGTCCTTTTATGAACAAAATCCGCTACTGTAAATATGGATTGATTTACAAATTCATAAAAATATTGTCAAGTTGTTTAGGATATATGGCTACGTTTATATTTAAAAAATTAAACATATATTTTTCAGTCATTTTGGAAAACCAGGGCAATAGTTCCAAAATATGACCTTGTCCCAACAAGTCCCCCCAAGTGTTTGGGCTCGTATGAAAATAATAAAATTAACAATTATTCTGATTGAATAAAGCTTATAACTCATCATCGAATTTCTTAAATTGATTGCCAACAAAATGAAAAAAATAAGAATATCTATGGATCGCTTCCTATAAGAAAGTATTGCTTAGGTGTACTTATTTCTCTGAGATACCAATAGATGATGTAGAATGTATGGAAGAAGGGTTAATCACCACGATCTTACAGATCTATTGCGTTAGGAGTTATACCTCATCATACGCTCTCAGAGCTTTGATAAAAACCAGTATATGAGACGGTTTTACAGAGGGTAGTTTTCAATCTCCTATATCAGTCGTACCAAAGTTCGTGGCACGAATAGTTGTCATCTTGGCGTACCCAGTCAGGAGCTGTTCTGGTGTTCCACCATTTTCCCCACAGAATCTGCATTCGCCGTTTTTTGGTAACTTCAATCGACTGATGAGTTCGTTGAGGAGACAGTATTCTGTTAAAAATCCCATTTCCAACAATCCGAAGATTGTTCAATCAAGGAAAATCTTCGTAAGTTCTGAGAAATTTCTTCGAGTGCCCTAGCCTCCCAAGCAGCATTTGGACGTCGGGACAACGTTGTGTCACGCGACCAAACGTCGGGGCGCAACGTCGACACAACCTCGTGCCAACCCTAGTCTGCACTAGTTTGGAGAATAATTTTTGGGTCGAAACGACGTTGGATACCGACGTTGGCTAGAAGCCTAATTTAGTACAAACTGCAACGTTGTTTAAATCCTAATTCATAGAAATACAAAACTAATATGGCGTCTAAGTCGCGTTTTATCCTAAATTGGGATAATTATAGTAAAAATATTATTTTTATGATTTAGTTAGAGACATATGTCAGATGGCAGTGAAGGAAAACAAAACAAAAGTATTTAAGTGTGGAGGATGTTTGAAGATCATAATTACTGAAACACTTTAACCGACTCTGTAACTCGTTACCCAAGGCAAGAAAGTTAAAAGCAAACAACTTTACTGATAAATGTATTGTTTCTACTTTGAAAAATACTAATGGGCCTTAAAATTAAAGAAGTTTTAAAAAATTTCTTGAATTTTTTTTTATTAAAATGAGAATAATTTATTCGCAGTCGAAAAAAATTGTTTCCGCGTGTTTTTTAGGGTCAAATATTTCAAGTTAATGTATTCAAAAAGCAGGAATTGCTATTTTAGAATCGAAACATTTTCTTATTTAACAACATGGCGGCTTTCACTTTGTTGTTTTGGAGATTAAGATGGAGTAGTTCGAGTAGTCGCATACTGGACTAATAAAGTCGCAGTTCGGCCTTAACAGGTAGTATACTAGTTGCAAGATTGCCTAATTTAGTCATCCTAGAGTCTAGCTTGTGCCGCCCTCTATAATCTAAACAAACGAGGGAGTGGATAAACTATCGGTAATATATATATGTCGATGTATATTTAAATTTAGTTTTATATGTACTTTTCTTATGTTCCATTTTAATTAAGTTTTTTTTATAAAAACAAAAACAGCACTGAACTGTCTGACTGAACAGAACAAAGAAGTGAAAATTTAAGATTTAAGGTTATGGTTCAATACAGTTGCAAAAAGGTAGTGACTCGACGTCCTACCAACGTAAGAATAAGGAAATCTAAACAACGTTGGAATTAGTAAAACAGACGACGTTTGCATAACGTTGGAATAGGTCCTGAAACTGACGTCGGAAAACTCAGTATTGTCCAACGTTGTAACTACGTTGTCCGAATCACCTAAAGATCACTTAAGCAAAAAAGGTTACAAGACAACGTTTATTCGACGTCGCAGAAGCTTCTACTTTGCTGTAGTACTAGTCCAACGTCGGCACAACGTTATAAAAACGTTTAAATTTATTTTAATACCCAAGGTAGGGAGATAACTATTTTTTGTAACTAATCCAACGTTGTGTTTAGTAAACATGTGGTCGCAAGTCGTGAAAATGCTACTTGGGCTTTGAAGAATTCCCATTCCAGGCTCTTGAGTTCCGCTTTCAGTTGGTTTTCACTTGGGAAGCAAAAGAGTTCTGGTCCACTTAGTGAAGTGTTCGCTCCTTTTCTAGCTAGATCGTTAGCTTTTTCATTGCCTTCAATCCCGGGATAAACTGACATCCAGAGTAGAAGGACTTTATTATCTTCGCCTAATTTGTTCAGCTTCTGTGGGTATTCTACCAATAGACCATCTATATCTTTTAATGTTTATAGTCATCGCCTATTGTTCGCCGTTGTGTTTCCGTCCGCCTAATAAATTCCAGTGGCGTAGGTGGGTAATGGTCGAAATTCCGAGAAAACCTACTCGCCAAAGAAACGGACGGCTTCCTTCCGTAGGTAGGCCGGCGCGTACAACCGTCTAGACTGTTCGGGTGTAATTTACGGCGATCATCAATTTCCTCAATCAGCAGGGGAAGTTTTTAATCGGCCTGGTCGATCTTAAATTCCTGCTAAGTTGGCAGATGCATATTTGGAAACAAGAAGAATGGTTAGTTTTTTGTATTTTATTTCTTACTGAATTAATATAAGCTAAAGAGTCTATTACGCTGTACTTTCGGGTCGCCCCACAGTGGTTCAGATTGCCAAAAAGTGGCGCATAGGATATTTTTAATTTTATTACAAATTCTAGACTTATTAGGTTTAATGGTGGATTTATTAACATGACAAAGATAGTTCAAGGGATAAACAAAATATATTTCAGACTATGTTTGTTTAGTATAAAAAAATTAAAAAAGGGGGATTTTCTATGAATTTTATTCAAAAATTATGGTTTTTAAAAAGGTTTGAAAAATGCTTCGAACCTAGTCAAAGACAGAATACCCATTAGATTATCTGGTCTAAATTAAAGAAAAAAATATAAATTACAATATGCATTAAATGGAGTCTTCAAACTCATTTTCTTCATGACATGATTCACCACCACTTTCTTCTAGTTCCTCTTCACTATCTGATTGACAATAATATTCTGTTGCCATATGAGTGTCATCTGCGGGTAAATCTTCACCTATTTTTAGTGGCGACTACTTTCTCTGGAAATTCAAACTCTAGTTGGACTGCTTTTGCCCTCTCATTTTTATGTTCCTTCCTTAAATTAGAAACTGTAGCATATGCCAGAACTTCCGAGGTGTAAGAATCTCTAATTTCTAGAAATAAATTGATTTGTAATCTTTGCCATTAATTAAAAGCAATAATGCAATATTTGCAGCATTATGTAAATAAAAAAACATGTTTTTTTCTGTAAGATATTATAAATTAATTCCTTGGCAATATACCTTTGGTCTCTTTATTTTTTTGGGACTTGGACAATTCTGAAAAAAAAATTCTTCTTGAAGAGCCAGGGTCATCAAAAGATTGATTCTCTTCCATTTGAAGTAAATTTTTATTCAGCCATTGACAATTGTTGGAAATAAAACTGCTCCAAGTATAAACAAAATTTTCAATTTGCTTTTTTTTCGATAATATCTATGATAATATGTTAGGAATATTATTATCACACAAAAATGAAATAATTTCATCAATAATATCCGCTTCTGACCTATTATTAAAACCCATTTTCAAAAACCTCTCACATATTGATCTACGGCTTATTGGAAAGGAATAGATTACGGGAGGAACATGTGAGTCTCTATAGTTACACTTTTACCACTCCAGAGTTACTCAAAAAATATTAGTGTAATAATTTAAGAAATTATCCATGGAACAAAAATCAGACTACTGGTCAACTTAAAATTCAACTTAATTTATATATCATCTACCTCGGGGTCTCTTGGGGTAAGATACTTGTGGTAAATTAAACTTGGTATAATACCTTGTAAAAATTATAAAATATAGAAGCGGAGATACGCAATTTCAAAGTTTATTTTTTTTCAAGAAAACGCTCTGCTGTATTTGTGGTAACTACTAGCTTCATAAAAAAATATTTAAGTTAATAAAATTCTCTTAAAAAGTACTTACCTTGGTCTTCAAAATCCATTATAATTTAATTTATTTCCATGTCTCTGAACTAAGAACCAAAATATATTAGCAACACTAAACCATTATCAGCAAATAACTGATATATTTAAACTACAAAATCTAACGAAAACAACATTCCTGTACGCTTTTTTATTACGATTAATAAGTGGACCCTGATAAATTTGAATAAATGGACCCATCATCTGTTGAAAATAATATCATTGTTGAAATTTTCGAAATTTTTTTCTTGACCACTATGCGTCGTTTTTTTTTGAATCTGAACCAATGTGCGCCCTCAGGGGTCGGGTAAAGCGGGTGTGTGGCCGGAGGAAATACATATTATATTTCAGAAATCTGCCTAAATCTTAGCCCGGTCATGTCGTGTTAAGCCACACACAAAATTCCAAACACACTTGCTTTGATTAAGGTTGGATTAAGGTTCGCAGAGCTTCAGCATTTGCAAATTTTTCTTAATCAGCAAGTTGACCAAAACTAGACCATAGACGGTAGTCAACATAGGGGCTGTCATATCTTCATATATAAATTAGAAACCTGTACTTTAATGTCTTTTGCGCCGTCTGGCGATGCGGAAGAAACTAAATTTGTAGGTCTATAAAATTACCATTGGGTGTCTAGGGCCTGATTATATATAATAAAGAATATTTCTACCAGCAGCGTTAATACAAATATACCAGAAGATTAATAAATGCGACATATTTTAACAACATAAAATTGCAAGAAACTTATCCATTTCTCCAACTTGTTAATTGTCTTTTCTCGAAACAAAAACGAGTTGAAACGAAGAAATTGCGCAGATTAATCTAAATGAAAGACATAATTGGGTCACTCGCTCAGTTCTGGAGCATCGTCAGTTAAATCCAGCAGGATAACGAGTCCTGTTTTAATCTTATTTATTTTTTACTCAGTTAAATCCTTAGATCATAGCTTTGTAGATACGGGAACACCCCTAAAAGATTTCAACATCTCCGACATGACTAGGTATATTTAGCTGAAACTGAAATCATAAATTTGAAATATTTTTGTGCCAAAAGTTCAAGAGACACTGTTTTATTATCATTTATTTTATTAACTACATATTTGTCTGTCAATCCCACCAGCTTTAAATGTCCCTAAAGTGTTTAAAAAAGTGCCTTAAGAACGTTTTTACAGAATTTTATTATTCCGCGAAATACAAAAGTTATGGGCAATTTTCCATATATAAAGTTTTTATGGCGAATTTTCTACAATGAATTTTTTCACCTGTGTCTGCCCTCGTTGATTCGTGACCATTGTTGTGGCTGCTGTTGCAGCGCCGCAGAACGGTATGATAGTGGGCCTATGTAGTTTGCTAATGAGTTTGGATTGCCACTGCAGTTCGAACAGTTTATCTATTTTTGCTTCCCAGTTTACATCTTTTTCGCTTACCTCTGTCCTGATGATTTTGTTCACAATTACTGTTTGTTTATGGAACATCATATTTATGTTCGATAGACACTCTGCTAAAAAATGTCATTATATGTTGATGTTGGCATCACAGATGAGGTGTTATAGTTACATCCACCCAAGGTATACATGGTCTATGTTTAAATCCGAAGACTTGGCTTAAAGCCGCCCTTCTTAAAAGTGACGTAGTAGATTTATACTGTCGACCTTGACTCGTGTCTGCGAAAATGGGAAAAAAATAAATTTGTGTTAGCGCGGAATCCTTGGGGAATGTCAAGTGCAAGACGGGGATAAATCTAGAAAGCGTAGAGGAAGGTTAATTTTATTTCGGCTCTTTGTTTCGTCGGCCATGCTAAGGGCTGACGTCATAGAGTATGTACAGGGTAGAAAAGTTTCAAAGTTCTTATATTTGGGAATTACAGATATCTTTCTTTATTTTCTCATGTTTTTGATGCACGTAGACAACAGAGTGTACTGAGCTTTACATCGCAATTTCAATTTTTATTACCATTTCAAAGATGGTAGAGATAATATTTAAATAATATCTTTTTTATGTTTGTTAAGTACAAGAAGAGATGTTGAACACATATACCTGGGCATACGAGGCTTTGGGCCTTAAGGTAAATATCGACAAAACTAAAATTATGTGCACTCCCCAGGAAGATTACAACAATTCTATAAAAATCGGAGAAGAACTATTGGAATATGTAGTAGCAGAATTCAATTACCTCGGCTGGCAGTTAGATTTCGGAAAAGGCCAATATCGACTCTGAAATTGAGAAAAGGATTAGCAGCGCCTCAGGAGCATTCTGGAAATTAAAAGACAGGGTTTTCTACAATTATGACTTGAACACGAAACTTGCAGTGTACCGAGCAATAATAATCCCCACCTTGTTATATGGGAGCGAAACCTGGGTGTCGTACCGCCGGCACATGAACGAATTAAACAAGTTGCAACAGAGACACCTTAGACAACTCTGGTTCCATCGTGTCTCAAACGTATCAGTCCTTGAAAAAGCTAACTGCGAGAGTATTGAAGTCATGGTTACAAAATCCCGTTTAAGATGGGCTGGTCACGTATGCAGAATGCAAGAAAACCGCATACCAAAATCTCTGCTTTACGGTGAGCTTGTAGACGGTAAGAGGAGGCCGGGTGGACAAACCAAAAGGTATAAGGACATTTTCCACGAAAATTTAAAGGGGATTAACATGCAGAATGAGTGGGAAGAAGTAGCTCACAATAGAACGGAATGGAGAAGAATTGTAAACTCAGTTAACAGTGACAACCAAAAAGTAAAGAGGCACAACAAAGCAATGAAATTTTTGAATGTCTAGAGTGCGGTAGACAGATAACATCACGTATCGGGCTTTTCGTCACCGAAAAGATCATGAAAGAAAACGCCTTGCGTGACCATTTTCTGATGCGTATCAAATACTCGTCAGCGAGTAATGGCAGTATGTATGTACACATACCGGAAAAGTCTAGGGATGTTACAATTTTATCCAGCCATCGTCAGTAATTTTATTATTTGCATTTCTGATATAATAAAATTAAAATAAACAAATAGATTACAGCAACGTATTGGAAATAAAAATGCGAAATTTAGAGAATTTTTCAAATTTACTTTGATTTTTATTGAACTGAAAAAAAATACACACATTTCTTTTTTATTCTAAACTGTGAATTAAAAAAAAAGATAAAACCATTTTTACTTAATAAAGGGTATGGCCTCCTCTACTGTTCATTACAGCCCGACATCGTCTCTCCATGCTCCTGATCAGGTTGTCGATCTCTTCTTGAGGTACAACCTGCCACGCTACATTCACGGCCCGAACCAGATCCTTACGAGTTTCACGAGGCATTCTCAAAATTCTTCTTTGGAACGCGTCCCATACGTGCTCGATGGGGTTGAAGTCAGGAGATTGTGCCGGCCAGGGTAAGATGTTTAATTGATGAGCATTGATAAACTCACTTACCACTCTGGCTGTATGAGGCCGTGCATTGTCATGCATGAGAATGAAGTTTCTCCCAAAATCATTGACATATGGTAACACGACAGGCTCAAGAATTAAATCACGATATGTGATTCCTGTTAGAAACCTTTCAAGAAAAACGAGATCGGTTTTTCGGCCTAACTGGACTCCTCCCCAGACCATAACTGTTCCACCTTGATAAGGGTGCACTTCCTGAACATGATCCAACCGAATAAGATTTCCCGGTTCTCTCCATACCCTAAGCCTTTTCGAATCCGGATGAATTCCAAAGCGTCACTCATCCGTGAAGAAAACATTGGCCCATTGTTCATTCGACCACTGAACATGATCTTGAGCCCACAAATATCGTACCTCTCGATTTCCTCTCGTTAAGGATTGTGCTCTCCAGGGGCGTCTGCTTCTTAAGTTGACCTCTCTTAATCTATTGCGAACAATGTCAGGACTAACGGTTACATTATGTATTTACTGGAGAATTAAACTAAGCTCTTGTGCTGTAAGAGTTGGTCGGCGTCGAGCATTTAATTGTAAAAAATGATCTTGTTGAGGGGTAGTAATGCGATGTCGCCCTGTGTGCCTTTCAGCAACATCACCACTTTCACGGTAGCGTGCACTTAATCGCGATATTACACTTTGCGTTGTATTTAATGCTCTAGCTACGTCGATTTGGCGCATTCTAGCTTCGAGCATATCCATGGCCCTTAGCATTTCGTCTCTGTTAAGATGTCTACGCTCCATAATGTCGTTTAATACTAAACAGAGTTATTTGAATGAATTCTGGCCATTTATCATAAAATGATAGCCAGTACAGGTTAAATTGGAACAACTGATGCTAGGTGCTTTTTATACATTTGATAAAAAATGCACAAACACTTCTGCAAATATCCCAAATTTAGAAATAACTAGTGTGACGTTTCAATCGAAGTAGAAAGAATCGGCCTACAAATATGTGGTTGTTTATTCAAAACATTTATTTTTAACTTTAATAAAATGATATCCCTAGATTTTCCGGTGTGTGTATATGCCTTTAGAGGGTGTCTTGTCATTCTCAAGAGACTTGGTAGATATAAAAACCAAGAAGTCATAGTTATTAAGTATTTTTTGTACTTACATCATTTTATCAAGCCAGAAAAAAGTATTTTATTTTCTGGTGCTTTCATTATAATTTGGAATTCTTAATCAATTTTTTTTCGGCTATTCAACAAATAATGACTGTGACAGCAAAGCTTCTTAAACCAAACAATGAGACCCAATAAAGGGCCAAAGGACCCTAAATTTTCTATCGCGAGCAAATATTTATTCTGGGAACAAAAACGACGAGAGACAGGGTCCCTTTAAGTGCTATTAGGCACCGATAAAGTAAAATGGGACGTAATAAATTTGATTAATGTCTACCCTTTCAGTTCGGGATGTGTTTGCGTAAGTGTTCGTGAACTGCGAGACATCGCACAATTCTTTGTCAATCGACGATATTCTTTTTTGTTATTTTCATTTTTTTTTGTATCAGGAACGTAGATATTTTTTATTGCACCGATAAAAGTAGTCTTTAAAATTATTATACAGGGTGGTAAAAATTCGGGGTACGAGCATTGGTATGTCGGTAACCGTAATAGATACGAACATGGTTAAATTGGGGCAAAGTTGCCTTTGGGATGTTCACTAAGATGCCATCAAAAAAGTTTTCAAAAAAGTTTTTTGGAAAAAACGATTTTTTTTGAAAATCAATTTTATTTTTTCCTGTCGTTACTTTTTAGAAACTCAAAAAACTAATTACACATTTTCATAGCCACGTAGATTTGACGCATTCCAGCTTCGAGCATACCCACGGCCCTTAACATTTCGTCTCTGTTAAGATGTCTACGCTCCATAACGTTGTTTAATACTAAACAAAGTTATTTGAATGAATTCTGGCCAGTTATCATAAAAACATAGCCAGTACAGGTTAAATTCGAACAACTGATGCTAGGTGCTTTTTATACATTTGACAAAAAATGCACAAACACTTCTGCAAATATCCCAAATTTAGAAATAACTAGTGTGACTACTTCGTTTCAATCGAAGTAGAAAGAATCGGCCTACAAATATGTGGTTGTTTATTCAAAACATTTATTTTTAACTTTAATAAAATGATATCCCTAGATTTTTCCGGTGTGTGTATTAAGATTTCCGAGATATTGATGCTTATACCTCGTAATTTGTAGCACCCTGTATAGATCAAATCATCATGGAAAAAACTTACAGAAAAAGGAATATATCAACAAAAATATCTCGACCTCGATGTGATATGCTCCTTCCTTATTTTTTTTATTCATTGGTCACAAACTACTATAGCAATAGGGATTTAAGACATATACAGGGGAGTTCAAATATATTTTTACACTCAATTAGTACTTTTTTAATTATATTTCTATATATTTTTAGCACACTATATTTGAATAATTAATTTAAACTACGTCCCTGAACAACACTTTATTATCAAAACCTAAAATTAAAAAAGTAAAGCTATCAAGCCTTGCTTAATCAGTAATCTTTTATCTTCGACTTAGCCACACGAAAGCTGTTTTTACAGACACGAAATACCTATATACTGTTCGTCCTCAATACCCTCGTAATTACTTTTGTTTAACCACTTTTTTTCTGTTAAAACCAATTAAGATATTCAGATAAGGCTTAGGGAAATATCCTGAACAGGTCATTTCAGTCATTCTTCGTGGTGGTTTGACAGAGGCGACTAAAGATTTTTGAGTTTTTTTTTTTGTAAAAGTAAAGACGAAGTAATAATATGCGATGTTAAACGTATTCGGGGTAACTTTGGGTAAAATGAGGAGGAGGTTCTCCAGCGACAATCTGCATGGAGGGTTGTTCAAGAGAAGATCTCTAGAATCAGGTAATATATGAATTTTTTAGCACTTTGATTTGATCTATTGACTCTTGCACAGGCTTGTGCTTTATTTTTGTATGTGTATTTTAGAACCAAACGAGCAAAATAAGAATAGTCAACGATTTCAATCCGTATACAGGGTGATACAAATTCAAGGTACGGGCATTGGTTTGGTGTGAACAAAAGGTGTGAATCTCAAAAACCAAACCGTTTTTGTAAAGTACACATTCAGCGCTACAACATATTACGAAATAAGCAAAATCGATTTTCAAAAATTTTTCGAAAACAATCCTCGTACCCCCTGTCGATTTTGTCAAAAACCAAAATCTGTCAGATCGCAACTAAAATATACCCACTGATAGTTCATTTTATGTAGAATTGAATGCTGAAAACCGTTTTCCGATATCTCTAACAGATTTCGAGTTATTTGAGAAAATCTACAAAAGAAATATTTTTTTCTGTTTTTCGAAACATTTAACACCAAATATCTCTGGAACAAAAGGTGTGAATCTCAAAAACGATACCGTTTTTGTAAAGTACACATTCAGCGCTACAACATATTACGAAATAAGCAAAATCGATTTTCCAAAATTTTTCGAAAACAATCCTCGGTACCCCCCTGTCGATTTTGTCAAAAACCGAAATCTCTCAGATCGCAACTAAAATATACCCACTGATAGTTCATTTTATGTAGAATTGAATGCTGAAAACCGTTTTCCGATATCTCTAACAGATTTCGAGTTATTTGAGAAAATCTACAAAAGAAATATTTTTTTCTGTTTTTCGAAACATTTAACACCAAATATCTCTGGAACAAAAGGTGTAAATCTCAAAAACGATACCGTTTTATTTTTTCCTGTCGTTACTTTTAAGAAAATCTAAAAACTAATTACACATTCTCATAGCCACTTTATTAGGGCTATCTGATAGTATTTTTAGATTTTCAAATTAGCTGATAATTTGTAAGATACAGAGGCCAACTTAATTTTTTTAAATACGGATCTGCATTTTTTATTTCCGGTTTTGAAAGAGTCTCCTGAGTACAATGATTTCGAAGATACCAATGCTCGTACCTCGAATTTGTAGCACCCTGTATAGCAATAGCTATAGTTTTGAATTTTCTCAAGCCGAAATCTTAAAGAAAACCTTGGCTTTGGTCCACATCGGAAAAAGTGCCCGTGACCGAGAAAAACCTTGAAGGTTTTTCAATGAAATTGACGTAACAATATTTCGGTATTGATATTAATAAAGGTCGTACATCTGCGAGGTTGTGTAAAAATTCGGCGAAATTCTAAACTTGACCATGGCGAATATCAATCGAATTTAATCGACTGGAGGAAATGAATCATACGATTAAATCTTTGTTAGTTAGTAGGAGAAGCCTTGTCTTGAGTATGACAGTGAGGTATTGAGATTGAAGGTTTTCTTGAAGATTTTGTTCCTTTAAAATGTGACTGAAAATGCTTAAAATATCTATACTAATATATAAAATCATTAAGTGACTGACATACTGATTAATCACGATCCTGCTCAAACCACTCAACGTAAGAAGCTCAATTTTGGCATACAGGTTGATTCTAGGGTTTAGAGGTTCGATAAGAAGGGATTTTTCGAAATTCCAGTTCCAAGAGGGTGAAACCACCCCTCAAATATTACAATATTTTTTATTTAAAAAACGGTCAAGTTTCCGAAAAAAGCTTAAACACGTATATTTTATTTTGTTTTTTGCATATTTTAAGATTTTTTAAAAATGTATACAGGGTGTTTCGAAAAATCTGGCCATTAATTAATCACTTAGATTAATCACGATCCTGCTTAAAGCGCTTGACGTAAAAAGCTGATTTTTGGAAAACAGATTGACTTTAGGGTGTAGAGGTTCGATAAGAAAGGATTTTTCGAAACTCGAATTCTAAGGGGGTGAAACTATCAAATATTAAAATATTTTTTATTTAAAAACCGTTGAGTTTTTCGGAAAAACTCTTAAACACGTATATTTTATTTTGTTGTTTTACATATTTTAAGATTTTTTATAAATTTATACATGGTGTTTCATAAAATATGACCATTGAGTAATCACGATTCTGCTTAAACTGCTTGACGTTTAAAGCTGATTTTTGGCAAACGGACTGACTGTGGGGTGTAAAGGTTCGATAAGGAGGGGTTTCTCGAATCTCAAATTCCAAGAGGGTGAAAACGCCCCTCAAATATTACAATATTTGTTATTTAAAAAACGGTTAGTCTTTCGGGAAAACGCTTGGACAAGCATAATTTATTTGTTTTTTTTACATATTTTGAAATTTTTTTAAAAATCATACAGGGTGTTCCAAAAAGTTGGGTAATTTCTTAACCACGATTCTGCTTAAACTGCTTGACGTAAGAAGCTGATTTTTGGCAAACGGATTTTTCGAAAGTCAAATTCCAACGAGATGAAACTACCCCTCAAATATTACCAAGTTATATAATAATATCGCCATATTGTTTTTTCTCATGCTGACATAAATGTGAGAAAATTTTATCCAGTTTGTATGTTAATGGAAATTCCTGCTTTGCTTTATCATCACCATTACAAATGATTAATTCGACGCGAACGAAGTCGCTGGTAGACGCTAGTTTTTAATATAAAGCAGTAGAATGTAGGATCAACTACATTGGAGAATTATTACCTTTGTCTACAATGAAAAATTTTTTGACAATAAAGGCATTTATTTATTTATTTATTTATAGGTCCGATTCTGCTTTGTTTCGTAGCTAAAGGGTGTAAAAGTCTTAATATTTTTTTCGATTTATTATAATTTTCTTCCACGTACTTTTCCTCGCTAAAAAAGTGTCGATAAATTCATAACGGACGTGCATATGGGTTATCACTGGAATATTTAAAAAAAATTTGTACGCCACTGACACTTTTAGTGCCAGTTAAAACTTATCTCTTAATCTTTTGTCGAATTCGGCCTCCTTAATGAGATAAACGCAATTTTATTAATCAAAATTAATAAATATAAAATAAAATAAAAATAATAAATTATATATTTTACCTAATTTATTATTTAATATTATTACTATTAGTCCAACCTACAACAACTTCGAATAAAAAAATAATGGTGTTTAAGATAATTACAAAAAACCTAATTTTATAAAGTTTGAACATCCTGTAACTCTAAAACTATGCATTTCCCTATCCATGTTTATAGGAACTTTTTTTTCATATTTTTTGATGAGGAATCAACGAGTACTTGCAAGTTAATGATACTAAAATTCTTTAAAGGTTGCTATTAGTCTTGGATCAAGGCAAATTTATAAAATTGCGTTTGCCTCATCAAGGAGGCCGAAATCGACAACTTATCAAGAGACAACTTTTAATCGGCATTAAACTGCTTACACTATTTCGCTAACAAGAGAAAAAAAAGTCAGTGGCGTACATGCTTTTTTTAGAAAAATATTCCAATGATAACCCATATGCACGCCCTTGGTGGATACGTCGACACTTTTTTAGCTTTAAAATATATCGCATTTATAGTAACTTTTACCCTCAAAATTTCATTCGAAACGCTAAAATTACTTGCAGGAAAATTATGATAAATCGAAAAAACATAAAGGCTTTAACACTCTGTAGCTACAAAACAAAGCAGAATCGGACCTATATGTTGATATGGAAAATAAATCTTATTTTTACGTGAGAGAAATCTCATTACGAGAGATGGCACATGTTTTTTGAAACGCCCTGTATATTAAAAATTGTATATTTACGTAGTTTAAAAGACCCATACTTGAAAAAAAAAACAATAATTTATATACTGTAGGTTAAAAGAAATATCAAAAAACTAGATAGAGTAGGAGAGGAATTTGCAAGAAGCTAAAGAGGAATTTCCCATAATGATACTTTCGTGTTCCATCGATGGTGACGCTGCTACAAGAAGGATCACCCTGATGACGTATATTGTTTCGACACGCTGCGACTGGTTTTGTTTGTTAGACCAAACGCCAAACAGTAACAATGAACGCGAAATACAAAACACAAAACCCGGAGTAAAATGAAGAAGAAAAAATCAAGGCCAATCCGCGTCGAGTTTACTGTAAATTTTTTCGTTATGTAATTTCTTTGGGCGTGAAGCCGATGGTCTCTCGCCTCCCATCGACGTTCTAGTTTATAGATCGTTACCGCAGCATCTTCGGTTCCAAACCA
Organism: Sitophilus oryzae; assembly: GCF_002938485.1. NCBI lineage: Eukaryota > Metazoa > Arthropoda > Insecta > Coleoptera > Curculionidae > Sitophilus > Sitophilus oryzae. Next base: position 512,467 of record NW_022146930.1, on the reverse strand, counting down.
ATCCAAATTCGCGATTTTTTACTATTGTCTATGATTAAAGAATTTCCTTGATTTAAGTAAGAACAAGTTTTTAACATGACTTTGTCTCCTCAATGAACACCTCAGGAGATTGAAGCTAAGAAAAAACGGCGAATATAGATTCAGTGGGGAAATGGGGAAACATCAGAACAACCTCATTACTGAGTGCGGCGAGACAATTACCGTCAATTTTTACCTTTAAAAAAGTGTTAATAATAATTACTAAATAAACATTTATAAACATATGTTACCATTATACAGGGTGAGTTAAAAATAAATGCAAATATTTTCAGGACTAGTAGATCTCCGTAAAAGATCATATTTTCTCTTGGCCGTTTTTGAAATAAGTCCAAAATAACCGAGTTATTTTATTTTGAAAATTATTATTAAAAAAATTATTTTTTTTGCTAAAATTTTGAGAACCACTGGATCTTTTCTAGGTTTTCTTTCTTGTAAGTTTAATCCTGGTTTAATATCAAGGGTTTCATGTATAACCTGTTTCAAAATTTTCTTCAAAAAATTCAAAATTTTTAAAACATTTTTTTGCAAACGTGTTTCTCTTAGACGTGTTCTGGGATCGAAATATACCAGCCCTAAAAATATTTGTATTTATTTAAGACCCACCCTGTATATTAATAGAAAAAAATATTACAAAAGAAATTATAAATATGTATCACAAGGGTATAATATTTAATCATCGAAACTTATGTCGTCATCCGCATCTGATGACTCGTGACCATCTACATCTTGAGCAAGAGCTGGGTGTAAATTTCTTATTTTTATAGGCTTGGTTCATTCTCCACCACGCGCCGGTGCTCCCACCATCGGAGAATATGTTAAACAACTGATATATACAAATACACGAGTTTAGATAGCGAGTATACGTAACTTTAGTTCGTATTTTCAAAAATATTTTTTTCGTAGAAAAAACAGACTGCGCCACTCTATTCTACGTAAAAAGTTCTACAATAAACAGTTTTCACCTTCTCGATACCTTTGACAAAGAAAGAGATACAGGATACAGGGGGTGTCTCTAATTGTAAAATTTTCCAAAAAAAACCCTGTAGCTCAGAAACAAAGAGGTCTATGAAATTTTTTTGCAGCATCTTCCGTTTGATAAAAAAGTGGGACAGGTTTGTGCAAACCGCATCCTCATATCTTTACTAATAATGGAGATACCGTATGATTTCAACTAAACTGGAACATCCTGTACACGCCACTGTGTTGCATAGTATTTAAGCTCCTTTTTTAACAGCTCTGCGGTCAGAATTTGTTGAAATCAACTGAAATCCACTAAGCCTATACAATCTACAAATATATCTGTAAATCTCGCAGTGGAATAACAGCAACCTCATTTTCCATCAATTTTTAATGTGGCTCTCTTGGTATCAGTACGTCGATGGAATTCAGTGAGCGAGGGAAAAAAACTGGTACACGGAATAATTTAAATAATGATCATTTTGTAATATTACGGGCGCCTAGACGAAACGTGATTGAATTTCACGATTAAGTCTGGTGGAAAGGGCGGGCGTCAAACCATTTTAATTATTGTTATTAGCTCGGCATCGAACGATTCCGTAAACAGGAAAAAATCAAATGGTAAATAATATCCGCGCCGATTCGATTTCCTTTAAGAAACAGCGGCTGCGGTTAATTTATCGGAAAATTAGTGATGTCCAGAAATATCGATTCGGGAGAAAATATCGATATCGATATTTATTTTAAAGAATATTGATATCGATATTTATTATTGTAGATTGTATATAATAATAATAGATAAAAATAATACTACAGTGAGGTGTTTCTCAAAGTTATATATATATACATTCTTGGTATTTCATCCACGTTTTGACTTATGAAAGGTATTATTATTTAGAGGGTCCAGGGGGAAAAACTTGATAAGTGCCAATTTTTTTACAATGTTATATAATATACAGGGTGGTCCGAACTGTATTCCGGAAACTTCAGCAGAATATTCTGCAGATAAAAATAAGTAAAAAAGTTCGTATAAATGTTTGTTCTAAAATGCCTAGTTTCGGAGATACAGGGTGTAGAAGTTTCATTTTTATTTCAATTTGTTCCAAATAATTTATGAAGTAACGTCAATATTTGGCCGAAAAATTTATGATTAATTTAAAAAAATAAAAATTTACCAAATTTATTATTTCAGTCAGATCGTACTCAACGTGTTTATTTTTTTGTCAATAATGACATGTATTGACTATTTCCATTCTAAATATCTTGAGAACGGTGTAGCGATTTTTACCAAGAGACTTTTTTGCGTAAAAAGACACTGAAATGTAATTTTTTCACTCAGTAGTTTTATACAGGTATGGACGAAAAGTTATTACTCTTCAAAACATTGAAAACACATGTAGGTGGCGCCCTCTACAGGTAGGAGTCATATTGACATCAAAATCAAATTTCTTATGTCAAAAAACTCCAAGATACCAATTTTTATCCAAATACTGACGTTACTTCAGAAATTATTTGGAAAAAATCGAAATAAAAATGAAACTTCTACATCTATTGTTCGATTGATCCCCATAATTTTTCGTTATACTGTTGTTATAACTTTGAGAAACTTGTGTATAACTTTAAAATTATAATTTGTGTATAACTTTGAGAAACACCTACCTCACTGTGGTATTATTATTTAGTATTATTATGTACGATCTACAATAATAAATATCGATATCGATATTCTTTCCGAATCGATATTTCTGGACATCACTTGGACTCTGGACATTACCTTTCTCTTCTGGATTTACCTGTGGCCCGTCTCCAGAAATCCATTTCTGTCAATTCCAGGGTGCACACAATATTATAATAGGTCTAAAATAGTACCTACAAAATAGTTTATACATTTTGTAGGGATTATTTAGGCAGGGCAATAAGTTGTTAAATTCTATGATATATGCCTAGTAAAAATCTAGAATACACGGCAAGTACCTGATAACTACCAACTAAAATATACCAAAATATAAAAATTATAATTATAATAATTCCAAATATATAAAATATTCCAAAATAAACATTTATTTTTATGTCTAGAAAGTTGTGGTTTAAAAAAACTCGCTCGAAAAATATCGATATTTTCCTCTTCAAGTCTCCATCCCTACGAAAAAGACTTGTTGCAAAAAGTGGATAATATAAGGATAATATGAAGTAGAATACGAGTGAGTCGAAGGTAATCGTAATGAAATACGATGATGATATTATTTTATAGATTGCGATAGTTTGTACAGTTTAGGTCACGAAAAGAGTATTTTAGTTCGTAAATAGTAAATATACTTTGTTTAATTAAATAGAAATTACACGTAGAGTCAGTAGTGTACAGAATATAAGTCAATATTTGTATTTTTTTATAAAAAGTTAATCGTTTTAATAGTTTTATATTAGACACTGTTACAATTGTTTATTTAATCCATGTAGAAAATACAATAACCTTAAGGCATGGAATATTGTCAGATTTTATATGAGCATGTGTATGTATTTTTGAATAAAAATATTAATAAAAAGCATATTAACAAACTTGTGTAGTGGATCATCTCTAAACAATACCAATTGCAGAATATATAGGTTGCTACAAATTTACATACAACATTGGTATCTCGGTAACCGTGATAGATACGAACATAGTAACATTGGAGCAAAGTTGCGCTTTGGGATGTTCACCAAGATGCCATCAAAAAAGTTTTAAAATGTTCAAGGATTGCTGAGTTTTTTAGAAAAAACGGATTTTTTTGAAAACCAATTTTATTTTTTCCTGTCGTTACTTTTAAGAAAATCAAAAAACTAATTTCCCATTCTCGTAGTCACTTTATTAGGGCTATCTGATAGTGTTTTTAGATTTTCAAATTAGCTGATAATTTGTGAGATACAGAGGCCAACTTATTTTTTTTAAATACGGACCTGCATTTTTTATTTCCGGTTTTGAAAGAACTCGGTCTCCTGAGTACAATGATGTGCCACACTATATACTTTTTTGTTGTTTTGGGTATCTTAACAACAACAAAATTATTTAATTATTATTTAAAATAATTTCAAGTCCGACTCTGGTTTTTTAAATTATTTAATCTGATTATATTCATATTCATCGCAACAATATTGATCAGCGCTAATTAATATTGAATAAGGAAAATCGAGCCAATTGGAAGATTCAAATAAATTATATCCAGGTCAGCAATTTAAAAATATTATTTTTTAACTTTTTTTAATGTGAATTTGAAATCTTAATGTGCGATCTAATAATATGCGTAATATTTATTAATCGTAGTTATTATAAATAATTCAACTTCTACAAACTAGTTTCTAATGCTCTACATGTTCGAAAGGGTTACCACCCTCCCTATTGCACAATTTTATTTTTCGTTCAATTTTATTTGTAGCTCTTTGAATTTTCTTCTTATATTTCCGAATGCATTTTGTACTCTTTATTGTAAATGTTCAGATGTATTGATTTCATTTTTACAAATGGCGTGAAGTAGTGTATTCATTTGATTTTCCATATTCAATGTACCCCACGTCATTGGTAAGTTTAAAAGCTTGTCAATATTGTAACGATGAATAGATTAAATATTAAAAAAAACAGAGCCGGACTTGATTAGTTTAAATAAATTATGTTCAAAGGTCCGAAACAAAAAAAAAATATTAAGTGTGGCATATCATTGTACTCAGGAGACTGAGTCCTTTCAAAATCTAAAATAAAAAATGCAGATCCGTATTTAAAAAATCACATAGCAAGGGAATCCTGGATTGATTACTTGTCAGAACTATACAAATCAGAAGAAATAGAGGTTGAACTAATAATCCGAAATAATAACCAACGACAACGTACAGATTGAGGCAGCCGATATAATTACATCCCTTCGAAAGCTAAAGAATAGGAAGAGCCCAGGGCAAGATGATATCTCAAGCGAATTACTTAAATATGGCGGCCAGAGTCTCATACAGCCGCTAACATACCTAATTCAAAAAAAGCTTTACCAACACAGGATACCCGATGAATGGCGAACCAGCACCACTATCTTGATGTTTAAAAGAGGAGATAAGAAGCTGCCCTCAAACTATAGAGGCATAAATCTTCTAAGCACCACACTAAAACTTACGACAAAAGTGATAACAACCAAAATAAACGACTTAACATGCTTAGCAGATGAACAGCAAGGTTTCAGATCGGGCAGATCATGCACATACGCGGTTTTGTCATAAGACAGATAACAGAAAAATCAATCGAATATAACAAACCAGCGTATATGTCTTTTATTGATTTAGAAAAAGCGTTCGACCGTGTGCAGCTAAGAGACGTTGTACACCTTCTTTACAATAGGCAAATCCCACACAACCTCGTTAAAACCATACAAAACATATATGAAGCGAACCAAATTCAAGCTAAAATTAATGGGGTCCTGACCGAACCAATAATGTAGGCTGTGGTATCCGACAAGGTGACTCCCTGAGCCCTCTTCTTTTCAACATGATTATGGACGAAATAATAGGAAATGTACGTTTACTGAAGGGATACAGTATGGGCGACCAGGAAATTACTATTCTATGCTATGCCGATAACGCCGTATTGGTAGCTGAAAATGAGAACGATCTACAGCGCTTATTACATCGATTTAATTGCACTGCCAAATCACTTAATATGATAATATCGACCCAGAAAACTAAATGCATGACGAGATTAAAAGTACCACTAAGATGCAAACTGGAAGTCGAGGGCAATGTTATTCAGCAAGAGATGAAGTTTAAGTATCTAGGCATAGAAATCTCAGGATATGGTGATGTAGAAGCGGAGGTGCGAGAACGGACAACGAAAGCAACCAGAATAGCAGGATGCCTGAATTATACAATATGGCGAAATAAAAACATTGAGGTGGAGACTAAAGCGAGAATTTACAAAGCAACGGTACGACCAATAATGACATACACTGCAGAAACTCGACCTGATACAGCGAAAACTAAACAACTACTAGAAACAACCGAAATGAGAGTACTACGCAGAATAGCTGGAAAGACGCTTCTGGACAGGGAGAGAAATGAAAGCATAAGAAGAGCGCGCAAGGTGGAAAATGTAAATGAGTGGGTACTCAGCAGAAAGGGAAGAATGGAACGAGCATATCAGCAGAATGGACAACAGAAGGATAGTGAGAGTTGCACGCGACAAATCACCGCTAGGTCGCAGAAGCTTAGAACGTCCACGAAAACGATGGAGCGACAACTTGTCAGTCTGACCGGTAGAGACGACGAAACCAAACAGGCGATTCGCCTAGTATGAAGAAGGAAAAAGAAGAAGAAGTGTTTAAAAAAATTAAGTTGGCCTCTGTATCTCGCAAATTATCAGCTAATTTGAAAATCTAAAAATACTATCAGATAGTCCTTATAAAGTGGCTATGAGAATATGTAATTAGTTTTTTAATTTTCTTAAAAATAACGACAGGAAAAAATAAAATTCAATTTCAAAAAAATCCGTTTTTTCCAAAAAACTCAGCAATCCTTAAAATTATTAAAACTTTTTTGATGGCATCTTGGTGAACATCCCAAAGTGGCAACTTTACCCCAATTTAACCATGTTCGTATCTATCACAGTTACCGAGATACCAATGCTCGTACCTCGAATTTGTAGCACCCTGTATAATAAATAACATAAATTAAGCTCAGAAAAACACAACAAATCTGCCAAATTTTAAATCAAATTCAAATATGTCAATTGGTAACTTCAAACAGACTGGTTACAGTCAACTCTCCGCATTACAACGACTTTTAGCAATTTTTTTATAAATAAAGTTAAAAAGGGCCCAGAACTTCTTTACTAAAAATACCGGAAATTTTAACTCAGCCTTTCGAGTTTGTGCAGTTCTAAAATGCGTTCAAACTTGTTGTCCACACACTATACGTTTTGTGACGCAAGCAAGTCGTTGCGTCTGGACTGAGCTTAAGCAAATTAAAAAAAAAAGAAAAATTCCTGACCGCGTGTTCTTTTATTCAAATGAGGAAATGTAGGAATTGCAATTATAACATTAAATGTCAATTAAATAAATACTTAGCGTAGGTGTGAATTATTTGTAAAAATCGGTGACATTTATAACGAAATATACATAAAGAAGTAATTAGTTATAATTCTTGTACCATTTACTTAGAGGGAATTAACTAACGGACATGTGTTTATGTAACGTCACTGTCGTGTGGGTGTATTTAAAAAAGAAAAAAAAATCAACCTGGCAAAGTAACAAAATGTCATTTGTTGACTAACCAAAAGAAAATTTAACAAGGTATATAACATAAAATACACAGTGTGTTAATTTGCACAGTGGCAGTGGAAATGGACAAAAAATACTACCAAAATTTTATACAAATAATATAGATATATTTGATACCAATTAAACTTTTAGTTAGGTATACTAAGGGCTGGCAAAGGTTAGTCTTGGGTCGAGATTTCCGTATGTAAGTAGAGTACAATGCGTTTATAATGTACTGAACAAAGAGAGGATAGTAAACACGTTGCCAAACGTATGAAATAAACCGAGAAACTGTGCACATCGCTAAGAGACGTGGAAGGGGATATAGCAGATTTGTCGCAGTTGACCGGTCGACCCAATCAATAGCTTTTTTCGTTTTCCTGTTATTACCGATTCTGAACCGTCCTAGAATTGTGATGCGTATGCGCAGAAGGTAATATGAAGACATTATTTCATTTGCGCATGCGCTGGAGAGTTCTAGGACGATTCAGAATCGATAATAACAGGAAAACGAACAGACGTAATACCTCTGTCAGTACTTAAAGTTCTAGCGAAAAGGGTACGTCATGCGTTCAGCTTCACGATTTAATTACGTCTGGTGATACTTGATTTGTTTATTTATTAACGAGTCGTTGTAATTTTCCCTATAGCTTGATTTTTTTTAAGTGCAAGCTAGAAACAGTTGCATTTTTGGTAAAAATAAGTGGAATTGAGTGGGTGTTCGATAGTGGTCGCGCTATTAGAACTCTGAATTCAAAAATCGATATTAATCGAAATCTATTAGAAATAATAGATTGTAGTTTTTTTAAGAACTTTGTTAATATTTCTGCTGTATTTTCTTTGTAGACAGTATGTGAAAATCTTTATCAATAAAAAATTACACGATTGCAGAAAAATTGCTATGCTCTAAAAGTAAATGAATGGATTGTTTATTGTTTACAATTTTTTAATGGAAAAAACAACCTTATCGAATTTTTCTTATATAAGCATATTGTAAAATATCCGATCTTGAAAATAAAAAAAAGTTTCAATATCTGAAGTGGTTCTTGAGTTATGGCCTGTTATGAGTTTTTAAATTATCGCGATTACTGACGTTTTCTCGTTATAAAAAAATGACACCCTAACGATATCCTTATAATTCCATTTCAGATGCTCAGAAACATGTCTAATGAATTTATCTAGTTATTTCTTGAAAAAAAGTCTTTTAAAAATAAGCGGTTTGCGATCGTGATTTTACTTTACTTGAAAGGGAAATGCGTATCGGCAACGCCGCAATAGCACACCGTCGCGCGACGCGTCGGTCGGTCGCATTTCTCTCACTCCGACTTAATAAGATCCCTATGCGCTTTACTTCCACACATGTAAATGCCGACCCAAAAGTAACAGTTGCCAGCACGGTATAATCAATGGCGCCATTTTTAAACTCATTGTTGCCAACCATGGGACATATTCGGCACCGAGCTCACTAACTGGAACTTAAATTCCCCGCTGGGTAGCTCTGCTGTAAAAAATGCCAATTTGCCACATTTATTTATTTATTTCCTGACATTGTCATTCGTTTTGACACTTTAGTTTTGTATTACGAGTTTTTAGTTTAAACAAATAGTGTTGTAATACTTTAAGCATAAAAAATTGGCGCCGGGAGGCACGTATAGCCGCCCATACTAAAATATGTTAATAAAAAGTTGGTAGGCAGTTCTTTTAGTTTCAAAGTAAAGGAATTTTTCCAATTTTTCTTATCTCAAAAACTGCGACTTTGATTTTGATGTTATTACAAATTTTATTGCAAACATTATTCCTAATCTTCGCTAGCTACTGTAATTTTGGAGTTACGATTTTTTAAAATTTCTAACCCCCACCCCCGCCTAAAACTATTGGCCAGATTCTCGGGTGCCACAGTATTTTTGTGCCAAATTTGGATAAAATCGGTTAAGCGGTTTTTGAGTTATCATCGTGTTACAGACGGACAGACAGACAGACACAATGAAAATATTTTGTATTTAGGTCATTTATGACCCAAATAAGTCATTTTGAGTGAAATTAAAAGAACTTTTTTTGCCGATCTTAATAGCCTAACATACCTAGCAGACTTTGCAGTCGAACATAGTTCTTTTTAGAACATCTTTTAGTGCGAAATGGGTACAAAATAGCTTAATAGCCTTAAAACACTCTTCATAAACTCATATTGGCTCTTTATGTTCCTTAAGTGACGTTAAGAAGGTGAGTTTTGTTGATGTAAATAATAACTGTTTATACAGGGTGTCCCAGAAATAAGTGCAACTATTTTAAGGGGTAGCAATCTGGTCAAAAGAAACATTTTTTCTCTTTACCGTTTTTCAAATAAGTCCAAAATAACGTTATTAGAGTTATTTTACTTTGAAAATTTAAACAAAAAATGCTTTTTTGCTTAAATTTTGAGAACCACTGGATCTTTTCTGGATTTTCTTTCATGTAAATTTAATCTACTACCTATGTTGCCATTATTATCAATAAATTATGTTTTTTAACTTAAAACTAAAAAAAAACAAAAATTTCTTTAAAAAATAACAAATTTGCAATTTTTTAGTTAATCACGTGACTAAAAAGTTTATTTGATATGAACTATAGACTAGACAACCCTTACTGTACGAAACAATTTATGAAGCTTGTTGTCACTTTGAAATTAACCAACATATTGTTTTATTATAATTTATTGTTCTCTAACGGACAAACGAACCTCTTTTCTATAGAGGCAAAATTGTGTCCAAATAATTTTGATGGTCTTGAATATTGAGACGTCCTGTATATATCTGGGAACTTTGCATAAAGTAACTAGATATATCTCGGCAAGGAATGCAATAAAAATGATTTGTGACAACAACGCCACAAGAGAACAATGGAATTTAATAACTATAAATTTATGAGGTCGGAGCTTGACTCTGGACAGGACTATCAAATCGAAATGTCAAGATATCAATTCTAGTCAAGGGATAGCAAAACGTAATGTAATAAAGTTATGCAAAATTTTACCGGGAATTTTAATCCGTATTATTTATTGCCAGCTTCCTTTTCCACGCCTACTGCGAAGCCTCTTTCTTTAATCATATGATATAGTGTTAATACAATTAAGACTCCATATTAAATAGTGTGAACATCTCTATTTAAAATTTATGATTAATCCCACTTGATAAAATATTTGTCTTAACTCATACATTATGTAAAATCCAATCATTTAAATAATATGATTTAATGTTGACGTAATCATGTATTCGGAAAAAATTACAATTAATTTTGAAATATGTAACAGCTTTTTTATACAGGATCTCTTAGAGAAAAAAAAATACTAAAAAGATGCGATAGCCTTTTTAACCATTTTTTTTTGTTTAGTTAGATTATTAAATTCTCACAATTGGATCAGTATTTCACGTGACATACGGCCTTGAAGGACGGCCGCGAGACGGCCGTGACGCGCGAGCTAGCGAAAGGAGAAGTGATAGCGGCAGAGTTGTCACAGCTACCCCATCCCCCATCCGGGATAGTGATCTACTCCTTTAAAGCATCTAGCTCAATTTCCAACTCAGAATTAGAATTAGAGTTAGTAACTCGCATTTACATTAGAGGATGCTGTCATATTTATTTCAAACCAATAGTCAACGAGAATATTCGTATAATTTAATAAAATTACTGTAAATCACTATAAATACTGAATTGTTTATAATTGAGCTGTAATTTATATATTATCAATCCGGTAAATGATGGAGATAAACAATTGTGATTGATTAAAATGTTATTATAAGATGAAACTTTTGTTAACAACATTCTGAAAATTCGAATAATATTAATTGAATAATGACAAGACAAGTGACATTTGTCTAAAAAAGACAGCGATTTAGAGTAACAATTTGGTTATGTAAAATTTAGAGTGACAATTTTGATTATGTAAAAGAAATACTGGTTGCCTAACGATTAATATTAATTTAAAAATAAATCCCCAATATGAATAATGAACAAAACATTTAAACAAAAAGAGACGTCTAGGGATTGACCGCGCCAAAATTATCATCGATTGTTTTCACAGCCTTCTTTAACACCGTTTTTTTTTTCGATCATACGGTATATTTCTATGGAAATCTCCGGAAATACTGATCAATTATGAGAATTTAATAAAACAAAAAAAAATTGTTAAAAATAAATTACATACGTATAAACTTACTATTCAGTTAATTTATATTTAGATATATTGACACTGATATTATTGATGTATTATTGTGTACTATGTAGCAGTGACTACGTGATTATTCTTTTGGCTAGTTGTCAAAACAGCGATGATGATGTTTGAAGGTTTTCATGTGAAAAAAATCGCAAATAATTATTTTTTCCGATGTTCAAGGTCAAGGTGATATACGTCGGAATACAGAGAGAAAACTAGAAAGCATTGTGTGGCATTGTTGTCAGATTTCTATTAGCGAAGGTCAGTTTTTTTTCTAACGCCTTGAAACTTTTAAGGAATGTTTTAGGAAGAAGGTAAAATAAGGTTGTTACATTACAATAAAATTTGTTACATTTCATACATGATTCAGGATATTAAATAGGTGGCAATATTAACTACCGGTATTATTATAATCTATATAATTTATTTATATCTTAGATAGGAAACTAACTGCGAGGATGGACTGGTAATAGAGCCAATCAAAGAAGAAGGACCAGAAATCATCAAAGCTTTAAATGTCCTATTTAATAAATGCATTGAAGAAGAAATAACCCCATCACAGTGCCCGATCAGTCTTCTTAGCCACGTATACAAAAATTATCTACTGAAATACTCACCAAGCGATTGGCAAATAAAGTAGACTTTTTTCTTTCGAGCGAACAACCAGATTTCCGATCAGGTTACGGAACAAATGACCATCTTCTGTCAGTCAAGGTCATTATCGAGAAATGCTTTGAGTATAATACACCACTAATGCTTGTCTTCGTGGATTTTGGGAAGGCCTTCGATTCGGTAGATCAGTGATCGATACTCCTCAATCATAAGACATAATGTAATGCCACAGACAAATTCAATATCGATCGAGGAATAAGACAAGGCATCACACTGTCCCCTAAACTATTCGTTGCTGTGCTAGAAAGTATGTTAAAAATGATAAACTGGGATTCAGCAGGAATTAACATCGATGGCAAATTGATAAATCGCCTCTGTTTTTCAGATGATATGGTTTTAATAACAGACAACATACAGGAAGCACAGAATATGCTGGAAATGATAAATTATGCTTCCGAAAAAGTCGGTTTGAAAATTAACTTATCAAAGACACAGTACATGACAAACCTAGTACTGAGTGGAAATTTAAACATTAATAACATACTTTTGACTATACTTAGGACATGAGAACGGTATTAGAAGGGATAATCAGACACACGAAATTCTACGAAGAATAGGTTTGTCGTGGGCGGCATTCGGTAACCTAATCATATACTGAGATCTCATCTTCCAATATGTTTAAAAAGAAAGGTCTTTAACCAGTGTGTCTTGCCAGTTGTCCTCACGTATGGAGCTGAAACACTTTGACAAAAAAGACTATACACAGAATACAGGTCATGCAACGGAAAATGGAAAGGTCAATGTTGGGAGTTACACTTAGAGATAAAATACTCAATCATACCATACGAAATCGAACAGGAGTAAGAGATGCGGTGATATCCGTCTTACATCTTAAATATAATTGGACAGGATATGTGGCTAGGATGGCAGATGGACGGTGGACAAAGAGACTTGTGGAATGGAGACCAAGACACGAAGCCTATAGAAGCAGAGGACGACCCCCTAGTCGACGGACAGATGATATTAAGAGAGTGACTGGAAACTGGATTCAAGTGGCACAAAATAGAAAGAAATGGCTAGAATTAAGGGAGGCTGTTGTTCAGCAGTGGACGGAATAAGCTAAATGATGATCGGAAACAAGAAATAGCCATCTTATCGGATAGGCAAGCCGCTTTAGAAGCGATCAACTAAGTAACTATCAATTCGAAGTTGGTTAAGAATGCCTAGAGAAGCTCAACAAATTAGGCAAAGAAGACTTGTGGACATCCTGTATAAACGGTTTTAATTTTATTTTTCTAAAAATAATCATTGAGAAATCAGAATGAATGGGAGTCTAAAAAAAAGAATTTATAAATTGATAGTGTGCCATTAAATTGTTGCTGATTGGTTTGTGGCTCTACTATGACCTAACCTATTACAATCATTTAAGACACAACATTATCACATATCAATGCACGTGCAAATAATATGACTTAGTTTTCAAAATACATATCAACCGTAAACAATAACGACTAGTAATAACTAGTTTGTGTGCTTCCTAATGATAACGGATGTAAACAATGACTAGCGTCGCAACTATCAACATTCACATTGTTAATTCTGTCAATAAAAACATTTATTTACTTATTAGTTACTGAATTATGTTTCCAGAGATACTTTAATGCGTCTAATGTAATTAATAGTTTATTTACGTACAGTATGTCGCTTTATTTTAATTGAAACTATGTGGAGTTATTATATTTAGAACTCATATCGTATGATCGAAAAAAAAGCGGCGTCAAAGACGGCTGGGGAATGACAATCGATAATAATTTTGCCGAGGTCAATCTCTAGATGTTATCTACTAAAAATTGACATAATACCTGTCAAAAACTAACACTAATTATAGAAAGATTAAAAAGGCATAGAACGTTTCTAGATAACAAACCAAACCAAACCAAAACCAAATCAGTTTCCAAAAAATTATTTTTAATGAAATTTTAAATTACACCATTTAAAAATCATTTTTACCCACTATAAAAATAAATTACATGCTTCTACCAAACAAAACAACCAAACCAAAATTATCATCGATTGACATTTTCCAGCCGTTTTTTTTATCGTATGGTATATTGCTTGTATATCCATGTCGAATTAAAAAGTAATTATTCTATATCCTACTAATTATTTATTAAATAAATAATAAATATGATTCAAAATGCAAAACATCAAAATAACTGAATATATGTATAATATGCAATAATAATACATTACTAATCACAGAGAAAATTTTCTGGCTGTTGCCGGGGCAACAACAACATCAAAAACAACATTTTATCTATAATATTAAAAATTGTTCATATTAAGGTTAAAGAATTTATATTTTTTTTATCGATTTTAGAACCCGTCTAGTACCGCCACTGGTTTTATGGTATTTTCTATGCCCCACTCGGGATATGTCTATTTTAGGGACAATTTTAGTTCATACATAATTACCTCTAAGATTTTACCTTCCCATCAGACATATTACCTTACAACCCTTATATTAATAGCGAACTAGTCAATTTCAAAGCCACGAGAATGTCTCCCTCACACTACTATAGGGCCTGGAGGTAATGGCGTACCAACCATAGACTTTAAAGAGGATAGGATAAGGAAGGTTACATACGACACTTTACTTACAAAAGAAACGCTGCCTACCATTTTCAAACACTTCATTTAACTGATAATTCTCTGATTTGATCTCTGAATCTTGCTTGTCATATGGCGGTATTCAATTACCTTGGCAGTTTGATTTCAGAAAATGCCAATATCGACTCTGAAATTCAACACAGGATTAGCAGCGCCTCAAGAGCATTTTGGAAATTAAAAGACAGGGTTTTCTACAATCATGACTTGAGCACAAAAACGAAACTTGCAGTGTACCGAGCAACAATAATACCCACCATGTTATATGGAAGCGAAACCTGGGTGCCGTACCGCCGGCATATGAACGCATTAAACAAGCTGCAACAGAGACATCTTAGACAACTCTTAAGAATCAAATTGTTCCATCATCTCTCAAATGTATCGGTCCTTGAAAAAGCTAACTGCGACAGTATTGAAGTCATGATTACAAAGTCCCGCTTAAGATGGGCTGGTCACATATGCAGAATGCAAGAAAACCGCATACCAAAATCTCTGCTTTACGGTGAGCTTGTAGACGGTAAGAGGACGCCGGGTGGACAACTCAGAAGGTACAAGGACATTTTCCACGAAAACTTAAAGAGGTTTAACATGCAGAATGAGTGGGAAGAACGAGGGGTGTCTCGCTATTGGAATTACATGTACATTTTCCTTGGCAGTCGCTGGCAGTCATTGGCAGTCCTACGGCAGTCACCTATAATAATTACATGGCAGTCATAGGCAGTCTTCTTCGTAGCCCTTGGCAGTCGCTTGGCAGTAAAATGATATTTTGGCAGTATACGTACATTTTTTATCGCAATGAGACACCCCTCGGGGAAGAAGCAGCTCATAATAGAACGGAATGGAGAAGTGTTGTAAACTCATTTAGCGACAACCAAAAAGTAAAGAGGCAACAAAGCAATGAGATTTTTGAATGTCCGGAGTGCGGTAGACAGATAACATCACGTATCGGGCTTTTCAGTCACAGAAAATCTCATGAAAGAAACCGCCTTGCGTGACTATCTTCTGATGCGTGTTAAATACTCGTCAGCGAGTAATGGCAGTAGTAGTAGTAGTAGAATCTTGCATTTTTGCTCTTATTTACTACTTGTTAAAAATAATTGGGATACGTGAATTTGACTTAGGTATTTCAGTAGCGTAACTGATATTTTTATTGTTAAGTAATTATTATAACTTATCTATTTTTAATAGAAATAATACTTTTAACATTTTTAAAAACCATAACATTTATTAACAACTTAAAACAAACTAACAGGCTTATTGAGTCTAAAATAAAATTAAAATGGCACTAAATTTGTTAATATTCTCCTTTAATCTTTTTAAACAAATGCCTATGATTTTGAATAATAAATTTAGTACTTCAGCATAAAACAGAGCAGCGATAGGCTCTGCCTAACTTAATTTAGTGATAAAATTTCCTTCCCTTACATTATAACACTACTCTCCTTTACATTCAACGCCCACGTTCAGCCTGAAGTTTCAGAGCCCTTCGTACAAAACCTAATGTTCGAGATAAGGCAAAAGAAGGGTTACGCAAACCGATCTCTACTACATATTTCTGGTAACTATTTTAGACGCTGCGCTGGCCTATTTCTAGCAACGCTGGGGGCTATTTTAGTCCCATCGCTTAAACCGCAACCCTGTTTCACCCTCACGACGTCGAAGGATTCTATGGAAGGTGAACGATGACGTAAAAAACTCCTTTTACGTAGAGTAAAACAATTCGTCCCCCGCTGATAAAAGCATATCGGTTGGTTGTGTAACCAGGATGGAAATTCGGAAGGCTGATATACTCAGACCACGGCATATAAATCACACGGCAGGCTAACTCTGCCCAGATCCCATTGTTTAAAATTTCTATAAAATTTGACCTTGAAAACACCATTATGGGTGCCGAGTCAGGGCCGGATTAAAACGTATCAAAAAATTTCCCAGAAAATAAACTACTGCTAGACAGGGTCGTATTAAAAAAATACTGTAATTGACTGAAACTGAATTTTATTTACACAATACTTTTATCTAAACAAATGAATCGTTAACCGCGCATACTCCTCAAAAAGTAAAAATGAGAAAATCAATTAAACATTTAACTATTGAACAATCTAAAGAGGCTACGTACAAATTATGTCCATCAATGGACATAGCAAATTTTGTTAATATTCAAATTGCACAAATTAACAAATCAGCTAAAGGAAGAAAAGTAACTGATGAATTTAAATATAAATGTTTGGCTATATTTTTAAAAGCCAAGCCGCCAAGAAAAATTTGAGCCGTCAAATTTGACAGCTGTCAAAAAAATTTCAAAGTTATCCGATTTTGATAAAAATCGATATATAGGATGGCCATGGGCTAAAATGAAAGAAAAAAAAATTGAGCTGTCAAATTTAACAGCTGTCAAAAAAAATTCAATGTTGTCCGATTTTGATAAAAATCTATATATAGGATGGCCATGGGTTAAAAGGAAAGAAAAAAAATTGAGCTGTCAAATTTGACAGCTGTCAAAAAAATCTCAAAATTGTCCGATTTTGATAAAAATCGATATATTGGATACACCCCACCCCATAGTCGGTTTTCATTTTATTTGTCTCACAATTGAACTGTCAAATTTGACAGCTGTCGTTTTTTTAAGTTCTTTTTTATGAAAATATATACACATATTAGGATGCCCATAGGTAGTTATTTAAGAAAAAGAATTGAGTTTAAGTTTGTGGCACTGAGAAACCAACATAACTTAAAAAGTAAAAAATAAATTTAAGAAAAAAAACTTTTTAAAAACAAGCTTTTATTTAAATACATTAAAAAGAAAAAACTTTTTCTTTAAAACTTTTATTATGTCATTACACAATTTTATATTATATAAAAGCTTAGCGACAAGCGATTTGAGTGTACAGTTGCACTCATAAAAATCTGGTACAACTTTATCTTGTAATTCCTGTAATTCTTCTAATTCCAATATCTTGTAAACCTGTCATTATTCCCATTCAGGATAAATTCATCCAGTTTAGAAGAACATTTAAAAACTTTGTGTCCGAATATTACATACGGGTACTGAAAATTGCCAAAATGATCTGGCAAACATCTTATTAAAAACGGCAGACCTTATAAAAAAAACGAGACCTCTTTTCTTTTCTCTCTGAATTGTCATGAGCTGTCCATAAAAATTAAAAATAGATACGGATAATCAGAAGAACAGTAATTTAGAAATTAATCTTGTTTGTCATTTTGCAGGATACCTAATAATAAAAATTACTTTGAATGCCGTAGACAATGACTGAGTAGGAAAACTAAAAGAATTTCAGACTTCCATTGTACTGCTAAACTATAAAAACCAAATATATCACACAATAAACAAAAATAAAACTAAAAAAAACAAAATATATCACTCAAGAAAAGAATAAAATAAATTAAGCCGCACGCTACTGACTCAAAGCTGCCATAACTGTACGTTGTCGATGACAAGACTACGACTGACTACGACACTGGTTAATTTCTGTCGCTGGCACCCATAATGGCGGCGTGCGCAAGGGTATGCGCGTAGCGTTCCCGCCAAAGCGAGTTGGCCTGCCGTGTGATTTATATACCGTGCTCAGACTTTGAAGTAAGGTTTTTTTTATAAAAGTAATATCGAGTTACGATTAGTATATACATACATACTGCCATTACTCGCTGACGAGAATTTGACACGCATCAGAAGATGGTCACGCAAGGCGTTTTCTTTCATGAGCCTTTCTGTGACTGAAAAGCCCGATACGTGATGTTATCGGCCTACCGCACTCCGGACATTCAAAAATCTCAATGCTTTGTTGTCTCTTTACTTTTTAGTTGTCGCTGTTAACTGAGTTTACAATTCTTCTCCATTGAATTCTATTGTCAGCTGTTGCTTCCCACTCATTCTGCATATTAATTCCCTTTAATTTTTCGTCGAAAATGTCCTTGTACCTTTTGAGTTGTCCACCTCCTCTTACCGTCTACAAGCACCGTAAAGCAGATATTTTGGTATGCGGTTTTCTTGCATTCTGCATACGTGACCAGCCCATCTTAAACGGGATTTTGTAACCATGACTTTGATACTCTCGCAGTTAGCTCTTTCAAGGACCGACACATTTGAGACATGATGGAACCATCGGATTGTTAAGAGTTGTCTAAGGTGTCTCTGTTGCAACTTGTTTAATGCGTTCATGTGTCGGCGGTACGGCACCCAGGTTTTGTTCCCATATAACATGGTGGGGATTATAATTGCTCGGTACACTGCAAATTTTGTTTTTGTACTCAAGTCATGATTGTAGAAAACCCTGTCTTTTAATTTCCAGAATGCTCTTGAGGCGCTGCTAATCCTGTGCTGAATTTCAGAGTCGATATACTAACGAATATAATAATAATAGCGAGTTACGATTAGTATAGTCTGTGCAACGACAAGATCCTTGACAGATTGACAGTGATAGATGTGTCTGTCATTTTAATTTCAAAGTAGTTTAGTTTATTTTGCAAAGATATAAGTTGGTACAATTGGAATGCATAACAGAAAATTACGATTACTTCAAAATATTGTGCAAAAAAATTGTAAAACTGAAAAAATCTAATCGAGTTATTTTATTTCAAAAAAATGAACAAACAGTATGTCTTAATGCAAAACAATCATGTGTGTGTATTTTAAACAAAACACCACAAACCAAAAAAAAATATGAAAAAGATTTCTTACTTTCAAGCTCAAGCAACTTCCTGCATTTATTATTACATTTATCAATATAACTTCTGTACAAATAAAAAAATAATAATATTGCAAAGGAATAAATAAAACACAACATACATAAAACAATATATTTTATTAATAATAACACTTACTGAATTTTATACCTTAAAAGTTGGTTAATTAACTTTAATCTTAATTTTTGTTAAACCAGTACCTTTTGAGATTATCTCGCTCTGCAGTACTAAAATTTATTATTTACCTATCGTGTGTATACAAACTTTATTTGTGGCTAATACAACTTCCTGGCCGTAATTTCCGGCAAACTGTGTCTCTGGCGTTCTCTGGGCACTGAATATTACCTGTAAACTATGGCCTGAGTCAACACATAATATTCCCTCGAGTTTTCCTCCACTTAATTTAAAAAAAAAAACAAATCACACGTAATAACACAGTCCAAAATGCTAAATGCAAAATATTTGTCATTTCTATTTGACATAAATTGACACAAAATTATAACCTATAATTTGGCAAGAGTTTGACAACTCTCAAATATCTTAAGTCGAGTTTGTCATTCTTCGTTCCGTCAAACCAATAATATTGAAATATGATTGTCATTTTTGAAATAAACCAATAAAACTGATCAACATTCATAGTTAACTAAGCGGTTGTGACATAATATGGCGATAAAGACTAGAGCAGAGAACACAACAACAAAACGGCTCCTAAGAACAACAGAAATGCGAACACTTTGATCAATGACAGGATATACCTTATATGACCGGAAAAGGAGTGAGGATACAAGAGAAACATGTGAAGTACAGGATGTAGTAAGATGGGCAAGAAACAGGAGAAGAGAGTGGAGAGGTCATGTGGACAGGATGTCAAACGACCGGTTACCGAAAATTGCTAAGGAGAAAAGATCCAACACGCCTGGACCACCTATAAGATGGTATGAAAGCTGGTCTTCATCATCCGAACTGTTCTTAGGGAAACATTGAAGAAAACACAGGACTTGGTCCTAATGTACGAAGAAGAAGAAGATAGTTAACTTAAAAAATTTTAGAAACTTCTTTTAGTTAAATAAATGGATTGGTATTGGTCATCTGCTTTTTTTCTGTCATTATCTGTCAAAATCTTATCTGAGAAAAAAAACAGAGTATAGTATGAAATGAGAATCCTCCAATGGTCTGAGACACTCAAGGAAATTTCTCAGGACGTACGACCGGGAAAAATTTTCCTTGATTTAAGTAAGAACAATCTTCGGATCGTTCACGGGATTTTAACAGGACACTGTCTCCTCAGTGAACACCTCAGTAGATTGAAGCTGAGAAACAACGGCGAATGCGAATTCTGTATTCAAATAATCATAAGTCGACAAGCTGGTTACGAATAGGTTGTGGTTATAGTTAAAACAATAAATAGCTAATTTACAAAAATCATTAATTTTCGTTTCGGATTTATAAAAACCTGTTCTAGTCCACTTATTCTTCCGCTTCGGTCAAGCTTGTCCAATCAAAGCGTGTGCGAATACGTGTAGAAAAAATCGCGATAGAAAAATGTGGGGCAAGAACCGTTTACAGTTGCGTTGCTGGCGCCACGGTACTGACCTTGCCGCTGGGTTCGTTTGTTTCGAACAAGTGTAGTTAGCTGTTGTGTCACGGCTTACTGCAACTCAGTCAATTTAGAAAAAAAGTTCCTACACTAAATACACGTTCCTAGAATTGGAATTTGTAATTGAATGTGTTTTCCGTACGAAATAGATGTTTGGTAATATTAGAATGATTATCGGCGAAAATTAATATGCAAATTCATTTAGTTACACTGAAAGAAAAAGTCTTTTTTCTACAAACGTCAGTAAAAATGTAACTTTTAACGTATGCTATCAGTGGCTAAAATGTGACATTATGTCACTGATGGTAAAAGTCATTTCATTAGTAAGTCACGTGATTTACTTTTAACACTGAAGCGATAATTGAAAAAAAATAAGAAAAATCAAGTCAACGTAAAATAATTATTTACTCAAATTAAATGTCCAATTAGTGAAATTACAATTCGAATAAGTTATTCCATGGCCAATTTCATTTATAGCTGTAGCACAGCTGTAGTACAAGTAGAAGTTATCTCTGACGTGAATCTTGTATTACCGCTTTTTCAATATGTATTGTACCAAGATTATAGAAGCAATGGTAGTATCCGCTGAGGTTCTGGATAAAATTTGACCTGCAGTGTCTTCTATATAACCCTCCACTACGGTACTGAACTTCCATCCACCGTGTCGCTTAATTGTATTAAGATTAGCTCCAGAAACTGCCAGCAAACTAGCCCAGGATCTTCGGAAGCAATGTCCAGTATGAAGTTGAGAATCGGGCAAATTTAGAAATTTAGCAATTTTGGCAGGCATCTTACCAAATGTGTTGATTCCAACTGGAGTCGTGGCACATTTATTCTTAATATATTTTATAAATATTTTTGAATGGTTGGTGGTCGCTGGACGGAGAGCTATGTACTTTTTGTAATAATTCAAATATTAATGTACCAGTAATAACAAATGTTCGTTCCATATTAGTTTTTATATCTGGAATATGCACGATTAATGAAGTTCCTACATCCTCGATATTATTTAATGTAAGTTGCATAGTTCTTCACGACGGCACGCTCCAAATATGCCGAAAATTATTGCAACTTTTTTCATAAGGTATTGTAGCGTTTTTTATAAAACATTACCACTGCGAACGGCAGCTTTTCATCGGAGAGCAGTCGTGGATAAGATATTTCACTAGAGAGAAAACTAATCAATAACAATAAACAAAAAAATATAGATATTGGGCGCCAGGCATGTACAGAGAAAGAAAACACAGTTGTATATTACTTAAAACTAATGACTATATTTATTCATGATGGACTGTGATGGTAAATAGCATTGTACAATTTTAATAATTATTATAGTGGTTATATGTCAACGAAAGTGGTGTTAAGAATTGTACTAAATATCTATGAAAACAACTATGATAAAATACCAAGCATGTAAAGTTTAAGAGAATATATGAAATGTAGCATTACTTTAATTAATTTGATATATTTTATATGATGTTAGTGCAATAATAATATCTATAAAAAAGTAATACTATTACAAGGCGTAATGTAATGAAACCTAAAATCTAAATCATATTGTAACTACTAAATCGACATAAATGTTCTTAATAATCTAACCACTAAATATAGTCTGTACGATATCGTTTAAAATGTACGTTAAGTTAAGACTGAAAATCGACTGAAAATCAGAACCTAAATCTACACTTAGCTGTTCTTGAGGCAATCCTGTTTCGAAGAGTAGCAGCGTGAGGTGGGCTGATATTTCTGCACTGTCTCTCGGCTATCCTGTTGGCCAATACAACAAAAGGGGCCAGAATGAGGACACCATGAATCAATACAGCCGTAACTACTGACTAGACTGAGAAATGGGAGCGAAGCAGCATGGGGCTTACGCTGTATCTATACTGTGGCAATATGGGGACACTACCCGTACCTTGGAACACTACTAGGACCTTAGATAATGTCCGTAACCTGGGCCATAAGCTTGGACCATAACCTTGGACACAGTCCGTCCATAAGACAACGGTACAGGGGAATACTACCCGTACCTTGGATACTACTAGGACCTTGGATAATGCCCGTACCTTGTAAATAGTCCGTACCTTGGACCCTCGAATTACTTCCGAGGGCTCAATAAAAAACAAAGAAACTGTCCTTTCTTCCATGTAACATTCTGGAGGACAAAAGAAAAGGGACGCCAACGTGCCAGCAAAATACAAGTACAAGTAAAGTTGGGACATCCAAAACTCTACCCAGTTGGTTTGAAATAGCAGCTGATTCAAATTATACAGCAAGAGTTAAATAATCACCATTTCTAAAAGCCGGGATACAATAGAGCGGCAAAACAAAGTGAGGTTAAGCACGGAGAGAGTTGACAGAAGCGATGTTGACAGCGCCTCCTCAGAGCGATAACAGGGTTGTGTCAAACGATAACAGGGTTGGCGACTAGGGAACGTAAAAATTACGCCAAGCGTGCCAAATAAATTATCAGGCCTGAACGATACGGAGTCCGATGACGATACGCCAGACATCATATATATCATATATAAAAAAGACATGTAACGAACTAAAAACATTTCATTCGACGCCTCTGCAAGAAATTTGTCCACTTCTCTGGTCAATATTTTCGACTTCTTTGGACGATATCCCTCAACTTTTCGCTTCAAAATGCAATAAGCCTGTAATATTTGCCTATGTCCTGGTTGTCAATCTTTATCATCGCCTTGACCATGGAATAATTTGACCAAAGCCTTGACGATTTCCATATTTTGGACTATTCTTCGAAGTATGCCAAAAGTACTTTTTTTCACTGAACTTGCCACTAACATTTTTTAGGTCACACCATGTCAAAAATCAATTATATGAAAACTCGTACTGATCCTTGGACTTGCTGAGTAATAAATCAAAAGTAATTCTATTAGCCGCTTTTTCAATTTCTGCTGTGAAACGCTCAGTTTCTTGATCACTTTCCATCATTTTACAAGAGTTGAGGCACAAATTTGACATTAGTTGACAACAAATGATCAAATGTTTGGAATCTTTCAATTACCCTAGCAACCATAAACTTCATAATTAATTTCATTTCAGAATGACATATTATGAATTATTCATTAACGTAAAAAGTAATAATACCTTGATATATACGAGAATAAACTTGTTTGTAGAAAAAATATTGTATGATATGTGTGCTAAAAGTTATTTTATTTTGTGAGAAGGGAAGCTTGGGACAACCCATCCCCCCTCCCAAATACCATTTTTAGCACTTATATCATAAATAACTATTAACTGACCTGACTTGCCCGTATGGTTAAAACTGGGCAATATATGGGAGGCTTAATAAGTAATAATAAAGTTCGTAGTAAATAGTAAATATCTTTATATTACACTTCTTGGCGGCCTTTTATTAGTAAGGTATTTGTGTAATTTGTCTTTGATGTATGGGGGGTTGTAACAATTAATTTTACGGCGTAGAAAATAAGCCTAGTTTCTATATGTGTTTCCGCCCTTAACTTGGTATTTTTTCAGAGAGTCCTATAAACTGTGTAGAATAACAGACCCTTTTCGCTAAGAAAAACTATATATTTTTCTGTACGACTTACATCCCACCGCTGCCACCAAATTTATTTGATAAATTCATGCTGCAATAATCACTTCAAAATTAATCACCGCGACTTTACAGATCTATTGTGTATACCCTTTCTTGAGTTATAATGAGTTATAACCTTAGGTTATAACTCAGCATGCAGTTTCAGGGTCTTGACAAAAGCCAGTATCTGAAACGGTTTTACAGAGGTTAGTTCTCCATCTCCGATATCAATATCATACCAAACTTTATGGTACAAATGGTTATTACAGTTGAGGTTTGGAACCTTTGGTGTTACACAGCAAAATAAAAACACTAAATCACCACAATACACCAAAACAAATGGTTGTCGTCTCGGCGCACTCAGTGATGAAATGTTGATGAAACCTAGAGTAGCAGGACTTTATTATATTTGCCTAAATTGTGTGTCTTTGCTAAGTTTTGCTTTATTTTTCTCAACGTAACTTTTTATTTTATGGTTTATGACCGAGAAATTTTACATCTTTTTGTAATTATATGCTGTAATGAAAACTAATGAAATAATTGACTGTGGTAAACAATAATTACAAGTACCTGTAACCTGTTACTTCCTAGAATATAGTAAGTAGAAGTGTTTTATTTAAATTTTTATTTATTTTTTTTTTGCCAAGAAATCATTTCGATGATATAATCACAGCTTATTGGGTACCAGCTGATCATTTTAGTTTGTTTTTTAGTATCCACGTTTCACCTGCCGTGCCTTTGCTCAGTGATGTTCCAGAACTTTCGAGAGTTTTTCAAAGGAGATTTGATGAAGCTCGAAATCCGAGTTGTTACATACCATAAGTTAAGCGAATATCCAGGCAGGTACGGTGATTTCCATCCATGAGCGTATTTCGACAGGCTGGTTATGAACAGGCTGTGATATAACTATCCAGATTCGAATATACATATAATTTTTTTCCAGTTTTGGATTCCGTATTTTTCTTTTAAGGTCCGCAACCGTAAAAATGGATAAATATTAACATTTTTAATAGCTAACATAATCTATTATAGTCTCAAGATGTAAATGGAAATTATTGAAGTATGGCTGTAGAAAAAAAATGTTATTATGGTAGATAATAATTAATACATACTAAAAAATTGTTTTGATCAATACATAATCGACTGCTAAGGTTACAGAGTATCTCGTAATGGAATCTAACTATTTTTTATTTCACTTGTTATTGTTGTCATCGTAACAAAATTCATTACTCGGAAGTGAATGGTATAATCAGTCCAAGACAATTAAAAACTGTTCAGAATCGAATGGAAAAATTTCCATTGCTTTTGTGGAAATATTTAGAACTGTGGCGGTACCGTTAGTTGTTATGTAAATATGTCCTCCTTTTTTTATTACGCTGACTATAAATTATGAAAACTGTTTAATCAAGCGTTTTAAGCAAGAAAATCTTATTACCTGAACCAAAAAATATATCCCCAGATATCTTCTCTTTCACAGATTTTACTCTAATGGATTTAATTACGATCCACAATGTACCATATTTTACTGTTCGTTTTGACTGAACAGGTAAAACTTAAGGTATAGACGAAGCTTTATAAAATCTTTATATAATAATAATTGTTATTAGTGTAGGTCAAGCATATTGAGAAAAATGTTAATTGTTTTTAAGTGCACCGTGTTGATAATTTTTTACAAATATTTGTTTATAAAATTTTTTCGATAACTGACAAAATATTTTAATGGCATATGATAATGTACGCCACGTATCAGACAACTTTGTTTACTGATTCTATCGCTGATAACTAATACATTGTTGATGGATGACCTTGGCTTTTGACGAAACGCTATTGTTTTATGCCAGTGGAATATTAAATATATATACAAAAATTGAAAGTTGTACGAGTATGGAAAATATTGTGTGTTTTTGGTGTAGTTAGATCTTCGTTCTTCTTCTTATCACGCCCTCTCCTGCCGAAGGTTGGCGATCCAAATGGCAATTGTGGCTCTGGAAACTGCAGCCCGGAAGATTTCCGCAGACGAGCGTTCAAACCATCTCCTCAAATCTTTTAGCCATGAGTTCTGGCGTCTTCCTACTGATCTTTTCCCTTGCACTTTGCCCTCTATTATGAGGCGCAGTATTTCGTATCTACCACCTCTCATCACATGACCCAGGTATTGCATTTTTCTTTCCTTGATGGTGTTCAGTATCTCTTTTTGTTTCTGCATGCGCTGGAGTACTTCATTGTTGGTGATCCTTTGTACCCATGAGATTCGCAGCATCCGTCTGTATATATACATTTCGAAGGCTTCTATTCTCTTCTCGGTCTTTGAATCCAGTGTCCAGCTCTCACATCCATAGAGTAACACAGAGAAGACGTAGCATCTGGCCATTCGAGTTCTGAGATCCGCACTGAGGTCTCTTCTTGTAAAAAATGATTTCATTCTCACGAAGATTTATTTTTCTCGCTTGCTCAATTCTTGAAAATATTTCTCTTTTCGGGTCGCACTGACTATTGATGTTAGCTCCTAAATACTTTATTGAGGTCACTTGTCCGATTGTTTGTCCCTTGACACGCAGGTGTGCATTTATTGGAGTCTTAGAAAAGACCAATAGTTTGGTCTTGGAGACATTGAGATGCAGTCCAAACATCTCACTATAGTGAACTACGGAATCTATAATGCTTTGCAGTTCTTGTATATAGTTGGCTATTATAACCGTATCATCGGCATATCTGAAATTGTTTATTGGGATTTCAATGAACTTGATTCCGCCCTGGATTCGATCCAGTGCTTCTCTAAATATAGTCTCCGAGTACAGGTTAAACAGGAGCGGAGACAAGACGCAACCCTGCCGTCTGATTTGTATATCTTCCGATGTTGACTGCTTCATCTCAACTACCGCCGTTTCATGCCAATAAAGTTCTGATATGAAACGTAGGTCATGTTCGTCAACTCCGGTTGTTCTTAGAATTTTGATCATCTTCTGATGATTAACACAGTCGAACGCCTTACGATAGTCTATGAAGCATGCAAATACATTCACATTCATGTCTCTACACCTCTGTGTCATTACATTTAGGGAGAAGAGTGCTTCACGCGTTCCGAGTCCGTTTCTGAAGCTAAACTGGGTGTTGTCCATCTGATTTTCGCACTTCTTGTAGATTCGAGTGTGGATGATTCTAAGAAAGGTTTTGAGGACATGGAACATAAGACTTATCATCCTATAGTGATCACATTGTGAGGCGTTGGGTTTCTTTGGCAGGGTTACGAATGTTGATTTAAGCCAATCTGACGGTATTTTGCTTGAGCTATATAATTTGTTAAATAATGCTGTTACCAAATCTAGACTTCTGTTTTCGTTATCTGCAATGAGTTTAAGTATTTTAACGTTTATTTTATCGGGGCCGGTAGCTTTTCCGCTTTTCTGCGCTTTTATTGCATGAACAACTTTGTCTTTGGTTATTGCTGGAGCCTTTTCATTCAGTATGTGATCTATCGGTGGTGGGGAACAGGGTCTGTCATCATTAGAAAGTGTTTCGATATATTCTTTCCATCTCACAAGCTTAGCCTTTACTCCTAGAATTATCTCGTTGTTATCGTTTCTTAGGATTGTTTCTTGGTGTTTTCTGTTTATGAACATTGAAGGTGTCGTACTTTGCTTGTATATAGTTGCTCTATTTCTTGACATTTTGTTGACATCCAGATCTCTTTCTCTTCCCGGCTTTTTTTCCTAATGATCCCATTTAAACGTTTGTATTCTATCGGGTTTGCCTTCTGCTTCCGTCTGTCATCCATGAGGTCTAGTATTTCCTGTGTCATCCATTCCTGCTTTTTGTTGGTTGCCGTGAATCCAATGTCTTTTTCCTGGATATTTGTTATTCTAGTTCTTAAATCATTCCATGTCTTTTCGACATCCTCTTCCCGTACAGGTACCTCTACCATTTCTAGTTCTTTTTCGATCTTAGAACTGATCTCTTTCTTTTTCTCGGGGTTGTTCAATAGTGCAATGTCTATTTTCTTTGACGAATCTCTGACAAATAACACTTAACTCTCTGACAAATAACACTTAACTCTTAACAACTCTTAACAAAACGCAGACATAAGTTGATGTTGTGTGATCAGTTACATAATAGGTTCTTCATTTCGTTAAACATTGATTTGGCCTGTTCTATACACGATGTAACTTCTAAATCGGGGTCAAGGTCCGATGTTAGCTAGGATCCCAGGTATTTGAACTTATTTACTGTGTACGGATTGTCCGTATACTCGTATGTTGGGTGATGGAATATTTCTCCTACCAACGACCATTATCTTCGTTTTTGCCGTGTTTATTTTAAGGCCCAATGAATCTTCTTCCCGAACTATGTCGTCTAGAAGTACTTGAAGAGTCTCAGAGTTGTCAGCGATAATCGCAGTGTCGTCTGCATACCTAAGGTTGTTAAAAAAAAGGTTGTGAATCCGAAGATTGCGCTTACTTAAATCAAGGAAAATCTTTGATTTTCTCGGTCGTAAGTTCTGGGAAATTTCTTCAGTTTTGCATGACACGCAAAACTCACAGGTAAAACGTCATGTCTAGATCAGCCTTGAGTATTTTTAATTCAAAAGTAAATTGATTTTTCTCTCATTTTTTGGATGGCGTCTGTCAAAATCGTCTTATCTCTTGTTCGACAGATTTTCTACCGAATTTCTCTATTTCTAAATCGCCATTTTTAAAAACAAAATTCTAGCTGTGGCGCCAAAACGCTGTGAGCAAAACGCTGTACAGCGGAATGATGAATCGTATTAAAACGCGGATTCCTGATAAAGGCTCAAGGCGATCGGCTACAAAAATCACAGTTTCGTAACGATTCGGTGTTTGTACGAACGAAAACATAACAAATTGGTGTCGACCTCTGGTCCGCTCGTGATTGCGACCAATAAAAATCGCTACTTTTACACAATATTGCGTATAATTATGTCTCCTTTTTCGTATCGTCCTTTCTCTCACACTTCCAAACATTTCCATTCAGAAGCTTTGTTTAATCAAACAGGGTGCCGCAAAGATGCGTCGGGCATCTATACAAGGCGAGTCTTAAGTAAGTGCAAATCTTTTTAGGGACAGCATATTTTAACCCCAGGAATACGATGATGATTTTTTTTCGCGAGTTTTTTGAAAAAAATGAAATTTTTGTTAGTTCAAAAACATAATTTCTTGATAATATGGCAACATAGGTAATAGGTAGTGTTCTCAAAATTCGTTTTTTCGATTCTATTTCTATTGTCTTATTATTAAGATTATATTCTATTAATTATAATTAAGATTATTCTATATCTTAACAAAATAGTAAACCTGGTCAAAAAATGTTGAAAACTTCACGATTTTATGTAGGTACTTTTAGAAAACATAAAAGTACTAATGCTTATGTATTGGCTTTGTGTTATGAAAAAATACGCCTTCAGAATATTTTTTATAATTTTTTTTTTTAGATTTTACATTTTTCTTAACATCTGCCGGGAATTTATAAAAAATGCTTCATAGAAAAATAAAATATATCTTTGCACGTCTGGAAGCCAAAAAACTTCTTGCCAATAAAGAAAAGTTTAAAACAAACAGGTAGCAAAAAATTGGGCGTCATCCCAGAAAATCTATCCCGAAAATTTTATATCTCCTCTCGACAAAGCGCTGGCAATGTTTCCTAGTGGATACTTCGATAAAAACTCCGGAAATTTTCATTAACGTAAAAACAGTCTCCGAATTTTAAAAACAAGCGCTGGAGAGTGACGAAGGCCTTAATATTACTTAGTTTAAACAGCCCTAATACGGACAATTTAACAAGAAAGCAATTAATTTTAGAATTCGCCATTTTTTTTTGTTTTTTTTTACATGAAAATAAAGCTCTCATTTTTTCCTGTTCAGTCGACACGTGCTGTTTTTTCTTTCTTAAACTTTAAAAGTTTTTTTTTTCATTTTTGTGTCAAGAAGGAAATTACTTAATAACATAGAGATGAGTAAATGTATCGAAATTTCAAATATCGATATATTTCATGTATACTCGCCAGCACTATTTTCGATCGATTTTTTTAAACCACATTTCAATAAAACTTAGAATAAAAGGTGCATAAAATATATGGGCTTAAATACTTTGTTTTAGTTTTAAAATCGATTTAGTAAAGCTTAGCGAATTCCCATGCAAATGATCGTCAATTTTTAATGTTTCAACAGGAAATATCTTGCGCAAGGATATTTAATGTAAAAATTATTATTTAATGAGATTTACTAGAAAAATATAGGAACTATTTTTAATGTCTACTAAGTCTAAGTAAGGATAACAGGTCATAAATTGCAAGTTTGTTATTATTTTTGGAAAAAATCGCAAATTGAAAACAGTTATAGGTACCTAGTTGTATTGACAGGGTTGGGTTCATAGGAAAGTAACAAATCAGGGTATTTTTTATGATTTAATTACAAATGCATAGTTTTCAGATTTTTTCCTATACTTGTAAGATAAGACGGTATTAATTACTTGTAAAATTTCATAGTTCTAGGTCAACGAAAAATAGCCTATAAATTTTGATTCCTTTCAAAGTGTCAAAATATAGTTTTTTTACGTCAAGTTATGATTTTGATTTTTTCGTAGCTTCAAAGAACTGTAGACTTGAGTATATGGTTTTAATTTCAACACGATAGCACCACGCGTTCCTGAGATAAAAGGTCTTGACAGACAGACCAACGGACAGAAAACAATATGGTGATCCTATAAAAGTTTCATTTTTTTTACTTTTGACTACCTAACCCTAAAAATACCTAAATTAGTGAAATTAAACTAAAAAATGGTTAGTAATGGTAGTAAAAAATAAAATATACTATATCTAATCGTAGTTTATCAGGTAGTAAAAAATGTACTAGGTATGTAGTAAAACAAATTACCCAACCCTGCACAAAGCCAATCGATCGTTCATCCGAAGGCAAATTTCATTTTTGCGTAAAATGATTTACTACATATTGTTTCGCCGTTTGCGTTGGAATCGTAAAATATATTCTAGGTGAACCAATCACACGTGTCAAAAACTACTAAAATATTGTATATAACCTGCCACGCTTTGTTTCTAAAATTAGGTATGTACGCAGACAAGTGTTGGAAAAATATATTTTTCTTAAGGCTTTTGTTTGAAAGGGTAGATAAAGCTCTCTAAAATTGTCTTTAATTTTTATTCAATATTTTTTACATCAATGACCTCTTTGGATATAACTGACTACCGCAAGCTGTTGCTAGGATATTCTATTAATTTTATTTGTTTTTTTTTTAGATGTTCTGAATAAATGTGTAAAAATCACAATATTTGTACAGATTTAGCTTGAATCATCCTGTATAGTAAAATTTAAGTCGATTATTCTCAAATATAAGCGTTTTGGCGAACAGATACGGATGGACAAATCCAAAATAGATTATGGCATTTATTGATGCGAACATTAATGGCGCCAGCTGTCAATCATCTACGGTAACTGTTTTGATTTGATACCGGTTTCTTTTGTCTTGTTTTTTTTACTTTTGATTACCTAACCCTAAAAATACCTAAATTAGTGAAATTAAACTAAAAAATGGTTAGTAATGGTAGTAAAAAATAAAATATACTATATCTAATCGTAGTTTATCAGGTAGTAAAAAATGTACTAGGTATGTAGTAAAACAAATTACCCAACCCTGCACAAAGCCAATCGATCATTCATCCGAAGGCAAATTTCATTTTTGCGTAAAATGATTTACTACATATTGTTTCGCCGTTTGCGTTGGAATCGTAAAATATATTCTAGGTGAGCCAATCACACGTGTCAAAAACTACTAAAATATTGTATATAACCTGCCACGCTTTGTTTCTAAAATTAGGTATGTACGCAGGCAAGTGTTGGAAAAATATATTTTTCTTAAGGCTTTTGTTTGAACGGGTAGACAAAGCTCTCTAAAATTGTCTTTAATTTTTATTCAATATTTTTTACATCAATGAGCTCTTTGGATATAACTGACTACCGCAAGCTGTTGCTAGGATATTCTATTAATTTTATTTGTTTTTTTAGACGTTCTGAATAAATGTGTAAAAATCACAATATTTGTACAGATTTAGCTTGAATCATCCTGTATAGCAAAATTTAAGTCGATTATTCTCAAATATAAGCATGTTGGCGAACAGATACGGACGGACAAATCCAAAATAGATTATGGCATTTATTGATGCGAACATTAATGGCGCCAGCTGTCAATCATCGACGGTAACTGTTTTGATTTGATACCGGTTTCTTTTGTCTTGTTTTTTTTTTCTTTCTCTTTCTAAGCTATTTGTTATTTGTTTGTTTATTAATTTAGAAGTCGAAAAGCGGAATTTGTATCTGTTTTCAGTGTGGTTTGCTTTTTGCTGATAGATAACTTCTTATCCTTGGTTAATTTGTATAAATAGACAAAAATGTGTTTGTTTGAGTAAGGTTTAAAAAGTAAGGTAAAAAACATGTAGATAAAGACTATGTTATACAGGGTGTCCCAGAAATGAGTGCAAGTATTTTAAGGGCTGGTAGATCTCGATAAAAGAAACATATTTTCTCTTTATCGTCTTTCGAATAAGTCCAAAATAACGGAGTTATAAACTAAGTATATTTAAAAATTTCCAAAAAAAAATATTTTTTGCTAAAATTTTGCGAACCACTGGATCTTTTCTGGATTTTCTTTCTTGTAAATTTAATCTAATACCTATGTTGCCATATTATCAAGAAATTATGTTTTTTAGCTAAAAACTAAATACATTTCCAAAAAATTTCGAATATTCAAAATTTTTTTTTCGCGAAAAAAACCTCATAGGTGTGTTTCTCGGGTTGACCTATACTACCAGTTAAAATACTTCCACTTATTTTTGGGGCACCCTGTATAGCAAACAAATGAGGTCCAACAGAAATTACTTTCACGAAATCTAAAATATTTAGTATTTCTTGCTAATATATTGAGTATGTCATTTTTTTTGGCTGTGAATTTTTTGTAATAGTGTCTTCCACTCTTTCCTACTTGATATAGATATTTTAAATTTGTTGTTGAAGTTATCTACCCGTGTGATTGTTGTATAAATTGATATTCCCATCCCCTTATCAGTTTTTATCTTAAGAATTAGAAGTACTGTTTGGTACTTTCGGGATTTGTTTTGCTCCAAACACTTCTTAAGTTTGTTAAAACCATAAATACTGTACAGGGTGGCTCGAATTGACGCTCATCATTGGGATTTTGGAAACCGTAAGAGATACAGGATCGGTTAAATGGAGGCAAAGTTGCGCAATTGATGCTCAATAAAATGCTGTATTGCATTTCGAAAATTCGAAAAAAAACGGGAATTTTCAATTTTATTTTCTATTGTTTCCTGGCTTTATTTGTTAAGATAACTTAAAAATGAAAACACATTTTCATGGCCACTCTTTCTGCTCTATAACTCCGTGTGGTTAAATATTGACTCTGACGTTTCGGCTTCTGGCGACCATCATCAACTTAATTTTTTAAATACGGACCTGATTTTTTTTCAATTTAATTAAATCCTTTTATCACTCTTAAAACACTATATATACAGGGTGTTTCAAAAAATGCGAAAAACTTCAGGGGGCGATTCCTTGTTCAAAATAAAGGGTAGTTTGCTTCATAAACGTTGGGTCAAAAGTCAACCATTAGGGAGATATCGCGGTACAAAGATGGCGGAAAAATAAGGTTTTTATTTTTTATCTTGAAAACGAAAAGAGATAGACTAATGAAATTTTATGGAAGTATTGCTGTTATGAAAACACACTTTCTGGTAATTTTTTCACTTTTTTAAAATGAGTGGAAGGGGTTGAAATAAACTACCCCTATCATTCTTGTTATCGAAATTTAAAGAAATATCTTATCAAACACATGCAAAAAAATTAATTTGGATAGCTTGGTTTGTTTAGAAACTTTTTTATCTCTTGTGTTTTTTTGATAAAACTCACCGATTTGAAATTAAAAAATAAAATGTAAAGCGAACAGGAGAAGAACTGTTCACGAACAGTTCTTCTCCTGTTCGCAAAATGTTCACAGTAAGATCGCGAACTGATCGCATAACAAGAGGACCGTTGATCCAGTTCGCAAGCAGCTCGCCAAATTTCCCGTCGGTTTTCGGTAACTTCTAAAGAACTGTTCGCAAAGTTTATTTAGGTGGAGACGCTAGACGCCATTGCCGATCAGTCAGTCGTTTTGTTTCAACAGTATCGCGTCGTCAGTCTACTTGCATTTTGATTATGGAGTGGACAGATTAAAAAGTTTTATGCTTAATAGAAAAATATCGAGAAGAAGAAGTTTTGTGGAATGTGAAATTAACTGAGTATAGAAATAAGACAAAAAAGTTTGATGCATGGGCAGAGTTAGCCGCAGAAATGAATGTCTCCCGAGAAGGGGGACAATTCTAGATATCACTTGTTTTGAAATTTTAAAAAGATACATACATCAGACTAGTGTATGAGCCCCTGTAGCCAAAAATCGTAGTGTGACTGCCTTTGAATAAGAAGACTAAGGAAGGAGCATAATGCTATCCATGTATTCATGCATGGTGGGCGGAAAAAGCTCTCTAGGGTGGAGATCCTTGACAGAATTTGATTTGAAATTTTGTGAATTTTTCAGCCTTTACGGAGCTTATTTTATGTTATTTATTATTTATTCTACTACTGATAGTTGTATAAAGGTAGTAAATCTAGATGGAAATTGTGGCAGAACTTAAATTAACAGTGACACTATCGCGATTTATCGAAAAAGACTCTAAAATATTTGGTTGTGTAGCGTGCGGTAGATCTCGGCAAAAATTGAGTGAAATAATGGAACAACTTTTCGCTAGTAAGTGACTATATAATATACATACGTGTAGTAAACCGATCATTTATGAAATTCACTTAAATTAACTAAATTATATATTTTTCTTGCATTTTAGCTTTTATTTATTACTTGTCAAAGATTAGATGTCAAAGAATTTAGATACGTTAATTTGACTTACCTTCTTCAGTAGCGTATCGGATGTTTGTGTTAATAAATACTTATTATAACATATCTATTTTTATTAGAATTATATATTTTTATAGCAATTTTAATAACTACCAACATTTATTCACAACGTAAAATAAAACAACAAATTATTGAGTCTACCCCACGTCTACCCTACATCATAGTTTTACATTTTTTAAATAAAATTAGAACGACACCGGAATTTAAGTCAGCCATATTTGAGACCCATCGCGGTGTACCTAAGATTTTTGATATGCTCCTTCCTTAGTCTTCTTATTCAAAGCTGACTGCCAGTCATTCATGTAAGAGAATCGCATCTCTGTAGTTGGTATTACGCTTTGCAATTTTAGGTAAATATTCAAAATCAGTAACTGACATACGACAAAAAATTTTAAATCCAGCTGCATCATCGACTTTTAAGTCTGTCAGTAAATGACTGCCACTGTAATTTTTCCTTGCTTGCAAAAAACTTCTCGGCCAGTATCGTGGATGACGTCGCGGTCTTTTCTTATTATTTTCTTCGGATATAACAATAAAGGCAGCGCAAGCTAACAATAGGTTTTCGGTATCAAACGAAGCCATGACATGCAAGACAGAAAACGTGGAACACTCGGCGAACACCAAAAGCGGACTAAAGCAAACAATTTATGGTATCCTGTAAACAGTTCGCTAACAGGACTGCGAACTCTCCACAAACTGTTGGCAAACTGATCGCGAACAGCGTATGTAGCTGTTCGCGATAGGTTAGATAGGTTTCGCGACAAGTTCGTTGGTGGATACGCACCTTAAGAAACCAACCTAACCGTCCTAACCTAACCAACGGCCAATGCAGATTCTGTGGAAAAAATTGAGAAACACCAGCAGACCTCATCAAGCATTCGAGCAATAAACTTTGGTATTTGGTACGACTGATATCGAAGATGGAGAACTAACCTCTGTAAAACCGTCTCAGATACTGGTTTTGATCAAAGCCCTGAGCCATGTACTGTACACAATGGAACCATAAGGTCGCGGTGATACTACCATAGAATCCACAATGTACAATGCCCTTCTTTGATACAAAAGATGCACAAAAACTTTATATACGTGCACGTTGCGAATGACAAAACTCATCGTAGGCGTATTACAGATAAGAAAATATTATTTCACACAAATCGTCCCCATCAACAACATAATATTATATCAACAACATACTTAATAAGGACGCACTTTACAATAATCGTGGCTTTTGTTTATGTCCATCTTTTTCTTACGCGAGCCCCGTTCAAGGTCACGCGGCGAAACAATAACCTCTGTGGCGCCGCCTGTCAATCATTCACTCTCTCGAATTTATTTATCTCGCGCACTGTATCGAACACATACACACGAACCCAGCTGAAAAATTCCACTAGATTTACGGTACATCGTACGCTATATTACAGCCAAACTCAATCAGTTCCTTCTTTTCTTCTTTACAAGAAAGACTCTGAATTTGCGTCTGTGTGTAGTAGGGATGTCTAAAAACATCAACATATGGAAATATCGCCTATTTACTCCCACTAAGAATTTACCTAAAGCTTTTATTAAAGGACCGTTCTATGCCAGAAACACTGCTACCTGTAAGGCTTATTGTGATTGTCTCTTTTTAGGGTTCCGTACCCAAAGGGTAAAAACGGGAACCCTATTACTAAGCGTCCTTCTGTCACAAAGATCTATCTTATGAACCGTTATAGCTAGACAGTTAAAATTTTTACAGATAATGTATCTATGTTGCCGCTATAAGATCAAATACTAAAAACACAATTAAATAAATGTTTATAAATAAAAAAGTACCTTCACTAAACATTATCTTTTAAGTAAGAATTTTACATAGAATCTTTCAAGTCCTCGCACAGTGGGGTATTTGACACTGATAGTTGATCGAAATTTTTTTATGTAGACCTTATATAAATTATTGCTATTTTCAATTAGCGAGGAAATAATATGAACAAAATAAAGGATAATTCGTCGATTCTAAAAAAGAAAGAAAATTACTGTTCCAGTGTTCCCACGGTCAGTGCCAGTAGTAATATCGCAACTACTACTATAATGCTACGACTGATCCGCGAGCAATGCCCATACCACTAAAGTCGCTACTAATGCCAAATTGTGCTATACTGCTAATGGCACTAATGCGATCGCTTTGTACACAACAATGCCATCGCGGTTTACATCTCGCATTAGTATATCACTGATTGGCAAATTAGAGGAAACCAAGAATGTTTTTCTCATTTTATCAGCAAAGTCGCAAGTATTTTATTTTACTGTACGAAAGCCCAATGTTTACTAAGTAAAACGTATATAGACAATATGCTGAATACTTCGAAATGCGCAACTAAATCTCTAAGTATAATAAAAATGTCACAAATTTAATCAAATTTTCTGAACGCCTAACTTTTAGTTGCAAAAAAAATCGTTAGTATAGAGAATATCAAAATAAATAATACGTTTTTGTAGAATACATACCTCCCGCTTGAGCCATTTTCAATCAAAACGATAATATAAACGTAAAAAGAGCACAAGAACAACAACAATTTATAATTTTAAGCATAAAATTTAGCCATTTACCTCTTATCTGTGAGAAGTAACAACTTTGACGTTTCGTTGAAACAAACGAATGCAACTAAACACACCCATAGCAACGCCATTCATGGCAGAGATGATTTAACTTATCATTTATCTTTGTTTTTTTCAAGGCGACTTTTTTTTAATCGTTTTTTTTTAATTTTTACATATTTTTACTTTTTACATATTTATTATCAATTTTTAGTAATGCGTTTCTTCATTTTTTAAACATTCTCCAGTAATGTCGTTACTGGAGAATGTATCGTAGAGATCAGAGGATGATCACAATAGCGGATAACCAACTGGAAAAATCTAATTTTATACAATCTTAGCCAAGAACATACCCTGTATATTATTATATTACATTAACGCTACCCATTAAGAGGGTTTTCACGACGAATTTTCCCACGAAGAAGAGGAAACCGAAGACAGAGTATCGCGAATGCGTCAAAGGCTTGATTCGAGATTAAAGTCTCTGGTTTGTTTCGGTTTCAAGTGAGACAAACCAACTTCAATATTGACTCGAGCAACATCGATCGTTTGCCGATGGGAAATATCAACATCTCGATGTCTGAGAGACGAAAACACGACGAGAAAGAGAACTAGCAGACGAGAAAAGGAGAAATAAATAAATAAATATAAGTACAAAGAGGAGCCGAGCTAAAGCCCTTGTTATGTGTCTTGCTGACTAACGCGTTTTACAAACTTATTACGTTTGGTGTACTCTGTGTTTTCGTTATAGTCTGCGGTTTTTTTTGGGAAAAAAGGTACATTACTTTAATTTTTGCTAAATTTATTTTGAGACCTACTTTATTGCCGGCTGTATTTAGTTCGTTAAATTGTACTTGTTCTTCTTCTGGGTGCCGTACCGCCGATACATGAACGCATTAAACAAGTTGTAACAGAGACACCTTAGACAACTCTTAAGAATCAGAGAGTATTGGAGTCATGGTTACAAAATCCCGCTTAAGATGGGCTGGTCACGTATGCAGAATGCAAGAAAACCGCATACCAAAATCTCTGTTTTACGGTGAGCTTGTAGACGGAAAGAGGAGGCCGGGTGGACAACTCAAAAGGTATAAGGACATTTTCCATGAAAACTTAAACATGGGGATTAACATGCAGAATCATTGGGATGAAGCAGTTCACAATAGAATTCAATGGAGAAGAATTGTAAACTCACTTAACAGCAACAATCAAAAAGTAAAGAGACAGCAAAGCAATGAGATTTTTGAATGTCCGGAGTGCGGTAGGCAAATAACATCACGTATCGGGCTTTTCAGTCACAGAAAAGCTCATGAAAGAAAACGCTTTGCGTGACCATCTTTTGATGCGTGTCGAATACTCGTCAGCGAGTAATGGCAGTATGTATGTATGTATGTTCTTCTTCAGGACTATTGACAATTAGGACTATGTCATCATATATTATTACT
Organism: Sitophilus oryzae; assembly: GCF_002938485.1. Taxonomy (NCBI): domain Eukaryota; kingdom Metazoa; phylum Arthropoda; class Insecta; order Coleoptera; family Curculionidae; genus Sitophilus; species Sitophilus oryzae. The sequence continues at coordinate 472,863 of NW_022146930.1, read as the reverse complement.
TATGTATGTATATGTGTCTTCTTCTTCTTCTAGTGCAGATCCATTAATGGATGTTTGCGATAACATTTTCCATTGCTTCTCTGTTCCGGGCGGTGTGTATTAACGACTGAACATCGAATAGCCCTCTGTCTAATATTCCTCAGCCAAGACATTTTCTTCCTTCCGATACCCCTCCGGCCATCGATCTTGCCTTCTACCAACAAATGCAAGAATAAAATTGATATTTGGGGTTTCGCATTATGTGCCCCAGGTATGCGGTCTTTTTCTTTTTAATCAATTCAAATAATTTACGCTCTTTGTCAACGCGTCTGAGAACTTCCTCATTTGTCAATCTAGCCGTTCAAGGTATCTTCAGGATTCTGCGATATAGCCACATCTCAAAAGCCTCCAATTTGTTGATGGTAGCTGCTTTCAATGTCCAACCTTCCATACCATAAAGGAGCACAGATCACACATAACACTTTACGAATCTTAATCTAAGGCTAAGGTCAAAATCAGAACAGACAAGTATTTTTCGAAATCTCAAGAATGCCTGCCGAGCTTGTTCGATGCGACATTTAATTTCCTTGTCTGATGTCCAATTTTCGGAGAGCCAGATGCCCAAGTACTTAAATTTATCTACTCTTTCTATGGGCCTTGAGTTAAATGTTAGGATGGAGTTTATAAACACATCTGGATTTCTGGATATAATCATAAATTTGGTTTTCTTGATGTTGATGTTTAAACCCATTGCTTTGCTCTGTTCTCCTACCTTGTTGACCAGTTGTTGTAGGTCGTGTATATTGTCTGCAATTAAGACCGTATCGTCGGCATAACGAATATTATTAATCCACACTCCATTAACTTTGACCCCCATTTCCACGTCCTCCAGACCTCTTGGAAAATAGCTTCTGAGTATAAATTAAATAGGAGTGGAGACAGCACGCAACCCTGTCGCACCCCCCTTCTAACTTGTATGGGATTGGACATGGTATTGGACAATTTTATTTGTGCTGTTTGGTTCCAGTATAACTTCTCAATGCATTGGATGTCTTTTGATCTATATCAAGTCTTTTCAGGAGCTGCATTAATTTGTGGTGCTGTACGCGATCGAATGCCTTTTCGTAGTCTATGAAACACAGGCACACATCCTTTCTCTGATCGTAGCAGTTCTGGACAAGCACCTGTGTTGCAACTATCGCTTCCCTGGTGCCTGACCCTTGTCTGAACCCCATTTGCGAATCGCTTATGTCCCTTTCCCATTTTTTGTAAATTCTCTGGTGTATTATTTTCAGAAATATTTTTAGGGTATGGCTCATCAGGCTGATAAGTCTGTGATCTTCACAGACACGTGATCTATTATTATTTAGATTAAAAAAAAATTTTTATAACTTCGCTAAAACAAATATATACATATTTAAAAAAATAAAAGTATTGTCAATAGTATGGGTTTAAATTTATATTTACACAACTACAGTGTTGCAATCTTCAAAGAACTATTTGTTAGTTTACGCCAGTTTGCGATTTTTTTGCCACTATCATATCAGCTGATAAAAGGTTTTTCAGAAAAAGCATATATGTTGAAAGCAAATGTTAATGTTGCGTTGATTTTTTTACTGATGGTGCAAACTGTGAGCAAATTTGTAGTGCTTATGATTTTTTTTTCATAATTAAATATAAGAATAATTTTTATACGTCTATATAAAACTATACAAGGCATCTAGAAAAATACTAAAATGTAATTATCCTTATCATAAACGATGTGTGTAAATTGTAACACGTTATCTGTGAACTACAAACTCAAATAAAATCTTAATTTCTGACATAATTATTCGAGTTAACGAGCGAGATAAAACAAGGATCTTGACGCTTTTTACAAAAATTCTACGTTATCTAGACAATCAAAACAAGAAAGCAAAACACCAGGACTTTAGTTGTTCGATTTTGTTTAAACAGGCATTTAAAAATTAAATGTTAGTTCTTATGTATAAATAAACATTCTATTGTTTATTGGGATAATATATACAGTACTCGTATGTTTAGTATTTGATGTTACAAACTGATCATAGTTATCAACGTCGTGAAAGGCATTCTTCTTCTTCTTTTACTTATTTGAGATCTTCGATCTGTTAATTTTAAGGCTGCTTCTGTAGGAGTTCTAGGGAGATGAACTGCCAACTTTCTTTCCATCTTTTTGGAGGTCTTCTCGGCTGTCTCTTAACCATCGGTTTCCCTTCAAGAGCTATGCTTCTGCTCCCCTGTTTTCTTCTATGCGTTTTACGTGTGCGAACCGTTGTCTTTTTCTTTTCCTACCCCATCTCACTACGTCCTGTATTCCACATTGTTGTCTGATATTTGTGTTTCTAATTCTGTCTCTTCTAGACTTCCCCATTATGGTTCTAGGGTTCTTCATTTCAGCGACTCTTAACATGCTTTTGGTCTTTTTTGTTTTCTCTCGGATTTCTATGCCATATGCCATTATTGGTCTGATGCAGGTCTTATAAATTTAAATTTTGCTGTCTGTTCGCATGAAGGGGTTTGTCCACACTATTTTCCTTAGAGATCCTGACATGGCTGTTGCACTGTTTATCTGGCTTCTCAGATCTTTCTGTGGGTCATGGTAATGCGACATATCTATTCCTAGGTATCTGAACTGTGATACTTGCTCAATAATTTTGTTTTCTACTACCAATTTGCATCTTACCGGCTCTTTAGAGAAAGTTAAGCATTTAGTTTTTTTTTCTGTAGAATTAATCATATTTAATTTTGGGCTTAGTTGCTTAATGGCATTTATGAAGCTGTCTCTGCATATCGTCCCCTGCCTCCGCGATATTGGTTTGTATCCATCTTAAGTGGAACACCCTGTATATATTAATACTGACAATTAACTACACCTAGTTAAAGAATACTAAAGTCGTTACAAGTTCGAGTTTTGTCGCATTATCTCAAGTTAGTCAACAACCTAAACTCATTTACGTGACCGAAATAACGTTCTGCCCCCATTTACATTAAATCTTATTAAAATTGAGACAAAATGGAAAATTATTTGGTCTATATATTAAAAAGTTATCAAGAAATGTTGGCAAATTACAATATTTTTATATACTATTCATTTTTGATAAAACGTTAATTCACAGAAAATAGTTTAACAATGAACGTGAAATAAGCTCGTGACTATGACATTAATCTTAATGAATTTATTTAGATAACTACCAGGATATTTATTGTATATAGTATCCCATCTGTTTAACTGGTTTGTGTTTTTTTTGGTAAAAATAAGGGATTTTTTTCCATAACAACTGTTAAAATTGCCTTATATCTATCAAAAATAGTATTAAATGATTTATTTATAAACTTCATTTCTTCTAGCACGTTTTTTAATTGTTTCCATTTTTGAAAATGTTTGTATTCCTTTTCATAAGTTATTCGGGATTTAAATAGAAGTAATTTGGATATGGCGTTTGTCGCCTCAGCCTGAATATCTGTTGATAATTTGCTTATTTCGTTTTGAGCCATTTCTGGCTCCTATTCAATCAGCAATCGACACGAAAGAGATTTAAAAAATATTAACTCCAAACTGACAACTAAAGAGACAGCTTTATTTACGAGCCCTAACAACTATATGTTGGGACAAGATCTTTTTTGCAATAAAAATAGTAATTTGTTAAAACGACTCAATTTATTTTGTTTATTATTCTAAATTCAAACATTACAATATGATCTAGACAATTTTACTATATTTTTATAACTTTGCAAACAAATCACTTTTGATAATAGCTTATTTTGCCAAAACCAAGCCCAATTTGCTGACAACTGAACGATTCTAACGACTGAACGATTTTTAATCGCAGCTCGTGAATATTCATGGGTCGTTCATGGTTATGGCCATAAATGGAACTGCCTTTTTACACTTCTGCAGAAAGAAGTCATTTACGATAAATCAGGAGAACGTGGTGGCTAATTAATTGTGCCTTGTGTGGAAATTAGCCGATTGGGAAATGTGGTTTGAGGGTGGAACAGATTTACGTTCTGCGCGTTATGCGCAGGACAAGCCATAACATTGAAACCACACTTCCTGCAAAATTGATTGGCAAATTTCGAACTGCTGGAACAATTTTTTAGTTGATTTTGCTGGAATGGCAATGATGCTTCATCTTGTTAACAAATGTAATTTTCGTTTGGAAACAATTCTTGAGCACTAGGCAAAAGTGTGAGGTCTCAAGTATATGTATAAAATTTAATTTGCCTTAAACCCTCTGCTGACATGCACCCCCAAACCATAATCCCTTTAGGAAGTTTAACAACCCTCTTAAGCACCCTATGAAAGGCTTCTGCTTTATTTCCTGTATTATTCTTTTTCGATGATCTCCAACGCAAACATCACTTTAGACTCATTCGCTAAATTTGTAGCATATCCAAATATTTGGCAGCTGTTAACATAATCAATAAAAAAGGCCCAATTAATAGCGATTTTGCAGCATGCCGCCTGTCACAAGCGGTTTTTGTGGATATTGTAAGAATGCAGTGCCATACTAAGGTGCTTATTTTCCACGAGACCAATAACGTACTATCGAAAAGACCCCAGTAGCGCATGTATGGAAACGGTCTTTCATCTGAGAATAATATATTTTCCAAAATAAATTATTCCGATCGAGTTCTTTTTCTCTTACAGCCTCGCAAAACTCCAGACGTCTGTTACAATCTGCGGGAAAAATTTCTTGCGTGGTACTGATTTTGTAGGACTTTATTCATGCCTTTTAAAACTCTGCGCACCGTTCGAGCATTGCAACCAACTTGTTCGCGGCTATATTTCGGCTTGAACAAAAGGTTCGCTTGTTTTGGACCGCGGCACAAATATTAATTTCCTTGTCGGGAATCACCTTTTACGCCTTCCTTATTGTATTGATGAATGATAATTTCGCGTAGTTTTTGATTTGTAGCATTTCCACGGACCATTTACTTGGATTAAATTCTGCACGCCGCAATGCAGCCTGTTTTGCTCAAATTTATGGAAAATATTGTTGCGTACAGTCGTGGCACAAGGCATTGTAGGGCGATCTTGAAGGTGAACACATTAACGCTCAATAACCTCTTCCACACTTGAGGAAATGTAAAACCATTTAACGATATGCACCTTCTCTTCGGTCGTATAAATAGCCATTTTGAAACACTTAACATACACACCGGTGAAACAGCTAGGCGAAAAAGAATGATGCAAAAAATAGTTTGGATCTCAGGTGATCTATATTTCCTTTCCCCCACCCTTTCGTCTACATAAAGGTGCGTATTCACTATCCGAACGAACGAATGCTACTATCACTATCCAACGAGCGAAAACGTCCAGTCTTGTTCGCGCGGTTCTATAATTCTCATTCGTTTGCGAACGTCTCTCTGATATACCGACTGAAACGGATGAGGAGGGAACCGAATGGCGAACGGCCGCATGCATTCGGTTTGCTGTCCAAATATACCGAATTTCATTCCTTTGTTCTTTTCGGATAGTGAATACGAACCTTAACATAAAGCACCGCCCCTGTCAATGCGTTCTCCCACCATGCTTATGCTTTACCTTGCCCACACCCGTAAATACCGTCAACACTGTATCGGTCGCACCGGCCCCTCGCCGGCTCCTTTTGATAGAAATAAAATTATCTAAGTTAAATAATCGTTTTCCTTCCATTAAATTTACGCATGAAATTGAGAAACGAGAGATTACCATTTCTAGATCTATTAGTTATTAGAAATACTAATAATTGCCTGGAATTTGATATCTATTAAAAATACGACCAGACGCAGATATGCTATCTAATGAATCACATCATAGTGTGGGAAGCATAAAATGGCTAGAACAAAATCTCTAGTTACAATAGATTACTTAGTTTCCCACTCTCCAGCTGTGAAAGATATGAAATAGAAAGAGATTACATTAGAATGTAGCTGGAGTGTAATGGATATTTGGAGAAGATCAGCAGGCAAATCAAGCACTCGAGCGATTAAACTAATGAACGCATAAGAGAGATTATGGAAGTTAATGATTTCTGAAAATTCGACTTTTCAAGTGGAGAAAGATACGTCTAAATATTTTTTCGATACCGTTTGATAGAAAGAGTTATCTCGTGGTCTAAAGGGAATTTTTAAGAATGTCAATTACAAACTTTGTGTAGAGTGCAAATAATAAACTGGACAACAATTATTAGGTAATCCAAAAGATAAAACACCTCCACTGAAAGGAAGGTCGGGTATTTATGAAATTTCTTGTAAAGATTGTAATCAGAAATATGTTGGGCAAACTAGAAGATCAATATTAACTAGATTTAGAGAACATTTAATAAGATATGGTAGACCGGATAAATCTATATATTGCCGAACATATTGTTGATAATGAACATGTTATAGATCTTAATAATTTAAAATTAATTAAACAAGTCTCAAATTACAGGCAATTAGATGCATATGAAAGCATCAGAATAATAAATGTAAAGATAGTATGAACAGAGTCAACGGTCCAATTCCTTCAAGTTCTTTTGTTCCTACCACTCTTAGTGGCGGGTAGGCCCAGAAACCAGCTGTGGGAGTGGAGCTTCTGTTCCCCCTTTACGACAAGCAAAACAATTTTCTTTTTACTTTTTATTTTTTTTTAATCTTTCTCTCTACTTTCGATTTTTCGAAATTAGAAAAAATACACAGCTAAAGGCAAGAAAAACATTATTTATTAACATACACTCAGCTGTAAGAATTTTGTTCATTTCATACATTTAAGCGGGCCGAAAAACGTTCCTTTACCATCTTTTGACGGGAGATGAATTCAATATCTCACCGATTTTTCTTTGCCGTTTTTGAAATAAGTCCAAAATAACCGAGTTATTCAAGTTTGATCAATTCAACATTGATCAAAGATAGGTCTTTGCCGACTAGCCATCTCAGAATACCTCAATCTAATGTGTATTATTTTATAAGAAGACTGCTGATGATATTAATCATTACCTTAACAATATATTCCTCTTAGTGGTATTAAATTTCAACAACTCTTCCTGTAAATTTTTGAAAAAAGAAAACAATTCTTCTCGCATAAGCATCCATTGCTTATACTTGAAATTATGGCAGTTATTTTCCTGAATATATGTATTTTTAACAGCCTGAAAGTCAACGGTACCAAACCAAAAGAATAAATTTACCTTTTATATTGAGCTAGGTCACCACACTGTCTTTTTTCGGTTGTTTGTATTGTTTATTGTCCATTGACGTTGAAATTTGTTTTAAAAAACTCCGATATTCTTTACTTTAAGCAACATAGGAATATTGTGTTGTGTATGTCCATATTTTTCGCGATATTCATAGAGAGTTAAAATGTATAAGACAAAATATATTTACTGAGCTAAGATTAAACGTCAAAATTGTGTTTGTCTCATAGCCTTCTTTACTACATACTGGCGGAGAAAAGTGCATAGGATGTCTCAACTCTGAAATAATATTGTTTAGGAGAAAATAAGTATTTTAATATCAACAGCTGATCTCCACAACAGTTTTTTTATTGAATAATAAATAGTGTTTTCTGTTTTCTTGCGTAACGCAGTTTTTGTAGGCTGCTTCAGTCATATATCATGTTGGGAAACTTCGACTATGATTATTACGAGTAGATGTGGTGCCAGGTGGACCTCTAACACAAATCTTTATCTAGTTAGTAGCTATATTATACAGGGTGAGGGCCCAACTTTCGTTTAGCTGAAATCTGTTATATAAAAAATGACTTTATATATGCGTTCTATACTCTGTTTTTTTTCTCAGGTAAGATTTCGACAGACGATGACAGAAGAAAAGCAGATGACGTCCCATACCAATCTATTTATTTTACTAAAAAGTTTCTAATAATTTTAAGTTATCTATGGATGGGTTTAAATATAAATCCGTCATACGTCGTGTCTTGTTGTTTTTAACCAGTTTTATTGGTTTATTAAAAAAATGACAGATTGTATTTCAATTTTATTGGTTTGACGGAACGATGAACGACAAACGGACGCCGATGCGTGTATGAACTCGCACTTTAGATTTTTTTCATTTTTTGACGCTTGTCAAAGTCTTGCCAAATTATAGGTTATAATTTTGTGTCAACTTTTGTTAAATACCCTGCGTTTTGGAAGATGATGCATTTTGATTTGTATTATTACGTGTGTTTTGTGTCTTTGAAGTCAAGTGGAGGAAAAATCGAGTGAAAATTAACTGTAGACCCAGAGCACAGTTTATGGTTAAGAATCTAGCTGCCCAGGCAGAAAGTCTTATACACGAATGAAGTTGCCATCGATAAAATTTGTATACCATTTCGTCGTAGATAAGTGCAACTCGTATATGGTAGAAGGATCAAACTAAACAGATACTAAAAACTGGAGTAGCTGTAAAATATCGACATCACACGATAGGTAAATAATGGATTTTAGTACTGCAGAAAAATAATGTCAAAAAGGTACTGGTTTAACACAAGAATAAAAAAAGTTTCTAAAAAATTAAGATTAAAGTTAATTAATCAACCTTTAAGGTATAAAATTTGGTAGGTGTTATTATTAATAAAATAGTTTGTTTTATTTACCTATGTTGTTTTATTTATTCCTGTGGAATATTACAAATTTGTATTTGTACATAAGTTATATTGATAAATATAATCATAAATGCGGGTAGTTTCATAAAGCTTGAAAGTAAATAATAGTTCTTTTTATATTTTTTTGGTATGTAGTGTCTTGTTCTTGTTTGTTTTGTATTAACACATAACGTTTTTATTAAATAAAATAACTCGATTACATTTTTTCAGTTTTATACAGTTTTTTTCACAATATTTTGAAGTAATCACTTGTCATCTTGTCAATCAAATTTTAAATAATTCCTGCTATGCGTTCCAGTTGTACCAACTTATTTCTTTGTAAAATAAAATAAACTACTTTGAAATTAAAATGACAGACACATCTATCACTGTCAAGGGTCTTCTCGTTGGACAGACTATAGAAGGCGTTAGGAGTACAAATATACAAAAATCTGTGCCGAAATCTGTTACATCAAAACTAGTCTTCGGGGTGTGTTTTAGACATTTTTCTAAACATAAAAACACAAAAATGGGTCTGCGGAAATTTTTTATTTTTATTTTACATAAAAAAATGGTTTGACTTTAGAATAACCGACATTAGTTACATGAAAAATGAACTTATATTTGTGTTTTATACGAGCCTTTACGAGCAAAGAAATACAAAAAAATTCCTGCGGAAATGTGTCAATGTCATTTTGTGCATTTTGTTTTTCATACATTTTTCAGTTTAGAAGCTTACGGGACCCGGGAGCGAATAAGGGTGCTGGGTGGGGTAAAGCTTTTTTGGTTCGCTTTTCTTTGTGGAGGGTGTTAAGCTGTGGTTTCCATATTTTAATAATTAACTGTGATTTTTCCAAGAAAAACATCCACAGACATTTCTCGAGAAATGGGTGAAAGGGGAATATCGGTGTCTGCACGCACGGTGAGAAGAAGGTTGGATGACATGGGACTTTTTGGAAGAGTTGCGGTGAAGAAACCACTAATATCAAAGAAAAATAGGATGGCCCGCTTTAAATTTGCTCAAGATCATCTCACCTGGTCTTATCAGAAATGGAATACTGTACTGTTTAGCGACGAAAGCAAGTTTCAACTGTTTGGTAGTGACGGGAGACGTTATGTCCGAAGACCAAAAGGTACACGGTACAGCCATAAGTACCAGATGCCCACAGTAAAACATGGGGGTGGGAGTATAATGGTATGGGGGTGTTTTTCTCGCTCTGGGTGTTGGTCCTCTTGTTAAAATTGATGGGATAATGGACCGTTTTTTGTACAAAGACATATTGAGAATAATACGCTGCCTCATGCTGATGAAGAAATGCCACTCAGATGGTTGTTCCAGCAAGACAATGATCCCAAGCACAAATCTCGGTTTGTTCAAAATTTGTTAAATGAAAATAATGTTCCACTAATGGATTGGCCCTCACAGTCTCCGGATCTTAACCCCATAGAAAATTTATGGGACCATTTGGATAGCAAAATTCAAACCAAGCCATTCTATTTCAAATAAAAATGAATTATGGGAAGTGCTAAAACTGAATGGGCGGCCATTTCCAGTAAAGATTGTACGAGATTGATCGATTCGATGCCACGAAGATGTAGAGAAGTAATTAATTCAAAGGGATATTCCACTAAATATTAGTAATTTTTATATTATCTTGAATTTTAATAAACATTCTTCTTAAGTTTCCATACTTTTGACCAAGAAAATATTCATAATTTTTTATATATTTTTTGATAGCTGTAATTTTTTATTTAAATATATTAGGTTTTGTAGGAAATTATTTGTAGGTCACGATTATATAAGTCGTTTTATTTTATATTTTAATTTCTCAGCATAAATGACAAATTAAAAAAGTTTCCATACTTTTGGCCACCACTGTATGTTCAGAAAAATATTAAAAATAAAACGCAAAATGTATTTTTTTATAGCAGATTTCATTTATTCTAAAGTGCGAAATTTGGAAATTACGCATTTCCGCAGGAAAATTTGTGTTTTCTCTGGTTCACAGTAGCTTTTTAAAGACAAAAAAATATTTTTTTTTGTAATAACTGATTTCAGCTAAACGAAAGTTGACCCAAGGTGAGTCTTATAATATTATGAGTCTTATTTTTAGGCGTTCTTTTGAAAACATTTTTTTTTCAAAATTTGGAATTTTTTGAAAAAAAATTTGGAATATTTTTTAGCTTTGTGTTAAAATAATATAATACATATCAGTTCGTTGAATCGTAGGTAAGCCACCTTCTCATATTAAAAAAATACATCAATAAGTAATGATAATTGTACAGGTAAATATTATCAAAAAATTATGTTTTTTAACTAAAAAAAATTCAAAAAAAATTTTCAAGAAATTCCAAATTTTCAAAAATATTTTTTACCAAAAAAAATCATAGACGTGTTTCTTATTAGGTAGAAATATAATACCTCTAAAAATATTTGCACTTAGTTAAGACTCACCCTGTATACATAGAGAAAACAAAAGCGCTTGGAATTTAGAAAGCGTCATATAAAACAAAGTGAGGGCAGAGCTGGCTTAGCTATTCTGGGAGAGACGATGCGGCATCCAAAGTCTGGATGGATATATACCCGGAATAGACGGGAAGAAATTCAATATTGTCTGGATCGTCTGGATTTGCCTCGAGCGATAAAGTGACGAAGAATAAAGATCGTACGGGTAAACAACATCCACAGTTTTATTTTGCTGCTCCTTTAAATTAGGGGGAACAAAAAAGGAATTGAAAAAAAGCAGTATGTTGTTTTTTTTTCTAAAAGTGACGATTTTCTTTGTATCGAGTTCCTTAGGATCAGCGGCGTGCAGTTCATGGAAGCAAGGGAAACAGTGCTTCCCCTCAACCAATTACAAATCATCATCTTATAAAATGTAATCTAGTTTTTCCATAGCGAGTTACGTTTTAAAAAATATTCAGAAATTATTATTTCAAGGAATTTATTACGAGTAGAAAAAATATTGTGCTGGGTTGGCGTTGGTTTCTATGTAATTTGGCAAATAAATAAAGCTGTCTCTTTAGCAAAATTTAAATTAAAAAATAAGGGTTCATAGTTTCATAGTTGTCGATTTTCGAAAGAAATCAGTACCTGTATATTATTTCCTATATTTTTCATTTTATTGATTTTATGGAAAGCACTGTTCATTAAAATGTTGTATCCTATGTTATAGGGCTTGTTTCTCTCTTTTTCTTTTTTTTTCTTTTTTCTTTTTTTTTTCTTTTCATTTGTTATATTCTCTTAGTATTATTGTTTTCCTACACTTTAGTTTGAATATATCTCTTTAACTATCAGTATACATAATAATATGTGTATTAACCCCAATTTATTTTACATAATATGTATATCACATTACAATATATTATGTAATATTATATTATATTAAAATAATGGGTATTAACAAGACTTTTGTTCGAGACGTATTTTTTTCTAGACAGATGACATATTAACACCTATTTGAATATACACAGGGTGTCCGAATAAAAACTCCATTAATATACATAAAAACATTTTAAATAATTCTAATTTTTTAAAAATAAATGCATAAACGCATCTTGTGAATATTCAGTATTTTTTTATACATGATTAATTTAATATTGCCTATACATTTTAAAACTTAACGGTATGTAAATATTTTTAAATCACCTTAATATGAGCTTTTAGTCAAAAAATAATAAATCAAATATTTAAGATCCTTATTTATTTATATATTTATTCTTATTAACATCTCAATAGTAATATTCCACTTACTTTCAATTTACGTTAATTTATTTTCTGTTAATTACAAGTTATCGAAGAGAGGGAGAGAGAGAAAAAAATATACAAATTTTGAGATTTTTTTCAATAAAATTACTAGCAAGATGATCAAAATCAAATTTTGAATGAAGGTGTTAAATTTACTTTTTATAATATTCTGCTCAAATTAAATGTCTCAAATTCCTAGAATGGAATTTTGTCATTTTCGAATATACTATACAAAGGGCTTTTGTTTCTGGCTTTGAAAACAAGTTTGTAACTCATCAGCGGGTCTTGGAACAATTGCGATTAATATTAATGATCTCAGAAAAGCAACGAAATGGAATAGAATGTACAATTTCATCCATATGACTTTGTTTTTCCAGTTTTTTCTTACAGTTTTGTGTTTATTTTATACTCTTTTTTGTTTATTTTCTATTTTCTACGCATAACCTTGTCAAAGTTGTTAAAATATCTATGTTTCTATTCGTATTAGGTATATAAAAAGATAACATAACTATCCTAAAGTGACGTCAAATCGTAATCTCACCTAAGCTTAATAATTGGCAAGGGCCGGAATTGGTTGCAGTGAAGGGAGAAAACATCCCTAAAGGAGTGTCCATCACGGTCTTTTTACCGAGGAGCAAGGGGAAAGACACCACCTACCTGCTGAGCCTTATCCAGGATCAGAACTTCAATATAAGGACATCGAGTTAGCGAGTCATCAACTCGAGGGAGAAGGGTCATGGTCAGGTCCTCACAATAGGAATTAACTTCAAATCCAAGGATGCAATAGAGATAGAGAAAGAGGGACATATCCTCTATTATAGATACGGGACAACACCAGTATTAGGTCTAAGGAGAGACCATGTTAAAGAGGTGGAGAAAATGGAGACAGATCCTCCAGCCTACACCTCACGGGCACCTCAGTGTGTACCCTCGGAGGAAGCAAGTTATCAGAGGAGGATGGGAAATACCCTGTCCCCTCTACAACAGAGGTGTATGATGGGTTATAGGTTGTGTGATGACTCAAGGAAGGGGAGTACAATAGATCTTTAAGGTCGCAGTGATTAACCCCCCCCCCCTCTCACTTATTCTATATTCTACATTCTACAACCATTTGGTGGCATTGAGGTAACTTACGACTTCCGTTATGATGTGTAACTTCTTCTGATGTATGTACCTTGCAAGGCACGATCCTTGCCTTGCAAGTTCATCAGCGTTCGTTCCTCTCGATGTCCCTATAGCCTAGAACCCAAAGCAAGGTTAGGTTAGGTTAAGTTAGCTATACGTAGGTTTTTTTCATTACCTTCTATCCCGTGGTGAGGTGGTAACGCAGTGTAGGAGGACTTTATTTTCTTTGCCTAATTTGTTGAGCTTCTCTAGGCATTCTTTGACCAACTTCGAATTGTTGGTTACTGAGTTGATCGCGTTTATTGCTGCATAAGATGGCTATTACCTGTTTTCGATAGTTCCTATCTAAGATAAATTGTACGCAAGGATGCTGGGGTTAGGTTAGGAGAATTTAGTTCTCGGCCTAAATAGGTACTCCTATCCCTGTCCCTACTTTGGTGTTGGAAGCATCAGTAAAAGTTGGAAGTAAATAGTAATTTATGTTAGCTTCAGCACTTTACTAAAAAAAACGTGTCTAGGTCCAAGGCATGGTCTATGATCAAAAATTATACCTGACCTCCAAACTTGCCAGATTTGATTACCATTATTTTTTTGTCAGGAGTGTGTTATGACTGATTTTTTTCTTTCTCTCTGATTTCCACGTGATGTTATCGAACTTGTAGAGAGTCTGGTCGGCGGTTTTGAGACTGACAAAAAGGTTCTTTTATAAGTCCATGTCGGATCGGTTGGTAATGTCGGTACATACGGTTGGAACAACAATAATAATATCGGATCAAGCAAGCGACGGAGAGGTCGAGACGCAGAAAACAGCTGAAACGGCGTCTATTGCGGGCGCCTATCGCGGGCGTGCATGTGTGTAGACGTTGCGGCGTTGTCAAGTTCACGATTTTTCTTAAAATTTAAAGATTAATTTTTTTCTTCAATTTTCTCGCTTGATCTTACAAAAAGTAGTTTAATATTTTTAGTATAGTAAAAGTGGACACGCTGGAAAGATGAAGGATGTAACCAGACATCAATTTTCATCCAAATATCGACGTTAGTTCTGAAATTATTCGGAAAAAAAACCGAAATAATAATGAAACTTCTCCACCCTGTATTTCCGAAAAGAGGCATTTTAGGACATAAATACAGAGTGTTCCTTAACGGCGTGCTAATATTTAAGGAGAATATTCTTGGACCTATTCTAAGAAAAAAACTTCATATGAATATATGTCCCAAACATCGTAATTTTGCAGATACAGGGTGGTAAAATTTTCTATTTTTTTTTTCAAAATATCTCTGATGTTATATTTATATACACGTCTTTCATGCATCAAAATGCTTATTTTGATATACAAAAAAATTGTTTTATTTCTTAATTTCCTTCCAGCGAATGCAGAAATGATTTCATATAACCAGTCACCGCATCAGATTTTTAGCGATTTGGCCCTGAAGTAAACTGACTTTAATTTTCTAAGCAAAAACTATGCGTTGGACGAAAAAAATCAAGAGATAAAAAATGGTTAGAAATGATTGGAGATTTTGAAAATAATTTTTATTTTAAGAGAAGTCAGTGGTGTACCACTTTTTTCTCCAAAAATATTCAATGTAAAACCTGTATGGACGGCAACGGTTGAAATAAATAAAATTCTCTGTACAATTTAACAAGTATAGCTAGAGACGTGAGAAATATAAAATAGCACGCGACCGGTGCTATCCCCAAGTCTCTTCCTATATTTGTACCACTGTACACCAACAGGTATTTTGATGCATAGAAGACGTATAGCAAGTTTCATAAAAGCTCTATAACAAAATCAGGGTTGTAATTGCCTTATATCTATCAAAAATAGTAGATAAAATAGTACTTTAACCGCAAGGGTAGAGGGTAGATTAAATAATACTTTAAAGCTGAGGCCGTAGTGCAAGCAAGTTACCCGGAGGGTAGTGGGTATCGACCCTCCAAGTAACCCGCGAGGTATGTTTCCGTAACATGCGATTTTAACCAAACCAGCCGCAGTGCAATCCCCCACCAACTTAAGCCCCAAAGCAACTCGCCAAGCGAGCCACTTGAGGATCAGTCCAGGGCCATGTAAGTGAAATATTCAAAATGGTTCCAGCAAAAGTTTCCCAATTATGACGGGTGATGGCGCTGATCGTCAAGATTTTTGGACAGGGATTTTGCTTACCGAAAATACGACGTGAGCTACGACCGGACAGGACCAATCAGAATGATCAGTCTTTCTTGGACATTTGCCGCGGAAGTGTGTGTTAATTTCTGTTGTGATAAGTGTGGTTGTGTTGGCAGTTTGATTTTTCGGTTTTGATATTATGTTAAAATTAATTTTGAAGTATTGTATCACCTGTTTTTATGTAATAGTACTTTTTTTAGTTCTATGATCTGATATGTTATGATTTGTTAATGTTTGTTTAACAATGTTATACCAAAGAGGTTATACTTAACATATCAATTTGCATAGCCTAACTTTTTTATCAATAAACTTTGTAGATTTTCAGATTATTTAATTCCTTTTGTTTCCGTTTGTAATTTTATTTTTAAGGCATATTATATGATTGTTTCAGATAATATGTTTTAAAAATAAAATTGCAAATAGCGAATAAAAATAATTAAAATAAAAAAGTGTATTTTACAATTCCCCCCGGCCCCGCACCCCTTGGGTTTTCTAATGAGAGGAAAAAAAGTCAGTGGCGGCACATGTTTTTTTTAGAAAAAATATTTCAGTGATAACCGTCGGCAGGTTCCTGGTGAATCTGTCCACACAAAATATGTAGCAGTGTATAGTAACTTTTTTCCTCATATTATATAATAGGGGAAATCCCATCAGTCATAGGAGCCTAAAATCTCTAGAAAGCAATGTGTTAGGAAGTAAAATTATAATAAATCTAATAAAAAATAAATATTTTTTAAAACAAGAAAATATAATCTTTTTACTTACACATATTTTTAAAAAAAAAACACCCTGTAACTCTGAAACCATGAGGAGTTTTAAGATAAAGTGCAAATATTTTAGGGGTTCTATATTTCGACACCAGAATCAGCGTCTATTTGAGAATTTGTTTTACGCACGAAAGAAACTTTGGAATTGAAAAAAATTGGAATTTTTTTTTATAATTCTTAATTTATTTTTATATTTGTGTCCTGTATATTATTTAGTAGATTAAATTTGCAATAAGATCCAGTGGTTTCAAATATAAGCGAAAAATAAATTTTTTGAAAGTTTCTATGTAAAATATCTCGTTTTTTTTTTAACTTATTTGAAAAACGGTAAAGAGAAAATATGTTTCTTTTATCGAGGGCTGGTAGATGTATTATGTTGCGTAAATTATACCAATTATACAAAAAAAAAATATATATAATAATTGTTTTTTATGTAACAAATATTTTTTAAAGTAGGATGGCATTACATTTTAGTGCTGCTGTACTATGAGCTAACGCGTTACGTGATTATTAATATACTTAACATTGTGGAAGGTCAGGAATATTAAATAACGTAATTGACGTTGTTTTTAACACTCTGGACTAGTACAATTTCCTTTTTTTTCTACTTTTGTCTCTATCTCTCTCTCTCTCTCTCTAATTTCCACTTTTCCACGAACTGCAATTTTTTTTCAATTGGCTTATCGGAATGCGAAACTGTTGATTGTTTTCAACTAAAATTGCGAGTAAATGTTTGTGCGTATCTATGGCTTGTAATTGAGATGTTTTTTTAATCGCGCACTATACCATTATTGAAATTAATTAACTTTTATATTGTACCATGATCTTGTTAGATTGCTGAGCATAAGTTGTGTATTTCACGCATACTGATTAAGTTAATTATTTGTTTGATTTTAATGATCTCGGTCAGTCTATTATGGAAATTACGAATTCCTTAGAATAGTTATAATATATTTGAAAATAATCATTTATTTTAATTACAGTTCTGAGTATAAATGTATGAGTAAAAGATAGTTTCAAAACCGCGTTTGAATCTTTTACTCATATCTACAGGGTGTTTCAAAAAATATGTGTCATCTCTCGTGGGCAGATTCCTCACGTAAAAATAAGATTTATTTTTCATATCAACATAGGCCCGATTCTGCTTTGTTTCGTAGCTACAGAGTGTTATAGTCTTAATATTTTTTTCATTTATTATAATTTTCTTCCAAGTATTTTAAAGCTAAAAAAGTGTCGAAATATTCACCAGTGACGTGCATATGGGTTATCGCTGGAATATTTTTCTAAAAAAAGCATATATGCCACTGACTTTTTTTTCTCTTGTTAGCGAAATAGTGTAAGCAGTTTAACGCCGATTAAAAGTTGGCTCTTGATATTTTGTCGATTTCGGCCCCCTTGATAAGATAAACGCAATTTTATTAATTTGCCTCGATCCAAGTCTAACAGCGACCTTTAAAAAATTTTAATATCATTAACTTGCGAAAGTTTTAAATTAAGTAGGTACTCACTGATTCCTCATCCAAAAATATGAAAAAAAGTTTCTATAAACATGGGTATGGAAATGCTTAGTTTTAGAGTTACAGTATGTTAAAACTTTTTAAAATTATTTTTTTTTGTAATTATCTTAAATACCATTATTTTTTTATTTGAAATTGCTGTATATTGGACTAATAGTAATAATAACTATTAGTAATAATATTTAATAATAAATTAGGTAAAATATATAATTTATTAATTTAATTTTATTAATTTTGATTAATAAAATTGCGTTTATCTCATCAAGGAGGCCGAATTCAACAAAATATCAAGATATAACTTTTAATCGGCATTAAATCAATGACAAACATTTTTTTTTGAAAAATATTCCAGTGATAATCCATATGGACGTTCCTGATAAATTTATTGGCACTTTTTTAGCATTAAAGTATGTAGCACTTACAGTAACTTTTACCCTTAAAATTTCATTCAAATCACTAAAAGTACTTTTTAATAAATCGAAAGATTATTAAGAGTTTAACACCCTGTAGCTACGAAACAAAGCAGAATCGGACCTATATTTATGTGAAAAATAAGTCTTATTTTTACTTGAAGAATCTCCCCACGAGAGATGACATGTTTTTTTGAAACACCCTGTATAATTTAAATCTATTTTTATAGTAAAAATCAAAGCACACTTAAGTTATGAATCTTTTTAACCATATACTGTTGGTTTTGAACTAGAATTTTCCATTTTCTTAGAGAGAAGAAAACGGAATTCAAGTACATTTTGCTAATTGCAAAGGGAATTATAAAGCCAACGGAACAATCGGAAAAGTTTATTTTTTGTAGTGAAGTGTTATTCAGAAGGGTCATTGAAAAGGTTTCAAGAACCCTTTTCTGCTATTTTCATTATCTCCAGCCTTAAAATCAACTGCGTTTCGCCTGGTCTTTGTTTTCTATGATTTTTACGTCTGGACGAGGACCAGATGGTTAAGATAGAAAATATGAAAGAAATAATATTTTTAAAAATGTTTACTAGAAGACCTTGCAGTCGAACATATTTTATTGCAAAGTGTACAAGATTGCAAAGTGTACAAGCTTAATATCTGTAAAAAAACTCATCGCAACTTTATTAGAATATTTTGAACCAGAAGCGGTAATAATAGCCTTTTATGTCCCTTAAGTGTGTAAGGGCTAGAAAGTTTTTTTTTTTCAAGCAGTCAACTCAAACTTAAAAATAAAAACCATAAAACAAATTTAAAGGGCGTAAATGTTGTATAATAAAATACAACTAATAATATAAAATAAAAACAATACTAATAGATGGTGCGTTACTAATGGTAATAGCGAACTTTGATCTGGATGCTGCAAATGGACAAATGTTGTATAGCAACAAAAGTCTTGTAAAAATAAATAAAAATTTATTTGTATTAAATAAAATAATAAAGTGCCACACAGGCTAGTCATACAGACTATTAAAACAAATCTGCCACACAGGCTATCAAATGCCACACAGGCTATCAAAATGGCACACAGACTATCAAAACGCCACACAGGCTAAAAAACAAGCCACACAGGCTAAAAAACAAGTCACACAGGCTATCAAAATGCCACACAGGCTAGTCACACAGACTATTAAAAACGTATGCCACACAGGCTATCAAATGCCACACAGGCTATCAAATGCCACACAGGCTAAAAAATACACAAGTTAATAGTCAAACTGCACTACGGAGCTAACTACTCTTCAAGGCTAACTACGCTACGGAACTAATTACTTGTCAATGCTAACTACGCTACAGGACTAACTAATCTTTAAGGCTAACTATAGAAAATAATAAAGTAAAGTAAAAATAATTCAATCAAGATCAATTTGATAATATTAATACACAAATTTATTCTTATCTTCTGTTAAAGTCACATAGACAAATATAAATAACTCGCTATAAAGAAATACTTCAATATTATCATCTACAAATTATCTTTTCTTTATATTCAATCAAATATCTTAAAATTTATCTGAGATTCAGAAATATAATATATCACAATAAAAACAATAAACAGTAACCAACTAGTTGCTCAGTGAGATAAAATAAACTCACTTTAATTAAACTTCTTATTCGGCACCAGCAATGGAACTCAGAACCACCACAAAACCTTAGAAGTTTTAGACGGCGATACTGTATTGAGTGTTATTTGAAACCTTTTAAGAGAACGTAGCATAGGAAAATAGAGTTCTTACAAGTGCTGTTAAGAAGTTGAGTTTTGTTGATGTAAATAATAATTGTTTATATATTTATAATTTTTTTGTTTCCTAAAGTATTTTGATTAAAAGAAAATATGTAAAAGTTGGCAACGCTGTGCCGGTCAAGCTTAATCACGTGACTAAAAGTGTATTCGATAGAACTATTATAGGTAGGTGCCCGAATTTCCATGGAAATGATAGTAAGTCGGCAGGCTGGTTATGAACAGGTTGTGAACAAAATTATAAAAAAATATTTTTTGTTATAATCTTATACTTAAACTAATATAATAAAAATAATCGTAAAATATTTTATCGACATAAAATATTTCTTTTATTTCCGAGTATATCATAGATTTATTTATTATTACCGATAATTCTATTATAAATAATACGGAAAAGATGGATTACCTCAGTCACATCGTGACTGGCTGAAAAATGACACAAATTCAAACTACATACTTTGTAGAACACACACAATAAAATGTATTGTTTCCGATTAGGAGTTAGAACTTTATCTAATTTACATTTAATATTACTTTTTCGTGTAATTAATAAAATATGTCAAAATTCCCACATTAAAATGGATTCTTGGAATCACGCACTCGAACAGAATAAATAGTATTATGTCAGTATCAAGTAATATTAATATTATGAAGCTTATTTAATTTCAAAAACACTTGATATAGGAATATTATCAATCACTATTATCGAGAAAAAATATTTTTTTTAAAACAAAAAAATAATCCTATATTAACCCATAAGAGAAAAAGGTAATGAAAAAAAGTGAAAATATTGTGTAGACAATATCACTGATCTAAAACGTGATATATTAGCCAATACCTGTATACATATTACTTAATTTGGATCATTAGAAATCAATTAACTGTGAACAACAGCTGTTCTGTCGTTGGTGGAAATTTCACAATAATTACGAATATTGTTTACAGAAAATCTTACTAATTAATATGGCGATACAAGAAAGTATTTTCAGGATTAACTTGTTGGATTAATTTCAAGTTTTAGTCCAAAAACAATATCACCTGCTGTTGGTACATCTCCATTAATAATGTATTATAAATAAATTAAAACAAAGTGTAATAATTAAACTGGACATTATACCAAATAAATTTCATTCTTGTTAATTATCAGATAATTCAGTGTTATAGATATGTATAAAAATTAAAATATGTTGTTCTGTAACTTCCTCCGGGAGAATTTTAGGGCGTATGCTCATAGGAGCTTTTTGTTTTATTTTTATTTGTAGAATCAGCTAGATTCATTTTTTTATACTTATAGTTTTCCTATGTTTGGTATAAGCAACGATTTTTTTTCGAAGGATATAGGCGCACTTTGAACTAACCACATACGTTCGGTTTCATAGAGATGAAATCTCGCGTCGCTACCAATAGGCAATCGGCCGCAAGGTCATTATAACCTTGACACCGGCGTTGTTCTTCATTCATAGTCGCCGATAAAATCGCAGGAACAAAAAAAAAACGCTGTTGCCAAACATGCCAGGATATCGAAGGCATCCTGCGAACTGTATTGAAGCTGAAACAATGAAAATATGAACCAAAACATTCTTTACATTTATCGTGAATTTGATACTTATTATACAGGGTGGTCCGAACTGTATTCCGGAATAAAAATAAGTAAAAAAGTTCGTATAAATGTATGTCCTAAATTTCTTAGTTTCGGAGATACAGGGTGTAGAAGTTTCTTTTTTATTTCAATTTTTTCCAAATAATTTCTAAAGTAACGTCAATATTTGGATGAAAATTGGTGTCTGGGAGTTGTTTGATATGAGAAATTTGATTTTGATGGTAATATTCCTATTTGTAGGGGGTTTAAACTGTTTTGAGGAGTAATAACTTTTCGTCAGTACCTGTATAAAACTACTGGGTGAAAAAATATACATTTCCGTGATTTTTTACGTAAAAAATGTCTATTGGTAAAAATCGCTACGAACCAACTGTTCTCAAGATATTTAGAATGGAAGTAGTCAATACATGTCATTATTGACAAAAAATAAACAATTTTTATCCAAATATTGACGTTACTTCAGAAATTATTTGGAAAAAATTAAAAATAAAAATGAAACTTCTACGCCCTGTATCTTCAAAACTAAGCATTTTAGGACATATATCTATACGAACTTTTTTACTTATTTTTATCTGCAGAATATGCTGGCGAAGTGTCCAGAATACAGTTTGGACCATCCTGTATATTGAAAAAAAAAATGTTTTTTTACTCTACTGTAAGAAAAAAAATACTTTTTCTAAACACCACTCCTTTGAATCCAAATAGAAACCAGGTTGTCAGTGTTTTACTAGTAAATTTGCCCAATCGATGAAAAATGCTAAACGTTTCAGAAGATTAGGTTAGGTTAGGCAAAGAAAAAACTATTTAAAATATCGAAATACAACAATTCAAGGATCCTTTATTTCTTATCAAATAGGTCGATTATGAACTATTGACGTTCTGTTAAAATTATATTTTTCTTTTTTTCTTTATGTCTTTTTACTTCTGACGACGGGAAGAAATATACATCTTGAAGCGTTAAGCATATTTATCGGTTAGGCAATTTTTTTACTAGTAAAAGCTACTGACGAGCTGATTTCCGTTTGGATTCAACCCAGTGCAGTGATTTTACTTAGAGATATGAAGAACTTGCAAAAATACCATATATAAAATAAATAATGTAAAATTAATAAACCGTAAATAACTAAAATCTTCAAAGAAACGTGACAGAAGAACCCAATTCTTAACCATAATAATATTGAAATGCGTCAAAAAAAGTTTAATATGATTTCCAGGGCATATAATCTTATTTTAGAATGTTTTCATTACCAACTATATACTTTAGTTATTCTGTCGTCTCGAGCGTGAAATTTAACTTTTGTTATATTTCACATACGTCACAACAATGTTCTCTTAATTTTCGAACAGATAAACAGAATAGAATGACAAAAACAGCACCCAAAACCAATCAGACGTTCTCGATCGAAGATACAACGTAAATCACCCCAAAAACCACCCGGAAATTCCCTTTACCCGGCCCACCAATCCACCAAAACGGCTCTCAGCGACACCTGCCGTCAGCAGCACGCGATCGGGCATCACCGTTGGACGTCGGCGTCCGCGCGCCCCGCCCACAAGCAAGTCGCGCACGCTCAACAGAAGCAACGCTCGTCGTCGGCCGCGCGGTCGTCGGGCATCATCGGCAAGGCTTCGGGCGTGGCGGTGACCTTGAAAGAGTGGTGGCGTGATGTGGGGGCTGCCCCGGCTGCCGCCACGTCTGCGCCCAAGGGGGCGGCAGCAGGCGTAGGAGGGCGCGCCGTACGCGCCAGGCGCGTGAGCCTGCGCTCCATGGGCCAGTCGTTCAGCATGTGCAAGTTCAACAGTTGCAGACATAAGAAAAAGTGAGTATAAATTAAAAAAAGTATGTCGGAGTCATAATTTTTTTATTTCAAAAATTTGATGCGCAAAAAATTGACATTTCGAAAATTTTGATACTTCAATTTTTTTTTCATGCATCAAAAAAAAATTTGATGCCTCGAAAAATTACCAGACAACTAAGGACTTTTCTATCCTTCCTGTATAAATATTTGATGCACTCAAAAAATTGATGCTTTGAAAATGTTTGATATCTAAAAAATATAAATTTAGATGCATTAAAAAAATTGATATTTGAATTTTTCTTTTCATGCTAAGAAAAATGTATGTTTCGAAAATGTTGATTTTTTCATAAAAATTGGCGCCGCTGAACACTTTTGATGCATTAAAAAAAGTGATGCCTTGAAAAGATACCAGAGTTAAATAAGGCACCTAAGCAGTTTTTATCCTTCATTGAACCGTTTTCATGCATCGAAAGAATTTTTGATGCCTTTGAACAAATACCAGCATTAAATAAGGCGTTTTCTATCCTTCATTTATACATTTTTTATGCGCCCAAAATTTTTGAGACATCGAAAAAATTGCTTGGCAAAAAGATACAGCAATGGGAATACAACAGTATTGCTTCATAGACTTAATGACTTAATCAGAATGAAATTTAGTAACTTTAAATGCAATTTTCCGTTTTATATTTCTTAATTTTTTATGCATCAAAATTTTATGATGCTTGGAAAGATTTTCCTTGCTTTGATAATATTTTCTAACTAAGTATTCTGTTGCTAGGAAAAAAAATAACTCATTAAAAACTGTTTTTCACCATTTTTGATACTACGAAATTTTTTGATGCGTCGAAAATATTTGATGCTTTTGAACTACGACTAGAATTAAGTGCGACAACTCTCATTTTACTAGTAGAACGTATTTTTGGCGACTACAAAGTATATTTAAGGTATAATTCACGAAATTTTTTGATGCTTCAAAAACTTTTTATAAGAAATAATATATCTTGAGTAAGTAACTGGAAAAATCATTTATTTTTCCAATATATTGTACATTCTGTCTCTTTCTACTCGTAAATTTATTCCAATTATCTCATATCTATCCATCGGATATTAAATAGAGTTTACCCATCAAATTTC